>NC_133619.1:282309298-282670965 GCF_048593235.1 Sminthopsis crassicaudata
TATTGTTTTTAATTTTTACTTCTAATTCAAAATTTTTCTTAATAGTTGTTTTATGAGATAATAGTTTAGTGATTTGTAAGAACTATCTAATGAGTCATTCTGTGCTTCTATCTTTGTTTAAAGATACTAGATAAAACCATTATTTCTTTTCATGTTCCTTCATAGAATGACCATTTTCAAAACTATGATTCATAATAATATTTTCAAGTTATTTCTTCTGCCACCTATTCATGGTTGTGTTTTCTCTAGCTATCTGAAAAGTATTCGATTCAATTCCACCAAACAGCCACTTATTAAACATTTATGTACATCAATTATCTACTTGTTTCTCTTTTTATATACACTAATTATCTACTGGGTACATCAATTATTTCATTTATTTTGTCTCTTTCTCTAGTATCAGATCAATAAAGATAGCTTATAACAAGTTAATTTCCAGTTCTGATAATTGGGATCATTTTCACGATTTTTTTTATTGATATTCATGGATTGTAGACATATTATTGATTATTCTAGATATAAATTGAAATTGGTACTGAAAAGTAAATATGCTGCTCTTCATACTATATAATAATCATAGTTTTAATATTGGTTTGGTTGTATAGAGTCAGAGGTCCATTTTTATTTGCTTAGTGATTTAGAGTCTGAACAACAAGGGAAAATGTAACATACCTTTTTTTAAGGATGAATCCAAACTACATATTTAAGAAAGACTCACTGATTTGGGAGGTGAAGGATAGGAAATGAAGCAAAGGAAGAGTAAAAAACCAATAGGTAAATAGAGTTACTTGGATAGAATCACCTAGGTTGATCACAGGGTTTCTTAATCATTGGCCTTGTTGAAGTTGGGGCGTAGGGTCTGAAAATCTCAGAACTTAAAGAGACTACAGAGATCACCTTGTCCAACCCATTATTCAAGAAGAATATATTATTATAATATATTCAGAAAATGTGTTTTTTAGTCTCTTTTCTAAGGAAGAGAAAGCAGGATCCACTGACTTTCCATGCAGTCCATTTAATGTCTTTTTCCTTATGTGAAACCTAAAACTGCTCTTTGAAGTATCTATCTTTTAGAGAGATGTTTCTATCCTCTAGGACCAGCAAGAGTTCTGTCCACATAGGGTATCATATCTCTCAGTGCTCTGTCCAAAAGAATGTAAATTTTGATTGCTGAAATCTTTCAAGATATCTTGGAGTTCACTAGCTAGGGCCATCTCTCAAATTCAGATTACTGTAGAATTCATTTATTGATCAAAAATAGGTCTAGACTAAGCCCCATTTGGTCTTTGTTTGGGAGTTGATTGGTTAAGAGTGAATATAAATAGCTATTGTGGCTGTTTATTTTGCTAGCCATTCTTTGCACCAGTTCTTACCTACTTAATTATTCATTAGGCATTATCTTCAACAAACTGAGAACTGTTTAAGAGAACTATTAAAGAGAATAGCTTAAAAAGGACATATATTCAGGGCCATTTGTAGTTATCCTTAGGAGGAAAAAGTGAGGCTGGTAACTTTTCATAGCCCTCCCTCACTTAAATACAATTATATGCATGTCATCTCTGCATATGCATCACTTCTCTGATTTCCTAGTCATGTTTTAGAATGAAGAACAAATAACAAGTCATTAAGAATAAATTAAAACACTCTTTATATGGCATTCCTTCAAATACATGAAGACCTCTTACCATATACTTTAATTTTCTCTTCTCTACATTATGGAGAAATTCCTTCACCTAAATTTAATAAAATATGATCTTGATGCCCTTTACTTTCCTGCTTATTTAGCTTCAAATGGTCACTGTTTATAAATAGAATATGTTTTTTAAAAGATGAAAATTAGAAATATATTTAATGCTCTCAATATATTCAGAAATTAATGTAACTGCATATGTTGGGGAATACAATCCACGATTTTTTTTTCTCTTAGTTTATTTTTAAAAATATGATCATGATGATAATGATGAATAGTAAAGACTTTGAGAAACTTACAATACAGGTAATGATTTTGAGAACAATAAAACTAACATAAGTTAAAAATGGATTGCCTAACTATAGACATTTATTCCAAATGCCTACAATTTATGTATAATTACCAATTAACACGATAATAGTTATGTATGTTGTTAAATAGGACATATTAGGACCTGGGGTTAGAAAAAAATGTACCATGAAATGTGGGGAATTCCCAAATAAGGAAAGTTGCTATGTTGACAACAATGAAAAAATAAGTAACTTGACTAGTGTCATGCAATAAGAAATGTGGAGCCCTAACTTTCATCTATTTTAATGTTCCAAAATATGACGTTTAATATATTGTATGTGAAGAACCAAAGTATAACAGGATTTAGAGAAAAGAATGATAAATAGATATCAAAAGATTATTTGAAGAGGGCATCATGGAGTCCGTGGGTCTTGATCTAAAGTATGGTTAAAAAAAAAAAAAAAAAAGGCAATATTTATTTAGGGAGAGAAAAGGTGATGCACTTTCTATGAAGGGAAGTATCATGGAAGCATCTGGAAACGTGAGGTATCAAAGAGTTTATTGTTAACTAGGTCAACACAATGTTTTTTTTGTTTGTTTGTTTGTTTGTTTTAACTGTCAATCCTTTTCCCATTATCTTATTTCTTCTCACATCTTGCCAAACATCAAACATAGAGTTTTTCTTACCATCTAACAATTTAATTATTTAAGAGCTAAGCTACTGAAAGACACCAGAAGTCATTCAGTGGTACTACTTACATTACAAATGAATGGGATTATTGTTTGCTTTTTAATAAATTAATATAGTGTCTATATCAATACAAGAAAATATGTTTAATACACCTAATTTTAGTCCATTGAATTTTAAAAAGTGCCTACAACATCTAAATGATCAGGCTTTTCCTGATACTATTCTCTTATTTTCCCTCCTGTTAGACCACTTTTCAATCTTCTTTACTTCATCATAATCCATGTTATGCTCCTTACCTGTGTACATATTCTATAAATTTCTTCTGGGTTCTGTTTTCTTCTTGTTTCTGTCTCTTTATGATCTAATTAGCTCCCGTAATCTAATTATGATCTCTATGAAGATGAATGACATATTTAAATATTCATTTTTAGCCTCTCTCCTGAAGTTCAAGTTCAATCACAACACATTTATTGAACATTTCAAATTTGATTGCCCTAGGCACAATTCAAAATCAGCATCTTCAAAAGAGACCTCTTTTTCTCTTCACCCAAAGCCACCATTATTTTTATCTATTGTATTTCTGTTGAAGGGACCATAATCTTTCCTGTCATCCAAGTATACCCCATCATTTTGTAGTTTAGCCAAACCGATCTCCTTGCTGTTTCTGATATAAATACTTCATCTTTCAAAATTTATTCTTGTCATCAGCACCTTCCCATTCTTTCTGCTGCCTGCCCTCCTGATTTTTATTTGTCTAATTCCTAGTTCCTTCAAATTTCTGCTCAAGTGCCATTTTTTAATAGAAATCCTTTCTGTTTTTTGCACCCTCTCTAGTATTTAGTATCTTATCCTAACAAATTAATACAGATATATTTTCTATACATACAAACTGACCATGTATTAATTACTCCCAAAATTGATAAATTCAGAAAATATTAAACATTAACCAAAATGAAATAAAAAGATGCAGACTGAATAAGGAAAAATTAATTAGAACTTAAATCATAATCCTAAATCAAAAATCCAATCATGGAAACAAAGAATAAATTTCTTAAAGAGAATGACAGCAATGAAACAGCAAACCAAAATATTTGAGATGCAAACAAAATTGTTTCTCACAGATATTTTATTTGTCTAAATACTATATCAAGAAAAATGGGAACGAACAGGTTGATGAACTAGTCCAGAAAGTTTTTTTTTTTAATCAAATTAAAAACCAACACCTTTTCAAAACTAAATTAAAATTTTCAAATATATAAATTGCTAAAATATTAGAAAATTAACAATATTTAAAGCAATGTATCTGGATTAATTAAATAAAACTAATTTCTCCTTTGACCAAAACAAATAAAATAAACAAATACTATCCATTTTGTTTTTAAACAAGAGATCCAAATGACCAGAATTGAATGTGAACTATAAGTATTCATGCAAATTGAAAAATAACTAAAAGAAAAATTTAGACACTATTTTGCCCAATTATATGCCAACAAAATTGAAATGACATGTAGAATGGATATTTATTTATAAAAATATGAAATGTCAAGATTAAGAGAAGAAGAAATAGATTTGTAATTACATAAATCTCAAAAAAATAAATTGAATAAATTATAAATAAGCATGTCCCAAAACAATAAACCAAGAAAGTTACAATTTTAATCCAATAATATTAAATATTCAAAGGATATTTAATTCTAATCATAATTAAATGTATGAAAATAGCAGAAGCTTTAGTGCTAAATTACTTTTGAAAAACAATCATGTTCTTGATAGTGAATTCAGGAGTCAAAATAAGAAAGTAATCTCTCAGCCAATATTCTTAATGAATATTAATGCAAATATTTTCAGTAAAACATTGGTAAGAATAGTAATATATAAGAAAGATATTATACTATGATAATGGATTCATAGCAGAAATGAAGAATTGGCTCAATATTATAAAAACTATGCAGATGACAGACCATATTATCAATAATAACAACCAAAATAAGATTATAATAGATTCATGAAAAGCTCCTAAAAAAAATTAGATCACTTATGTTAAAACACTAGAAAAGGGGGAATCTATATGGTGTGGTGAATAGAGTACTGGCCCTGAAGTCAGGAGTATCTGTTCTCAAATCCAGCCTCAGACACTTAATACTTTGGAGATCTATGTGACACTGGGCAAGTCACTTAGGCCCAATTGCCTCAGGAAACAAACAAACAAACAAACAAACAAACAAACTAGAAAACTAGAAACAACAAATAAAAACAAACAAAAAAAGAAATAAATGAACACATCCTAAAGATACATACTATCTACCTAAATACAAGAGCCAAAAATACATTAAATGGATACAAGCTAGAGGCCTTTTCATTAAAATCAAAAGCAAGGATGTTCATTACTACTGCTATTATTTGAAATAACTCTAAAAATACTAGTAATAGTAATGAGAGGATAAAAAATTAAATTTAAAGAATAAATATAGTCTAAGAGGAAAGTGAATCACTACCTTTTCTTAATTACAATGATTATTTAGAAAATCTTAAAGATTCAATTAAAATTAAATAAATAAAATTTAATAAAATTATATTAAATAAATTTATATTATATTAAATACATTTATAAATAAAATTAAATAAATAAAATTAAAATAAGAGCATAAGCAAGGTTATAGGATCATAAATAAACCCACATAAATTATCATCATTTGTATAAAATTGAGCAGGAAATGTCAGAGATATTTCAATTAAAATAATTATAAAAAGTCTAAATACTTATCTATCTACTTGCTTATAGGACAGTAAGGTGGTACAGTGGACAATGTGCTTACTCTGAAGTTAGAAACAATTGATTCCAAAACTGAGCTAAGAGACTCACAAGCTTTGTGACAGTGGGCAATTCACTTAATTTATTTTGCTTTGCTTTTCCTCATAGAGAAGGAAATGGCAAATCACCTCATTGTATTTCCTAAAACAAAACAAAACAAAACAAAACAAAAACAAATGAGGTCACTTAGTGTCTGACATACCTGAAACAACTAAACAACAATTACTCCTAACACTCTCTATATGAACACAACTACCAAGAAGTGTTCATAGAAATAAAGATAAGATTAGAAATTTTAGAATAAAAATAGGGATTAGTCTGAGTGCTCCCTAATTCCTCACTAAAATTTTTTAAAAGGATGCCACAAAGTAAATTCTGGATCAACAGAATCAACAAAAAGGACAGGGCAGACCAATTTTCCAACTCAAGACAATATAGGAGGTTGACGAAATAGGTCTGCCTAACTGAGATGAGAGTGCAGTACAGTACAACCCAGGGAACACCCACACACACACCTCACACCTTTCTCCACACCCCACCTCCCACAGGAAGCCAGCAGCAGGCTAGGTCTGAGCAAATCAGTGCAAATATTGGGGATGACTGAATTGGCAATAGTGAATTCCACAGTTTTCAGTCCATAGTCAGTCAGGCAAGCACACAATTTTTCAGAAGATTGCTAAAGACACTTTGCTAGCATTAGATAGAGAACCCTGTTGAATTTTTTACACAGGAATTCAGGTCATAGAACTGGTCATATGAGGAAGAGCATAAACAGATTAATTGTCCCAGCAGCAGTGCAACAATTACAGAGTTGAAAAAAAACTATTTATGGTCAATCACAGAACAAGGATTTGGCAAGGAGAACAGTGACCACACCTCTTCCAAGATCATACCAACTTAGAATTAAAAATTTACAATTCTCCAGAATTAGATCTGAAACTATCAGCCCAAAACCCTAAAGGTGGGGAGAGTACCCCCTCCATTCCAGGAGCAGAACCCAATTTAAAAAAAAAAAAAAAAAACCAAAGGCAAGAAATAAGCAGGAAAAAAAAAGAGTAAACAACAAGATATTGACCATAAAAACTTATTATAGTGACATGGAAGATCTGAACACAAACTAAAAAACAATGTCAAAATGACCATAGTAAACTATTGTTTGATAAATGCATAGAACCTAGATTTGGGGGCAAGAAGTCGCTATTTAACAAAACTTCCTGGAAAAAGTAGAAAGCAGTTTTGTAGAAACTAAGAATATTCAAATATCTCACGTTACATACCAGGTCAAAATGGTTACATAATTTAGACATAAAGGATGATAAAGTAAGGAAATTAGGAGATCATGTAATACTTTATTTAGCAGTTAGATTTATGAATAAGAAAAAAATATGACAATCAAGAGATAAAGTGCAATAAAGATTTAAAATGGAGGCTTACAGGGGTGGATCCAATAACTTAAGCTCTCCCAATTTCCCTCACAAATCACATGAATCCAAGCCTCTAAACTGATGGGAGGAAACCACTCTAGATCAAAAAAGACTGTAAAAACTTCAAGAAAGATCAGTCTCTCTGGGGTGATGGTGGGGTTCAGCCCATCTCAGATAGTGTGGGAAAGCCAGTGAGAGGGTCTTAATCACAGCAAATCTGAAACTGAGATGCTCAGTCCTAGCACAGTAGCAGAACAAACCAATAGGGATGTCCCCAGTCCCAGATCAGCAGGCAAATTCTGGAAACCAGGTTGTTTCCTGAGAGAGAAAATAAACTTACCCCCTGAAATCACAAGGGCCCTATACTCAAAGCCAAGGTTCAGAGGCACCCAGAAAGCTTAGGATAGCACTTTCTTTATCCCAATTAAGAAGAGCTTGAACATATAAAACAAAAACAAAAAAAAAAAAAAAAAAAAAAAAAAAAAAACAGCAGAAAAGGAAAGGAAATTAACAAGAAACATAAAAGAATCTTGATAATAGGAAGGTACTGTGGTGATAGGGAAGATCAAAACATCAACTAAGAAGAGGACAAAATGTCCTAAGTATAAATTTCAGAGTGATATGAATTATTCTCAAGTCCAAAGAGGCTTCTTAGAAGAGCCTATAAAAGTCTTTAAAAGGCAAATAAGAGAGATAGAAGAAAACAGAGAAAAAGAAATGAGAGGTATGCAAGACAGAGTCAACAACTTGGAAAAGGAAGACAAATCTTTAAAAAATACAATTGGACAAATGAAAAAAATATCCATGGAAGAAAACACCACCTTCAAAAGTAAAATTAACCAAATGGACAAAGAGACACAAAAGCTAACTGAGGACAATTACACATTAAAAACTAGAATGGAGCAAATAGAAGCTAATGACTCTATGAAACATCAATAATCAGTCAAATGGACTAAAAAATAATGAAAAAATGGAAGAAATTGTAAAATACATCATTGGAAAACAGCATACTGGAAAATAAATCCAAGAGAGACAATTTTGAAAGTTTTTAGCCTACCTGAAAGTTATGACTAAAAAAAAGACTGGATAGCTTTCTTCAAGAAATCATTAAGGAAAACTGCCATGATATTCTAGAAATGACAGGGAAACAGACATTGAATGAATTCATCAATCACCTTCGGAAAGAGATCCTAAAAAGAAACATTGTTGTGAAACTCCAGAACTACAATCTCAAGGAAAATATATTGCAAGCTGACAGACAAAAGACATTCAGATATAAATGAGCAACAAAAAAGATTATCCAGGATCTGGCAGCTTCTGATTAAAGGATTAGAGAGCCTGAAATATCACATTCCAGAATGCAAAGGAGGTGAGGTTACTATGAAGAATTAACTACTAGCAAAACTGAGCATCATTTTTCAGGGGAGATAATTTATCTTCAATGATGTAAGAGACTTTCAATCATTTCTTTAAAAAAAAAAAAAACAGAACTACACAGAAAGTTTAATCTTCAAACACAGGACTCAAGGGAAGCATAGAAAGCTAAATAGGAGGGGAAATATATATATATATATATATATATATATATATATATATTTGTGTGTGTGCATATATGCATATATACATATATATTAACTAAAGGTTTTACTGTTTATATCTCTAGAGGGAAAATGGCATCTGCATCTTTTGAGTGTTGTATCTTGAGAACTGTATCTGTTACTTGGGCAGGCAGAGGGGGGCATCACATGAATGGAGGATTGTAATGTCCTGGTTAGTTTTCTAATCACCATGAGAGTAGCCAGGGATAAAGTCCAAATTGTTTATTATATCCTTCACAGTCTGTTTCCTTCACCTGGGACTTGGCTAGCTTTCTGGAGGGCCTTCAGATGGGACTTGATCTCAGTGGAGGAAGCAGGAGAACCACCAGGAATGTTTCTGTCTTGAAGGTTTTCTGGCTGAGTTTGTCCCCCATTTATATGCTCTATTACAATCACATCATTACAGTATACTGAATATAAACCAATCATTATATCACTAGGGAACCATTATTTGTTGTAAGATTAAATCAGACATACTGAACTAGAGAACTAACATGCTAAACTAGATAACCATTGTCTTATCAATTCCACCTTGTTTAAATCAATCATACTAAGACTTAAGTATATTTCTCAAAGTTCCTGCCCTTTACAGAGGATGTCATTGTAAATGTACTGTGATGTGATGATAGCAAAGAAAATGACATTAAGGGGTGGAAAAATTGTACTAGGTGTAGAAGAAAGAGGACATATAATGAGGCAAATTAGGTCATATGAAGAGGCACAAAAGACTTATTACAGCTGAGGGAAAGTAGGGAAGGGGATAAGCATTGTCTGAAAGCTTGATCTCATCAGTTTGGACTCAAAGAGGGAACAACTTAATTATTCAGATGGGTATAGAAATTTATTCAACCCCAATAAAGAAGTAGGATGAGAAAGAGGAAAGAAAAGGGAGGGGCTGGATAGAAGGGTGGGCAAAAACACTAGGTAATAAAAGGGACTCAAAAAGGGTGATAGAAGATAAGGAAGTGGATAGGGTAAGTTAAAAAACAAAGCACTAAGAAATTAGGGTAGAGGTGATAAGGTAGTGGATGGTGTCAGCAAACAACAACAACAATAAAAAAAAAAAAACTACTAAGGACAGAGTGGAAAGAGAGAACAAAAAATAGTTTGGAGGGAAATACAGGGTAATGATGAATGTGAATATGAATGGAATGAACTCTTCTATAAAATGGAGGCAAATAGCAGAGTGGATTAAAAAAAGGAATCCTGCAATATGTTGTTTATAAAAAACACATTTGACACAGAGACACATCAGAGTAAAAATAAAAGGCTGGAACAAAATGTATTATTATGTCTCAGGTGAAGTACAAAAAAGCAAGGGTAACAAGTCTGATCTCAGATAAAGCAAAAGTAAAAATAGAGGTAATTAAAAGATATAAGGAAGGAAAGTGCATCTTAATAAAGGGTACCATAAACAATTAAATAGTATTGATATTAAATATATATACACCAAGTAGTAGAATGGGCACATTCCTACAGAACATTTTAGCCAATTAGAGCAAGAAATAGATAGCAAAACTATTCTTGTAGAGTCCTCAACTTTCCCTTCTCAGACTCAGACAAATCTAACCACAAAATAAACAAGAAAGAAACTAGGGAGGTTAAAAGGAATCTAGAAATCCTTGATATGATAGAACTCTGGAGAAAATTGAATAGAGACAGAAAGCGATGCACTTTTTCTCAGCAGTACATGGCACATTTACAAAAATTAACCATGCATTAGGACATAAAAACCTCACAGTCAAAAGCAAAAAGGTAGAAAAATAAATGCTTCCTTTCCAGACCATGATACAATAAAAATTATATTCAATAAAGGGGCAGGGAAAGATAGACTAAAAACCCATTGGAAATTAATATAATTCTGATGAATTAGTGGGTCAGACAACAAATCACATAAATCATCCATAATTTCATCAAAGAGAATAAAATTATATACCAAAACCTAAGGGATACAACCAAATCATTCTTAAGAGAAATTTTATATCTCTAAATACTTACATGAATAAAGTAGAAAAAGAGGAGATTAATAAATTGGGCATGAAACTATAAGAGCCAAAATAGAGAAATAAAATTACAGATCAAACTCTCTAATGAATTTGATGCAAAATATGAAATAAAATATTAGCAAAAACATTTCACCAATTTATCAGCAGGATAATACACCATGGCCAAGAAGTATTTATACCAGACGTGAAGGGTTGGTTCAATGTCAGGAAAACTAGTACCATAATCAACCATATAAATAACAAAACCAACAGAAATCATATAATAATCTCAATAGATGCAGAAAAACTTTTGATAAAATACATTCCTGTTAAAAATACTAGATATCCTAGGGATAAAGGGAGCTTTCCTTAATAAGCACTATCTGACTAAAACCAATAGCAAGCAATATTTATAATGGAGAGAAGTTGAATGCATTTGCATTAAGATCAAAGGTGAGGCAAGGATGCCCATTATCACCACTATTATTCAACATTGTACTAGAAATGTTGGTTTTAGCAATAAGAAAAGAAAAAGAAATTAAAGGAATTAGAATAGTCAATGATGAAATAAAATTATCACTCTTTGCAGATGATATGATGATATACTGAGAGAATTCTACAAAGTCATCCAAAAACTTACTGGAAACAATTAAGAGCTTTAGCAATTTCAAGATATAAAATAAACCCACCAAAAACATCAGTATTTTTATATACAACTGATAAAGTCCATTAGCAAGAAATGGAAAGAGAAATTCTTTTCAAAATATCTATTAACAAACAAACAAACAAACTCTGTGTGTGTGTGTGTGTGTGTGTGTGTGTGTGTGTGTGTGTGTGTGTGTGTGTGTGTGTGTGTGTGTCTACCTGCCAAAGCAAACCCAGGGACTATATAAATAAAATTAGAAAACACTTCCCACACAAATAAAGTCAGATCTAAATAAATGGGAAAATATCATTACACATGGATAGGTCAAACTAATGTAAAAATGACAATTCTGCCTGTCAGTGCTATATCCAACCAAACAGCCAAAAGATTATCTATAGAACTAGGGAAAAAAAATAACAAAATTCATTTAGAAGAACAAAAGGACAAGGATATCAAGGAAATTAATAGGAAAAAAAAATACAAAGAATGGTGGCTTAGCAGTACCAGATCTAAAACTTAATTATAAAACAGCAGTCATCAAAACCACTTGGTACTGGCTAAAAATAGAGTGGTAGATTATTGGAATAGATTGTATATATACAACATAATAATCAATCATTATAGTAATCTGCTATTTGATAAACACCCCAATTCCCGATGTTAGTATAGAACTCACTATTTGACAAAAATTTCTGGGAAAACTGGAAAATAATATTTCAGAAACTCAGCATAGACCTAAATGATTTGGGCATAAAGATTTATACCATAAGCAAATTAGGAAAGCAAAGGATAATTTACTATAAAGGCTAAAACTCTGAATAGGTGCACTGGAATCAGACAACAAAGCACTTAAGACTAATTACCTATTGGACAATACTCTATTAGCATATGCTTGGGAAAATGGCCCTTCCCACTATTCTGTGCTAGCTTGATCTTTTGGTGTATACAGATAATTGTAAGAGGGATTAGGGGGTAGCATAAGACAAGCCAGAGTCACTTTGGAGGAGAATGAGGAGAAGGGAGGTTGTGAAGAGCTTGTGAAGTTTCGTCCATCTCCTTTATGTCTCCCTCTAAAGACCAAGGACTTTTGCTTATCCTGACTCTGCCTAATCCTAAGGTCAACAGGGAGCTAACTCAAACTTCCCATTTGGCACCCAATGTGTGAACCAAGGACCCTAATTTCACTGAAAAGTCCCTGGTGACCAGGAAATAGGGTGAGTATTTTAATAAACAGGGAATTTACTTTGTTAAGGAAGATAGAGTGGATGAACCTCCCAGCACAACCAGAACAAAGGTTTACCCCTTACCCAGTGCTCGTAGCTAGAATTTTATTAAAGGCCAATAAGTAAGCAGTACAGTTATCTGAGGTAAGACCTGACAAGATATACACCTTTTATACTAATGCACAAATTAATGTATGTGTGAAACCATTGCAGAGTAGCAAATTTTATTAGCCATGGCTCCAAATTTTACACATGGGTCTCGATTAAAAATAACCAGACTATTACATAATTGGCGACAAATTCTTGAAGAAAAAGTTTTTAAAGTTCCTCTTAAAGGACCAACTATCTTTACAGATGCATCAAAACATAACATTTCTGCTATATACTCTCATGTCTTAACTATAAAAAGAGTAGTCAGAATTCCTTTTAAGTCCACTAAGTAGAATGAATTGTATTGTATTGTAGAATGATTATTCTAACTCTTACTTATTATCCAGGAGATATAAATAAAATATCTGATTCTGCCTATTCAGTGGGTGTTGTACAAATAATTGCCATAGCCCAAATAAAATTTGTAGCTTCTAACATATATCTGCTCTTTAAGGAACTTCAAGAGCAAGTGAGAAAGCATCCAGGTAAGATTTATATCTTGCATGTCCACTCTCATAGTGGACTTCCAGGTCTTATATTTGATGGCAATTCAAAAGCCTTCTAGCCATGTTGGCCAATACTCCTTTATTTCAGGAAACCCAAGAATCTCATTTTAAATATTATCAGGCTGCTCAAGTTTTATGTTTCCAATTTGGAATAACAAGAGAGGAAGCTAGGAACATAGTAAAAGCATATACAGCTTGCCTTCCTTTCCATGCTCCTTCACTTCCTCCAGGGAAGAACCCTCATTGTTTGAAACCTAATGAAATTTGGCAAATGGATGTGACCCATTATAAATCTTTTGGTTGTCTGTCTTTTATCCTTGTTGTAGTAGACACCTTTTCAGGATTTACTTTTGCAATACCAGCAGCAAAAGAGACAGCCTGAGTGGTCACTGAATTTCTTATACAACCATTTGCAGTTATGGGTATGCCACAAGAAATAAAAACAGATAATGGACCTGCATATATTTCTAAACATTTTGCATACTTTTGTACACAGTATAAGATTTTACACACCACTGGCATACCCTTTAATCTTCAAGGACAGGCAATAGTAGAGAGGAGGAAGAGACATTAAGATTCTCCTCCAAAAACAAAAGAAAGGAGGAGCCATAGGTAACCCTACAGAACTTCTAAATCTAGCTCTTTATGCTATTAACATCAAAAATTGTTGGACTTGAAAACCCTCAGGAATCATTGGAATCCCTCAGACATGAAAATATTGTTGTAAGACTTCAAAACCCTCAAGAATCATTGGATTCTCTGAGACATGATAAGACTGTTGTAGGACTTGAAAACCCTCAGCAATCATTGGATTTTCTGAGAAATGATAATACTGTTGCAGGACTTTAAAATCTGCAGGAATCATTGGATTCCCTAATACATAAAAAGACTGTTGTGGGACTTCAAAAACTTCCAGGGTTCATTGGATTCCCTGATGCAGGAAGCAATGGACAAGAGACTGGTTTTGGACTATCTCTTGGCTGCTGAAGAAGGCGTATATGTGATTGTTGTTTGCATATCCTCCCTCTAGGACTTCTGGAAATCTTTTATAACACCATGTTGATTTATAGTGTTTGTTATATCGCTACTTACATGTATAATTCATGTTTGTTACACCACATTGAGCCTGCATCGGCTGTGGGGAGAGTCATCACCAACAGCCTGTGTATTATTGCTATGTGCTTGTGTAATACCTCCCATGCTGATGGGTTTGTGCATACCTGTTTCTAGTAAGACGCTTCAACCCAGAAACCCACAAGTAATATCTGGCATGACTCCAAACTTCCCTTTGGTGTTTTTCATCTCTCTTCCTGAGAAGTCAGGGAAGGCATAATCATCTCCTTTTTAATGCTTTTACTCCCTCCCTTCCTGAGAAGTCAGGAGGGGAGGGGAATGATTACCTCCTTTTCGGTGTTTTCACCTCCTTTCCTGAGAAGTCAGGGAGGATGTGATCACCTCCTTTTTGGGTTTCTCACCTCTCTGAGAGATCAGGGATGCCGTGGACCCCCTGGGTTCTAAGACAAAAGAAAGCAGGAGATGTAAAGGGCTGAAACTCTGAATAGGTGCACTGAACTCAGACAACTGAGCACTTAAGTATATTGTATACAATAACAGCAAGAACTTGCAATGATCAATTATGAAAAACTTGTTTTTTCTCAGTGGTTCAGTGATCCAAGGCAATGCCAATATACTTTAGATAAAACATGCCATATGGATCCAGAAAAAGATAAAAGATCTAAGGAGACAGAATATAAATCAACAGAGGTTATATTCATTGTTTTCTGTTGTTTTTTTTTCCTCTCCCATGTTTTTCCCTTTTTGTTCTGATTTTTCTCTTCAAGCATGATTCATAAAGCAATATATAAAGCAAATCAATGGGAATCAAAAAAAAAGATGTAAAATGGATAATTTTGGTTACTTGAAATTTTAAAAGTTTTGTTCAAACAGAATCAATGCAACCAAAATTAAAAGGAAAGTAGGAAACTGGGGTTGAGGGATTTATAGAAAGTTTCTCTAATGAGTCTTTCATTTATCAAATATATAGAAAACTGAATCAAATTTATAAAAATACAACTTATTCCTTAAATGATAAATAGTAGATTCATGAGAACAGGCAGTTTTCAGAAAAAGAAATTAAAGCTATAAATAGTTATATAAAGAATAGCTCAGACTCACTATTGATTAGGGAACTGTCAATTAAAATAACTCTAAATTACTACCTTATACCTATTAGATTCACTAATGTGACATATTTTAAAAATGAGGAATGTTCTATGGGATGTGGAAAAAATTGGTATGCTAATGTAGTGTCAGTGAAGTTGATCCCACTAATCTGGAGAGTAATTTGTAACTATGCTCAAAGGGTTATAAAATTGTGCAGAGTTTTTGACCCAGATATACCACTACAAGTTCTGCATTCTGAAAATATTTTTTAAGAAAGAAGATATGTACACATATACACACTAACACACACACACACACACACACCACATACATAAATATTGGTATATAAGTCTGACCTAATCAATTGGGAAAATATTAAATGGTCTTGGATAGGGCAAGCAAATATAATAAAAATGACTATATTACCTAAACTAATTTATTTATTTAATACTATACCAATCACCCTCCCAAAAAACTATTTTAATGACCTAGAAAAAATAACAACAAAGTTCATAAGGAAAAACAAGAGGTCAAGAATTTCAAGAGAATTAATAAAAATAAAATAAAATAAATCAACTGAAGATGGCCTAGCTGTACCTCTTCTAGAGTTATATTATAAACAGTGGTTACCAAAACCATTTGGTATTGGTTAAGAAATAGAGTAGTTGATCAATGGAATAGGTTAGGTTCAAAGTACAAAATAATCAATAACTTTAATAATCTAGTGTTTGACAAACCCAAGGACTCCAGCTTTTGGGATAAGAACTCAAAGTTTGACAAAAATTGCTGGGAAAATTGGAAACTAATATGGCAGAACTAGGCATTGACCCCCACTTAACAGTGTACACCAAAATCAGGTCAAAATGGGTTCATGACCTAGGCATAAAGAATGAGATTAAAAATAAATTAGAGGAACATAGGATAGTTTACCTGTCAGATCTGGGGAAGAGGAAGGAATTTATGACCAAAGAACTAGAGATCATTACTGATCACAAAATAGAAAACTTTGATTATATCAAATTGAAATTTTTTGTACAAACAAAACTTATACAGATAAAATTAGAAGGGAAACAATAAACTAGGAAAACATTTTTACAGTCAAAGGTTCTGATAAAGCCTCATTTCCAAGATATATAAAGAACTGACCCTAATTTATAAGAAATCAAATAATTCTCCAATTGATCAATTGATAAATAGTCAAAGGATATGAATAGACAATTCTCAGATGAAGAAATTGAAACTATTTCTAACTATATGAAAAGATACTCCAAATCATTATTAATCAGAGAAATGCAAATTAAGACAACTCTGAGATACCACTACACACCTGTAAGATTGGCTAGAATGACAGGGAAAGATAATGTGCAATGTTGGAGGTGATGTGGGAAAAGAGGGACACTGATACATTGTTGATGTAATTGTGGATACATCCAGCCATTCTGGAGAGCAATTTGGAATTATGCTCAAAAAGTTATCAAAGTATGCATACTCTTTGACCCAGCAGTATTACTATTGTGCTTATATCCCAAAGAGATTTTAAAGAATGAAAGGGACCTGTATGTGCAAGAATGTTTGTGACAGCTCTCTTTGTAGTGGCCAGACACTAGAAACTGAGTGGATGCCCATCAACTGGAGAATTGGCCGAATAAATTGTGGTATATGAATGTTATGGAATATTATTGTTCTGTAAGAAATGACCATTAGGATGATTACAGAAAGGCCTGGAGAGACTTACATCAACTGATGCTGAGTGAATTGAGCAGGACCAAGAGATCATTCTATACTTCAACAACAATACTATATGAAGATCAGTTCTGATGGAGGTGGCCCTCTTCAACAATGAGATGAACAAAATCAGTTCCAATAGAGCAGTAATGAACTGAACCAGCTACACCCAATGAAAGAGCTCTGGGAGATGACTATGAACCACTACATAGAATTCCCAATCCCTCTATTTTTGTCCTCCTGTATTTTTTATTTCCTTCACGGGATAATTGTACACTGTCTCAAAGTCCTATTGTTTTTGTACAGGAAAACAACTGTTTGGACAAGTATACATATATTGTACTTAATTTATACTTTAACATATTTAACATGTATTGGTCAACCTGCATAATCATATACACATATATATACACAAAATGTTTTGTGGGGGGGTTTCTGTTGTTGTTTTTTCTTTTAATAAGATTGGCAATACATATTGTCTCCTTCCTCCCTTCCCCTAATCAGGCTGTGAGGTACTTGTAATCAAGAAGTGATTTTTTCCTTTATTTCTATTCCCAGCACCTAAAATAATGTCTGCTATATAATAGATGTTTAATAAATACTGACAATGATTTCATTTCTACTGAGGAATTTCTGTTCAAATTCATATCATTAACATTTCTTTAAATCTAGCTTTTGAAGTTACTCAGGGACACTGAAAAATCAAATGACTTGCCATGGTCAGAGTAGTATATGCAAATGGTTAGACTTAAACCTAGATGTCATGTCATGTTTTAGCCAATATATCTTGTGACTTTTATACATACTGTGTATGTATGTGTGTGTATATGTACACATATAAGTATGTCTACATACAAAAAAGTTATAGGACAATAAGCCATTTGGGGGATATGTACATATAAGAATATAAGCATATATGTGTGTATATATGTGTATATGCATGTATAAGTTTGTATGTGCATGCATGTTTGTATGTATGAAATGTTTATAAGCATACATATATAGTCCATATTTTCTTTCACCAACTATTATAAGCTTTCATATCAAACACTAAAACAGCTTGGCAGCCACTCAGAAATAGCTCTGTCATCTACCAAGCCCTAAGGACCCACATTTGGAAGGATTCATATTACAAACCAAATCTTACCTCACTAAGACTTTTTATGGATAAAACATTAAGCTCTAGTGGGTTTCTTAATATAAAGGCATGATAAAAATAGTGAGGTGTGTCAGGTGTACTAAGTTAATACTAAATTCCAGAATACAAAAATTCAACTGCTTTAAGGTAAGTGTCATTTTAAAATTAATATGATTCCCTCATTATAAGATAAAGTCCAAAGTTAAATTGTGACATTTTTGGCATTTTTCACATAACAATATGTGAAGTCATATTTTGACATATTCTTCTCTCTCACACTCCTTGGTTTTTTCCTAAGTGAATTATTGCTACAAAGCCAAGAGAAAGGCCCTTATTCCCATTCCCACCCCCTTTTTTACTTCCTGTGCTGCTATTAACAGCCTTGCTTGAATTTTGAATTGAATAAAGCCACTTCCTTGCCTCAGAGAGATTTTTTGGTGCTTAAATGAAACAACTAGAGTTATACTGAAGTGTTTTGTTGGTTCCCAAACTTGATTTGGACCTTCAGAAAGGAGTTCAAGAAGTGCAATAACCAAAACTGGACTTGTAGTTAAATAACTATTTCTCTTTTGAGGACAATATGGTTTTGCTCCCTAAATGCACAAGAGAAGAAAACCTAATCTGCAGTAACCTTAGTGAGAAGAAAACCATTATCTAACACTGGGAATACTGTCTTTTGCCAGACAAGGAAGATGCAATACAGGAGTCTTTCCTTTCTTCCATCTTGGTAAAGAATGAACTAAAAGTGGTTTGTCCTGGACTGAGGGCAACATGTAGAGGCATCTGCTGGGAGTAATGTGGATTTCAAAAGGACCTTTGAAGAAGAGCAGAAGATTAGCCTCATCTACCAAACAAAACTAGGTACCACTAATTAGGTGCATGATTCCCAGTCTACAATAAGCTCTACTGAACTATCATAACTGCACCTGGAAAGACATGATACAATCATTAAGGAAGAAGCCTTCAGATTCATGACCATAAGTCCTGAGATTTTGATAGAAAGATGGCTCATGAAAAGTTTAATTTCTTTTTAAGTTTTCTTTTAATATTTTAAAAGGAAAATGAATTTTTCCTACCGCCACCTTTCCCTTTTCTCTCTAAAAAAAGAAAAAGAAAAGAAATCTTACAAAAACTACTTTTAGTAAAGCTAAACAATTCCCATCTTGCAGAGAAGGGTGGGGGAAAGGGAGTATTTAAGTATGCAGGGATATTTCCAGGTTTCCCTGATAGAAGATATATCAACAGAGCAGTAAAATAAGACAAAATGTATCAAAGAGAAAAGCAAATTGTTTTTGAATCCATATAAAAGGTTGAAATGGGATGATTATACTAAAATGAATTGCAGATGTCAAATAAGCTAAGATTCTGGCAAAATAAAAACAAAAACCACCCCCCTCAAAAACCAACCAAACAAACAAGCACAGATAGAACAGTGAAGTGTGTGAGCCTGACTCATGAAAAGTCAGATCATTGTTATAGGAGTAACTGTAAACAAATGAAAACTGCAAGACTAATATCAATCAACAAAAGTACCACATCAAATAGTATGGAATTGCTTGGAAAGTATATGATAATAACCACTGCCTCCCATAGTCAAGTGATAAGATGTGCAAAAATAAGCAAACAAACAAACAAAACTTTAATTCCTACATGACTTTGGAATATGTAGGTCTAATGAAAACTATATCAGAAAAAATACATTTTACTAGTCTTGAAGAGCAATTTTTCTATAAGTTTGTAAATAATAGATAAATACATAGAAGGTTGTCAAAGAGTGCTATGAAAAAGCACTTACCTATAGAGATTAGGTGATTGCAAAACTCTGGAAACATTATATTTAGAATCTTGATACTTGAAATGATTCAAAAGATATAAAGAAACAATATAATTCTCTTTTTCTATTTTTTATGCCTGCCCAACCCAAAATCACAGAGACTTTACAGTAGCCAAATTTTTATAGTATAATTATCGTGTGTCTTTCCTGTCAGAATACATGCTCAACAGAAACATTTTATAATCAAAGGGCATGGACAAAAACATTGTGTCAGCAATGGAGGATTCTAGAACCATGACTTCACATCCCCACAAACAACTTGAGACAGGAAACATCAATCATATCCTGTTAAGTATTTTGGGAATACCGAGGCATAAGCAAAAGGCACAGGGAAATTACCATGTCGGAATACGAATATTTGTTTATAGTAATTCAGATTGATGGTATTTCTGTAATGAAGGAAGATAAAGCAGGTTTTGAAATTGACTTTTACTTGAAAGTTTAAATTTCACAAAATTAAATAAGTAAAATTTGTTGTAATATCAAATTAGATTTTCTGGTCAAGATAGCATATATTGATATGCTATCTTGACATATATAGATAGATAAATTATCAAATAAATGACAGATTATTGAAAATGAAATACAAAATATAAACCATGCAAAATAGAAAATTTACAAAGCAAAATAACTGATATCAAAACCAAGAGGAGAATAAAAAGAAAGACAATATACAGCAAAGATATTTGTCAGACAAAATTCTGGGCTTATATAAAAGAAAAAAAAAAATACTACAAAGGAACTGTCAATTAAAGTACCAGTAGCAAAATCAATAGAAAAATTTATTAGGCAAACTAAGATATATCATTTTTAAAAGTAGCATTTAAAAATAGCAAGAAAATACACTATGGTAATAAGATGGCAAGATGATGTAAAGGAATAGGTTATAGACAACAGGGGAAAAAAATCAAATAGTTTTATATTTTTACCTAATAGAAAACCTTTTTTTTTTTTTTAAATAAAGATGTATAGCCAAAAGGGACATGTAAAATCACCCTCCTCATTCCAGGGCTCTGTGCAATTTAGCCACCCCAACTCAAATGGAATGAGAAGTACAGATAACGAAGACTAGTTTTGGGGAGGGGAAAGAAAATCTCAGGAAAGAAAATACTTGGAAAATAGATTCAAGAGGCAAACCTACAAAAAAAGTTAAGAAACAACAATATCTACATTTCTAATAGCCAGAGAAATTAATTTCCCCAAAAGTCATTAAAGTTTTTATTCCAGGAAATACTTCAATAACTGTTTCCCCAAAAAAAAATTAGCAAGGAGAAATGTGCAAGTGAAAGGAATGCTCAAGATCTCAAAAATGAAAATAATGTTGAATTCTCTTCACTTTCACTCATTAAATTCCAAAAGTATAAGTAAAATATATTTTATATGCTGCAAAAACATAAAAACCATAATCTCAAAGGACATTGATCAAGATTATATGATCTTTAAAAAGATAATAAAAAATAATTTAAAAATTGCATAAATTGGAGCATAATATAGAAAATTGAGACAAAGGTCATAAATGAACTATAGTTGAAAACCCAAAAATTATCAACTAAAAATAAAATATGGTGTTGTACATAAAGGCATTATTTAGCTATTTTACATGCTTTCAGACTTTGAAAAATTTTCAGAGATATGCACAGAAAGGAATTCTTCCAACAATCAAGCCTCCAAGCCAAAAAAGTAATTATTTAAAATAATTCATAATAATTATTAAATCATAATGAATCAAATGTTACAAATGTGAGAATCAGAATATGGTATTTGCTAAATTAGTAGTAGAGTAGGAGAATTCGCTGTTTAAATTGTTTTGTGCCCCTAGCATATGAGGATCAGTTGAAGGAAGTAGGGATGTTTATTTAGCCTGGATAAAGGAAGACTCAGAGAAAGCATAATAGTTACTTTCTAGTAACTGAAGAGCATTCATGTGGAAAAGGAATAAGATTGATTAGGTTTGATCCAAGAGAACAGACTTATGAACAACAGAGAGAAGTATAGTATTCATCTTTTCAGAAAAGGTTGGAGAAGAGAAAAAAAACAAAAATAAATTTACATAATATATTTATTTTTTACTTAAAATGAATAGCAAGTTATACATAATAGCTTTGCAATTTCATGTGAGAGATGAAGCAAAAGCAGAAGAAGCAAAAGAAGTAGCAGAAGAAAGAAGAGGAGAAGGAAGAGGAAGAGGAGGAGGAGGAGAAGGAAAAGGAGAAAGAGGAGAAAAAGAAGACAGTAGAGGAGGAAGAAGAGAAAGAAGAGCAGAGTAGAAAATCTAGCCTTACTTTCAGAATAAAAAAAATCCAAATGATTTGAACTGTCTAGGTGGCATAGGGGATAAAGTACTGGGGGAACATCTCAGTTCACATTTAGCTTAAACTATTTATTAGCAATATAACTCAATATAACTGTCTCAATTTTATCAACTGTAAAATGGAGATAATAATAGAATCTACCTTCCAGTTTCTGTAAGAATTGTATAATATAATATTTAGAAGCATTTAGCATGGGATCTGGCACAGAGTAATAAATAAATGCTTCTTTCCCTATTTCTCTGACAGTGTATCTCAAAATATTGTGAATTCAAGCTCCTTTGGAGGTTTTCACAAACAATGGATGCTCATTTATATGATGTGTTATACTGTAGATTTCTTTAATTTGTTAATTGAATTAGATGGCCTTCCAACTCTAAAATTATGTGCTTCTGTAACACTAGTACAAGTCAAAATAATTTTGTTGAGTGTGTTTTTTTTTAGTAAAATTGAAGATAATGTAAATATGAGAAAAAGAATTTATATTCCCTACCAAATAGAATAATATATTATTTGATAGGAAATTTAAAAATATAATCCTAACAATGTTTACACTAAAATGTAAGTGGAATTACCTCATCAACAACAAAAGTTTCAGAATGGATTAAACAGCAGAATGAAACAATATGTTGATTATAGAAAATATATTTTGTTCAGAAAAAAAAAATAGATTAAAACAGAAAGTTAAGTTTATCCTATTGCTACCTACACATGAAATATAGATGGCACTGATGATATTCCAATCTAATTCAAACTAAAACTATTAAAGAGATAGACACTACTTTATGCTAACATGCTATAGGTAGATTATACGTACATATAGATTTTATTATTTGTTTATTGTTGTTAGTTCTTCATTATTGAAGAGCATAAGAGATGCCTTGACTTGTCTGTGAATCAAATTTAAATGAGGAAGAGTTGCACAAAATTATCAGCCTCAAACTTTGCCCCACAAATCACTGAAGTCCATTGGCAAAATATAAATAAAAATGACTGGCAATAGCCCAGAACATAGACAAATCATGTAAGTATTCTAACTCTTTAATGGTATAAGGAAAAATTACTAAAATCAATAACAGTAATTGATTTCTAATCCTCCACTAATCATATTTATTAAATATAGCAAATCTAAGATAAATATTAAGGGAAATGTTAAAGAGCTAAATATAGAATTAAATAAATTAAGCCTAATAATTACATGGATAGAATTCAATAAGAAAAGCAAATGTATGATTTTATTGTACATAATGATAATACATAATAATTTTGTAAATATCAAATGAAAATGCTTAAATGTAAATGTAGAAAAGTAAAAATGTTATTATAGATAATAATGCCAGTAATTTAGCAGTGAAAATAATTCAGAGACTAAAAGGTATCTAGTACCATGCAGAAAATAAAAATTAAAAAAAAGATTAAATGCTTCTTCAATTAAAGAGGAAACTATGAATGTTTGTATGTAATATATATATATATATATATGTGTGTGTTCATGCATGTATATCCATACATACATGCATTATATATATATATATATATGTATGTATATATACACACACATACATAAATATTTCAAGATGCAAGACACTCTAATGTAGAGGTTTTAAACAAATGTGATATAAAATAAATATATATTAATAATAGTGATTTATATTATTTATATTATTATTCCACATTACCCCATGTATAATATACATAAATTGATTTGAAAATCAGAAAAGGTAGGCAGATGTCTGAGTGGTTAGTCTTAAATATAATTTCAACTCTAGTCCTATAATGGTTCATTAAAAGAAGATTTTTTAGTAGTATCTCATAAGTTTGGAAATTGAAAAGAATAAAACCACTAGCCCCACAAATAGTCAGAATATGTATAAATATTAATTAACAATCAGAAAGGTACTACTAGGCATGAAGTATAGAAACAGGAAGCAACTTTGAATTTCTTTGAAATGTACCAGTTAAATGACCTTTCAATCCATATGAGATTCAAGAATATTATAATCAGATTCTGTTCTTCATGCAATTTCACATGAAAGGCACTTAAATAAGCTTGAAAGTGGTTTTCCCAAAGGAAAAGTTTCCTTCCAATTGGGGAGATACTTTTGTATTACCATCTGTTCCTTCTGTCACATTTTTATGTATCCTGCTGTCATATCTGTTCTTATCATTTCAAACCTAACTGTTCACTTTTATTGGAATCTAGAAATCTTAATTACTACCAATAACAAATATGCTAGATTAAAATAAAATAGATATGATGTATTTGATGATTATGCATACACATATACACATATATACATGTACATATATATATATATGTATATATGTATTTCCCCTTAGAATATATAACTTTTAAATGTTGCTATGAAATGTGATTTGCCAACAATTTTATTCTTAGAGAATGACTTATTTTTATTATCTAGGAAAAATTGTTTTCATGACAGTTTGTTTTATATAATTTGGTTATTATAAACTTAAAGTTCATCTTAAATTTAGGATGTTTAGGATTTTTAAAAAATAAAACTTCATTTGTAGTAAGATAATTTTTCAGGGATCATTACCTGAATAATAAATTCTTCCTCATGGAATGAATTTGGCAGAGTTTATTATTCTGAGATGCTATGTGGCCTGGTACAAAGGCAAGAGCAGGACAGAGTGGGGCAGTGAGAAAAAGGGTAGATAGCCTGAAATTTATGGTGAAAAGGAATAAACTTAAGAATATGTAGATAGAAGAAGAAATAGAAGAGTAGGATATTGTGATCAGTGAGAGTAATTTCTGGATCATGGAAATAGAAAATGTATCATAATTAGAATAAATGTTTAACAATCCCTGTTTGTTGATGACAGTATTAAGACCTGAGGAAGTTGATGAAATCAGAAACTAGACTGCTTGAGAGAGAGAGAGAGAAAGAGAAAGAGAGAGAGAGAGAGAGTGTGTGTGTATTTATAAAGTATGTGTGTATATTTATAAATACATGTCAATGTATTTAGTATAGATCTGTATAGTATATACTATATGAGGCACATAGCAAATATATAACATAAATGGCATGTATACACATATGCATGCATATATGCATATAGTTGCTGTATGTGTATGTATATGTATATAGAAGCAGCTGGATGGCATAGTCGGTCCTGGATTCAAGAAGACTTGAGTTCAAATCCAGAGAACTATACTAGATGTGGAACCTGGGCAAATCACTTAATATCTGCTTTAGTTTCCTCAACTGGAAAAAAAAATGGGCATAATAGTATCATCTAATTCATGGAATTGCTATTAAATAGGGTATTATTGGCAAAATAATAGAATCTTGCATATTATAGTAGCTATTTCAAAAAGGCTTATTTCCTTCCCTTTCCTTACTGATGTATTATACTGGTTAGATGAATAGTAAAACTGCAAACCACATATTAACTTCCTTAAAAAGGTATCAGAATAAATGTGAGCCAATAAATATTAGCCAAAAAAATTATCTGGACATGGTGATGTAGGTAGATGGAATCATTGTCAAAGATAGTAAAGATAATGGCAGAAGGGAGGCATGAAAATAGTAGTATGTCTTCTTGCCTACTGTTCACAGATGAACAGGTATTCACAAGAGATAAGGTACAACCAGTATATTAACTAGTATTATAATGTTTTCTTGAGAGAATCAGATTTCCATAGATGTGATAAAATGGAAGGAATGTGGAAAAAAGAAATCTAAGATGAATGGGAAAAAATATTAAAGATAGAATTGAGCCCTGTTCCCAAGGGCACAATAGATTAGTGTATGTCTGGAGGATAGAGTCAGAGTTAGATAAAGGACTCTCCATTCCAGACCATTAAGTCCATCCTCTTTATTTTAAGAGATAATGGAGGAGTGGAGCCAAGATGGCAGAGAGGACACATTCATTTCTCTGAGCACTCCTCTACCCTCAAACTATTTTTATGAAACTCAGCCTGTGAATTAGTGCTTGATTATCAGAACCCATGAATATTGGGAATACAACATATTACCAACAGAAGATAATCTTGAATTTCATCAGAAAAGGTCTGTTTTTGCTCAAGTGGAGACAGAACAGGGCTAGGCTAGGTGTAGACACAGGTGGATAGGCAGAGAGAGCAGGGAAAACAGCTCACTCTTAGCAGACTGGAGTAGATTGAGGTGTAGTCTTCCTGTTTGAAAATCTATGGGGAGAACTCCACCACAATGTTAGTTACTCTGCCCTGGCAGCAAGTTACTAGATGAGCAGGGAAACTATAAACACAAGAGGTAAAGACTATAATCCCAAAACCCTAGAGTTTCTCAGGCCATGGCCACACCCACCCAACACCAGCAGGGATTTAGCATGCTCTCAGCACAACTGCTAATTCCAGCACAGCAACTGATCTCAACAAAGCTACTGTATTCTGCTGCCACTTTGCTGCCACCTCCTGTTGTCTATTGTGGAAGTTTAGTAACCCCACATTGCCCCAAAAGCAGACTACAGCTTTTTTATTGTTGTTATTGTTGTTGTTAAAATGAGTAAAAGGGCAAAGTGGGCTCTAACTATAAATAGCTTTTATAATGAAAGAGAGCAGATTTCAAACACTGAGGAGATTAAAAAAATCTCTGGATGAAAACCTAAAAGTGAATATGATCTAGTCCTCATCATATAAGGCTCTCATAGAAGAAATTTTAAAAGCTCTTAAAAGAGAGCTAGTAGAAAAATGGGGAAAGAAAAGAGAAGTTTTGCAAGAGGGTCTGGATAAGGCATGTAACTCATTAAAAGATAGAGTGGAAAAAGAAAACAATTCCCTGAAAAACAGAGTCTGTGAATTGGACAAAGAAAATAACTTCTTAAAAAATAAAATTGGTGAAATGGGAAAAAAATCCAAAGCACAAAACAATTCATTTAAAAACTCAATTGTACAATTACAAAAAATAAAAAATAAAAAAAGTAAATGAATAAAATAATTCATTAAAAATCAGAATTGAACAAAAGGAAATGAATGACTTGAGGAGACACCAAGAATCAGTGAAGCAAAACCAAAAAAAAATTTTTTAAATAGAAAAATGTTAAATACCTACTTGGAAAAACAACAGACCTGGAGAATAGATCTAGGAGAGATAATCTAAGGATTATTGGACTGTGTGAAAATCATGATGAAAAAAAGAGCCTAGACATTATTTTTCAGAAAACCATCAAAGACAACTGCCCAGAAGTCATAGAATCAGAAAGTAAAATGGACATTGAACAAATTCATCAATCACCTAATGAAAGAGATCCCAAAATTAAAACTCCAAGAAATATTGTGGCAAAATTCCAAAACTAAAAGACCAAGTTAAAAATACTACAAGCAGCAAGGGAAAAAAATCAAACACCAAGGAGCCACAGTAAGGATTACTCAGGATTGAGCAGTGTCCACATTAAAGGATTGAAGGGGCTAGAATCTGATATTCTGAAAGGCAAAGGAACTTGGTGTGCAGCCAAGAATAACTTACCAAGCCAAACTGAGCATTTTCTTCCAAGGAAGAAGATGGAAATTCAATGAAATTGGTGAATTCCATGTATTTCTGATTTAAAAAGAAAACAAACAAACAAAAATAAAAACAAAACAAACAGAAATCAACAAAAAGTTTGACCTCCAAATATAGGACTAAAGAGAAGCATAAAAAGGTAAAAGGAACTCTTGAGAACTGTATTCTTGTTAGAGCTATACATAAAGAATACATGTATAATTTGGTTAATATAAAAAAGGATCCAGAGATAGAAAAGAAATTGTACCAGAAAAAAGGAAAAGTGAAGGTACTATATCTCACAAAGAGGCAAAGGAAACCTATTATATCTGAAGGAAAGAAGAGAGGGGGATGATCATAATGTGAATCTTACTCTCATCAGAATTGTCTCTGAGAAAATATTAGACATATTGGTTTACAGAGAAATTTCTCCCACCCCACTGCAAAGGGGGAGGGGAAAAGCAAAAAGGGAAGTGATAAGTTGAATAGAAGGGAATGCTGTAATTGTAAGGGAGAGGTTTAAGAAAAGGGGAGGAAATCTAAGGGGGAGAGAGGGATCCGAAAGAGGGAGGACTGTGTGAAACAATTGGTGTTCACAAATTTAATATTGGGGAGGGGGATAAAGGAGGAAGGAAATTAAAAAAAAAAAAGCATAATCTGGGGTTAACAAGATGGCAGGAAATACAGAATTAGTCATTTTAACCACAAATATGAATGGGGTAAACTCCCTTATAAATCAGAGGGGGATAAAAGATTGGCTTAAAAGCCAGAATCCTACAATATGTTGTTTAGAGGAAACACATTGTGAGATACAGATGGAAAATAGGTAAAAGGCTGGAGCACAATTGACTATGTTTCAAGTGAAATAAAAAAACAGGGTTAGCTATCCTGATCTCAGATCAAGCAAAAGCAAAAATTGATCCAATTAAAAGAGATAAGAAAGGGCACTATATCTTGCTAAATAAAGGGTAGCATAGATAATGAAACAATATCAATACTTTTGATAAGATATATGCACAAAGTGGTATAGCATCTAAATTCCTAAAGGAGAAGTTAAGAGAGATGCAAGAAGAAATGGACAGCAAAACTATAATAGTGGAAGATCTTAACCTTGTACTCTCAGAACTATATAAATTAAACCACAGTGTATATAAGAAGAAATTAAAGAGGTAAATACAAACTAAACAAGCAAGCTATGAGAGCTCTTTGGAGAAAACTAAATGGAGCCAGAAAGGAGTACACTTTCCTCTTGGCAGTTCATGGAACCTATACAAAAACTGACCATATATTAGGACATAAAGACCTCAAATTCAAATGCAAAAAGGCAGAAATAGTAAATGTATCCTTTTTGGATCACAATGTAATAAAAATTATAAAAATTACATCCAATAAAAAGCCAGGGGAAAATAGACCAAAATGTAATTGGAAACTAAACAATCTCATCCTAAAGAATGAATGGGTGAAACAGCAAATCATAGATATAATTAATAATTTCACCCAAGAGAATGACTATAATGAGAAGACATATCAAAATGTTTGGGATGTAGCCAAAATGGTAATAAGGGGAAATTTATATCTCTAGGCCTATTTGCATAAAATAGAGAAATAAAAGGTCTATGAATTGGTCTTGCAACTAAAAACGCTAGAAAAAGAGCAAATTAAAAACCCTCAATCAAACATTAAACTAGAAATTCTAAAAATAAAATGAGAGATTAATAAAATTGAAAGTTAAAAAAAAGGACCTATTGAATTAATAAATAAAACAAAGAGTTGGTTGATTCTATGAAAAAACCAATAAAATACATAAACCCTTGGTAAATTTGATTAGAAAAAGGAAAGAGGAAAATCAAAGTGTAAGTCTTAAAAATGAAAACGGATAACTTGCCACTACTTAAGAGGAAATTAGAGCAATAATTAGGAATTACTTTTCCCAACTTTATGCCAATAAATTTGATAACTTAAAAGAAATATATGAATACATTCAAAAATATAGCTTGCCTGGATTAACAGAGGAAGAAGTAAATTGGTTAAATAGTCCCATTTTAGAAAAAGAAATTAAACAAGCTATTAATCAACTTCCTAAGAAAAAATCCCCAGGACATGATGGATTTAAATTTGAATTCTACCAAACATTTAAAGAACAATTAACTCCAATGCTATATAAACTATTTTTAAAAATAGGGATTGACGAGTCCTACCAAATTCTTTTTATGACACAGACATGGTACTGATACCTAAACCAACTAGGACAAAAACAGAGAAAGAAAATTATAGACCAATCTTCCTAATGAACATTAATGCGAAAATCTTAAATAAAATATTAGCAAAAAGACTACAGAATATCAAAACCAGGATAATACACCATCTCCAAGTAGGATTTATACCAGGAATGCAGAGCTGGTTCAATATTAGGAAAACTATTAATATAATTGACTATATCAATAATCAAATTAACAAAAAAATGATTATCTCAATGAATGCAGAAAAATATTTGGTAAATTACCACATATATTCCTACTAAAAACACTAGAGAGTATAGGAATAAATGGACTTTTCCTTAAAAAGTCAGTAGCATCTTTTTAAAACCATCAGTAAGCAATGTAATGATGCTAAACTGGAATCATTCCCAATAAAATCCGGAGTGAAACCACATTGCCTACTATTACCATTACTATACAATATTGTATAAGAAATGCTAGCTTTGGTATCAAGAGATGAAAAAGAGATTAAGGAATTAGAATAGGAATTGAGGAAACCAAATTATCTTTCTTTGCAGATGATATGATGGTATACCTAGAGAACCCAAGAGATTCAACTAAAAAGTTGTTAGAAATGGTAATCCAACACTTTAGCAAAATTGCAGAATACTAAATAAATACACATAAATCATCAGCATTTTTATACATCACTAACAAAACCCAATAGGAAGAGATCCAAACAGGAATTCCATTTCAAATAACTTCAATAGTATAAATTATTTGGGAATCTATCTGCCAAGAGAAAGTCAAAAACTCTGAGCAAAACTACAAAACACTTTCTACACAAAGTCACATCTAAACATCTGAAAAAATATCAGGTGCTCTTGGATAAGTCCAAGCCAACATAATAAAGATGACAATACTACATAAACTTATCTATTTATTTATTGCTATACCAATTAGACTCCCAAGAACATATTTTAATGACCAAGAAAAAATAACAACAAAATAATCTGAAAGAACAAAAGGTCAAGAATTTCAAGGGAACTAATGGAAAAAAAAAATCAAATGAAGGTGGCCTAGTTGTACCTGATCTAAAACTATATTATAAAGCAGCAGTCACCAGAACCATTTGGTACTGGCTAAGAAATAAACTAGCTGATCAATGGATTAGGTTAGGTTACAGGACAAAATAGTCAATACCTTTAGCAATCTAGTTTTTGACAAATCCAAAGACCCCAACTTTGGGGATAAGAATTTACTATTTGACTAAAAGTGCTGAGAAAATTGGTATGGCAGAAACTAGTCATTGACCCACACTTAACACCATGCATCAAGATAAGATCAAAATGGGTTCATGATCTAGCTATAAAGAATGAGGTTATAAATAATTAGAAAAACATATCTCTCAGACATGTGTAGGAGGAAGGAATTTGTGACCAAAGAAGAACTAGAGATCATTATTGATCACAAAACAGAAAATTTTGATTATAACAAGCTAAAAAGTTTTTATACAAACAAAACTAATATAGACAAGATTAGAAGAGAAGCAACAAACTGGGAAAACATTTTTACACCTTAAGATTCTCATAAAGGCCTCATTTCCAATATATATTATATACATATATTATATATATATAATATATTATATATATATATATTTCCAATATATATAATCGACTCTAATTTGTAAGCCATCAAGCCATTCTCCAATTGAAAAATGCCAAAAGGATATGAACAGACAATTTTCACATGATGAAACTGAAACTATTTCTACTCATATGAAAAGATGTTCCAAATTATTATTGATCATTGAAATGTAAATTGAGACAACTCTGAGATACCACTACACATCTCTCAGATTGGCTAAGGTGATAGGAAAAGGTAATGATGAATGTTTGAGGGGATGTGGGAAAACTTGGACACTGATGCATGGTTGGCCAAGTTGTAAACAGATCCAACCATTCTGGAGAATAATTTGAAACCCTACTTAAAAAGTTATCAAGCTGTGCATACTGTTTGATCCAGCAGTGTTACTACTGGGCTTATATCCCAAAGAGATCTTAAAGAAGGGAAAGGGACCTGTATATGCAAAAATGTTTGTGGCAGCCCTTTTCATAGTGGGTAGAAACTGGAAATTGAATGGATGCCCATCAAATGGAGAAAGTCTAAGGAAATTGTGGTATATGAATGTTACGGAATATTATTGCTCTGTAAGAAATGACTAGCAGGATAAATACAGAGAGACTTGGAGAGACTAACATGAACTGATGCTAAGTGAAATGAGCAGAACCAGGAGATCCTTATACACTTCAACAACAATACTGTATGAGAATCAATTCTGATGGAAGTGGCTATCCTCAACAATGACAGGATCCAAATCATTTCCAATTGATCAGTAATGAACAGAGCCAGCTACCGCCAGAGAAAGAACACTGGGAAATTAGTGTGGACCACAACATAGCATTTACACTCATTCTGTTATTGTTTACTTGCCTTCTTGTTTTTCTTCCCAAGTTATTTTTACCTTCTTTGCAAATCTGATTTTTCTTGTGCAGCAAAATAACTGGATAAATATGTATACATATATTGCATTTAACATATACTTTAACATATTTAACATGTATGGAACTAACTATCATCTAAGGGAAGGGGTGCAGGGAAAGAGTGGAAAAGTTGGAACAGAAATTTTTGCAAGGGCCAATGTTGAAAAATTACCCATGCATATGTTTTGTCAAAAAAAAAAAAAAGCTGTAATAAAAAAGACAGATAATGAAACTGAGGTTCAGGCAGTGGTGACTTGTCTATATCACACAGTCATTAAATGAAGCAGATTTTTCAAAACCAAGACATCTGACCCCAGTGTAAGTACACTTTCCACTATCACAAGTGAAGCTTTAGTCAGGATAGATGTCAATGCTGGAATCCAGCGTTGAGAAAGGATGAAGAAGAGTTTTAAAAGAGCAAATCCATTTACTGGAACTCCTAGCTTCAAAGTTGTTTTGAAAAAAAAAAAGGGGGCAGCTAGATGGCTCAGTGGATAGAGCACCAGCTTTGAATTCAGGAGGACCCCAGTTCAAATATGGTCTCAGACACTTAACACTTCCTAGCTGTGTGACCCTGGGCAAGTCACTTAACCCCAGCCTAAATTAAAAAAAAAAAAGGTTTAAATTCTTTCTCAAATGCCAAAAAAGAAGTGATTTTACATTAAATTTTGGTTAATACCTGCATTGTGATAAGCTCAACAGCACCTTTATTATTCCTGTCATTCAGGATCAGAACTTGATGTCATCTTCAATCACATTCATCCCACATATCTGACCTATTGCTATGTCTTCTTATTTCTTCCCTCATAATATCTTTCATATGTATCACCTCCCCCACAAACATCTTAATACCTCATTAGCATCCTTAGCACCCTCTGCTACTTGGAATGCTTGAGGGTAATTCTTTCCCAAACTTTCATTTAAAGAGGAAGCCAGGCACTTCTTCATTTGCCACCTGGTTGCATTTATTTGGACTGGGGTTCATCATAACTCCTATCACAGATACCTTCTTTTTTCCTCTTACTTTTCAGTTATATTTTGTGTGTTGTCTTCCTCCATACATCTTTTAAAATTTCATTGACCCTTCCTTGTTACTTATGCTGTTACAAACAACATCATTATCCCAATACTATCATAATATAGCATAATAAAAAAGTTGATTACAAATGAAATTCCAACTCTACTTTGCACTACTTGATATTTTTTTCAAATATAAAAATTATCTTGTATATTTCTTTCCTTTTTTTCCAGCCCTCTCTCTCTTTCCATCGTCTTGCTATCAAGAACATCATTTTGAGATGGCTACTGTTGATGCTACAACATCATCTAGAGATGGCTACTGTTAGATGGAAGTAAGTAAATAAGAAAGAAGTTAATAAAATTTTAGATAAGCTAGATATGATATATATCTGGAGATAAATTGATGACTTATGAGCTATGATTATACTATTTTAGTAATCCAGGAAGTATTAATTTTCATCTCCAAGGCAACATTACAATGTGTAGGTAAAAGGATAACCTCCAAGCAGTTATTGACTTAAACTTGGGGCACCTACCTTTGTGCTGTAATGATAACTTTACCCAAGATCTTAGCTCATGACAATAGAAAGCTGTAGTTTCTTTTCCCATATGATTCAGTGAAATATGACAATACTTTCAGTTTCCCAAATCCTATCATATTGTCCTTGATGTCAATGACAGAGTAGGTATTATAGAATATGACATTGATTGAAAAGATGTGAGAAATATACTAGTCTAGCTCAACACTTTACAAATTAGGAAACTGAGACCCAGAGAAAATTAGTTAGGGTCACACAGATAAGCATAACCTAATTTTGAATCAAGTTCTTCTAATTATAGATTCAATATAGGCTACCTATATTTTTGATAGTCCATGATTCTGTGAAATTCAACTCAATTCAATAATTACTTATCATCTACATTTCAGAAACTATGATATGGAAAATAAATGTGAAAAGCAACTTAGTAGCTGACATGAGAAGAGAGAAGGGATATAAATATATACACAAGTATGATTATAGGGGAAAATAGAATGCTATAGGGGCAAATAGAAAATGCATAGAAAACAACATAAGAAAATTTGAGAGAGAATAAAAGCTAGGCATATACCCAGATTTCTCTTTTTAAGTGGGATTATAGAGAGCAAGAATGACAATGATTTGAAGAAAAGTAAAAACAGATGAATTAGGTCTTGGGGACTTCAACAGTCTGAGAGGAAGATGTTTATTTTATGTTTAGAGAGAACCTGCACACATGCCAGGAATTAAGTTAGTATAGAATAAGACTGGGGAATATTAAGCAACTCAGTTTTGTTGGCTTATAAGGTAATTAAGTGGAAAAGTATAATTAACCTGGAAACATATACTGGAACCAAGATAAAGGGACTAAGGGTGCTGAATATGGTCTAGAGACAAATTAAGGATAAATATCTTAAAGTAGTGAATAGTCTGCCATTTGAAAATGGAATGTGGCTTTATCAACTTTATTCCAAAAGGAAGAAATAGGAGCAATGAATAAAAATAGAAAAGGAGATTTTATGATGTGTATATATATATATACAATACATATGTGTGTATATATATATATATATATATATATATATATATATATATATATATATATATATGCTTCACTATCTATATTTGTTTTATATGTGGGTATGTAGATGCAAAGGAAAAGCTCTTCAAATGTAGAATTTATTCATGCAACAAGTTTATTAATAACCTCTGATATGTCACATAATTTGCAAGGCACTTGGGTTGCAAATATAAAAATCAAGCAATTCTTCTTCTCCAGGAACTTATCTTGAGGGACTAGAGAGTAGAATGTGCATATAGATGCACATTGCATAGAGATAAAGACGACTATGGCTGTAAGCCTGGGTGACTGTTAGGCTCAATAAACATAAATGGGGTAACAGGTGGGGGAAGCAGAGAAGAAGAGACACAAGAATGATAAAACAGAGAATTTGAAATTAAATAATGAATGCCTCTTCTACTTACAACTGCTATTACCCTAAATAACTTTTAAAATTACTTTGAGACTCAGTTTCCTAATCTACAAAATGAATAGGTAAATTTTTTTTTTAAGTTTCCTTCAGTTCTTTTTTTTTTTTTTTTTTTTTTTAATTTGCAATCTGTGGAATAAAACAAGCATTTTCAAACCATAGTATAATTTTTAAAAAGATTGCTCATGAAAGTGCATATCTACTATGTACTATTTATTTTAAATAAATGACAAACAATTGTGGTAGTCTTGGCTTTTCTCAATAACATGATGATTCAAGGCAATTCCAGTAAATTTGAGATGAAAAATGCTGATCACATCCAAAGAGTGAACTATGGAGAGTGATTGTGGGTCAAAACATAGTATTTTCATCTTTTTGTTTGTTTCTTTTTCTGTTTTTTTTTTTTGTTTTGTTTTGTTTTTCTTGTACAATATGACAGATATGGAAATATGTTTTAAAGGATAGCCCATGTTTAACCTATATCAGAATGCTTTCTGTCTTGGGGAAATGGGGAAAGAAGGAGGGAGGGAGAAAAATTTGGAAACAAAGTTTTACAAAAATTAATAGTGAATATTATCTATAGATGTATTTGAAAAATAAAATACTATCAAGAAAAAACAAAAATAGATGATGAGTTATCAGGTACATTTTTTTCTTGCTTTTTTTTTCTTTTTTTCTTCTCTATCCCCCCCCACCTTACACATGGTTACAATTATGCACACACACAAACACACACACACTCTGAGGTACAATCACTTTATACATATTTCTATTTATCAATTCTTTCTCTGGATATAGATAGCACCTTCCTTCATATGACCTTTATAGTTAATTTTGGTATTAATAATACTCAAAATTACTTATTCACTCAAACTTATTCTTAAAACAGTGTCACTGTTACAACAATCTCTTAGTTCTCTCATTTTGCTCTTCATTATTTTGGGCTAGTCTGTCCATGTTCATGAAGCCCATCATTTCTTATAGCACAGTAGCATTCCATCACAAACATAACAAAACTTATTCTATCATTCTCTGATTGATGGGTATTCCTGCAGTTTCCAGTTTTTTGCCACCACAAAGAGAGCTGTTAGAAATACTTTAGAATTTATGGGTTCTTTTCCTTTTTTTCCTAATCATCTTAGTAAATTCTAAAAGACATGATACTATGAAATATGTGGAACATCTTTATGTAGAGATTGAAAAAGAATAATGAAAACACAAAAAAAGACTGAAAAGAGGCAGCCACGTTCTTCAATCTTCACTTTAACATTTATCATTTTACCCTATTAAAATGATAGTAATCTCTTTTGATTTCAATGTATTAATTTGATTTTTGATTTCATTGATTTAAGTACACCTGCATAGAACATTAATATATTCTTATCTTAAATCATATGTAAGAAAACTAAAAAAAAAAATCCTAGAATTGTTTTCTGTGATTTGGCTATGCAGGATTCCTATAATCAAGAGTCCATAAAACACAGAAGTACTGACTTTCAAAAGATTTTAGGATGTAATGGATTAAGTATCTAGTAGAAGTTGTTCATTTCACCTTTTCTAGGAGACTAGTTATCAATCTCCTGAATAATAGCTGTGTTCTTAGCAGGATAGTATGATTTCAACTTCTAGATAACTATATTGCCTATCTGGAAGTAATCTATCTGAGTTATATTGTACATTGCTATTCTTCATATTCCCTATATTTCACCAGTACTGGGATAATTGCTATTCCATTTACAGTATATTTCATGCCTAACTGAAGTTTGTATGAATAGGTTGTCCCAGATGCTTAAAATACCATTTGTTCTGAACTATATCTCATAGAATAACTGGATCCATCCAGTATCTAAATGCCAACTCCTTCATGTGATAGTTCCTGATACTTCCAGTTATTAGTATTGCCCAACATTCCCATTCAAATTATTCATCAATGTACATGTACTTGTCTCTCTGCTTCCAGTAACATGTAAATTACATAATTACAGGAACTATTTTCATTTTCATTTTTTTTTGTTCAAGTGCTTGGCATTTTGAATATATTCAGTAATTTAGAACTTTACAACTAGGAGTTTTAGAGGATAGAATCTAACTCATTTCATTTCACAGAAAAAGGAGGGAGCTCAGCGAGATTTAATAAATACTGATCTAATTATTTAAAAGACAATTTAGGAGAAAGATGCGAGCTAACCAAATCCACTTGAACTTCTCTGCTAACTCCTTTCTTCTTTTTATGAAATATATTTGTTTTATCTCTGGGGCTTTTTGGAAATAAAGGAATACCAAATTGTTGCAATGATTTTTGAAAAGAAAATGATGCAAATTTTCTTTTAAATCTTTAGTATTTGAGGAACCATGTATAACAACCATGGAAATATTGTTGCATTCACTTATTCTTTCAAAAAAAAAAAGTCCCCCACAGAGGTTGCTAACTGGGTAAAAAGCATGGTATTTCCTGAGAAGCTGTTAAGGCCACTGACTGTTAATAGCAATGCAGCGACTGAAAATGGTTCTCCAGGAGCACAGATTGTAGTGTAATAATGCTATGCTCTTTCACAAACAATACTTTAACAACTATTTACTGAAAGAGATCCAAACATATTTTAAAAACAATGGCTTGGAAACCCTAGAAGATACACCATGGGAAGCCTTAAAGGCAAGCATTTGGAGGGAGATAATAGACTACACAGCATCCCATAGCAACAAGAACAACAAAAATAACCCAGCATGTAACATACAGTCTAATTTGATCATGGAAAGAGGATGGCAATGCATAACTGAAACAGACACCGGGAAAATATAGCAATTTTGGAAACATCACAGAATCTCAGCCTTTCAGGATTGGATTGTACCTTATCTGCCATTTAATTCAACTTGCACCTTTTAAGAAATAATCCCTATTACAACATAACCAATAAATAGCTATTCATCTTCTTCCTGATCTTGTAGATATCCAATGAGAAGGAACTCAGTATTTCCTGAGGCATCCCATTCCACTTTTACATTGTCTTGGGATTCCCTTGCATAAAGTTTGACTTTTTAAAACTTCTACACAATGTTTTTAGTTCTTCCTCCTGGGGACAACTATAACATGTCTATTATGCCATCCATATGGCAACTCTTTAAGTGTCTTTAAGGTCTTTAAGCTGCTGAAGATAGTTATTTTTTTCTCCCTGAATCTTTTCTTCTCTAAGCTTAACAACTCCAAATCTTTCAAATGATCCTCAAGTGGCATAAATTTAGGCACATTTCCTATCTTGTTTGCCCTCTTCTGGATCTACTCCAATTTTTAATCAATGAACAAATATCAAAATCTGAGTAAATTTGATCATTCTAAAAGATGTAAGCTTCATGGACTAACATGACATCAAACTTCAAAGGGATCAGAGATAAGAATAATAATAACAATAATAAAAGGAACAAAACTATATCATTAAACTGATGAGTCAATTATTTCAGTTTCTAGGTTCATTAATAGATTCAGAGGCCTTAAGATTTATATCTACAAAACTATAAGAATTCACTTCCTCCAAGGGCTCACCTAGTATAGATCAAAATTAGATACCACTAGATGCTCTTTTCTTAGAAAGGAATATTTACTTCAAGAAGTTATCTTGAAGAAGTTATCACAGATGTTTAGTTTCTAAATCTAGGCAAAGATCCAAGAGATGAAAAATGGCAATAGATGGTCCAAAAAACACATCTGAATATGTGATTTTTATGTTCAGAGGTATCAATTAAAAAAATAACCTTAGTACAGCAGTCTATAAACTAAATTAAAGTCAATGGTAGTGCTTTACCTATAAATTTAAAAGCTTTTAGAATCACAGTGGTATAATTTAAAAATAAAACAAAAAATTCAAGTCACAAGTGACAAGAAATCAACATGGTTTCAATTTAGTCCTGTTCTACCACTTTATCTGTGATGTCAATCAGATTGTTTACTTGGTACACTTAAATTTGATTTATTACATTATAAATATATTAAAAATGTTGCCTTCAATAGAAAAGAAAAATAGATACAAAGTAAAATTAAAGTGAAATTTACATTTAATAGCCTCATAAAAAGTATGTTTCAAATGGAAAATTCCCACAATCTTCAGGGTATATTATTAAAACTGGTCATAATGTAACATTTTTATTGTTTCTGCTTTCACTGATAAAATCATATCTTACTGGTTTTAAATGATTTGACATTACCAATGATTTTGATGTCAAAATATTTCCTTTCTAAATTTTGAGTATCTGTGATTACCAAGGAGGTGGGGTTTATAGCACCTATAGAAACAGTTGTCAGGTGAAATATCACCCTTAAGATCTGTTACCTAAAGTAGCCTTGGTTTGAGACAATTGAGCCTGGGATCCAAAACAGTGTATTTCTTCACTCTATCTTTAGAATGATACCCAGGTTTTTTCATCACTGGGGCTATTGGAAATGAAGGTGCCACAGTATATAATGAAGAGCTGTACTTTGTGGAATAACTATTTGTTATCTCTCTGTCTCTGTTAATCTCTCTCTCTCTCTCTCTCTCTCTCTCTCTCTCTCTCTCTCTCTCTCTCTCTCCATATATTTCTCTCTTTATAATATCTCTGGTGGAGATTATTAATATTCTTTTTTTATTCCTCTTGATTTTTCTTTGTATACTTTTTTTTCTTTGTTTCTGTTTTTGGATCATCTTCCTCTTTTCGATTTATTTCTTCTTACTCCTGATGTGATTCTAAAAGAAGCTGGATTTGTATGAAATTTTGACCTCATCGTTTTGCCCAAAGTGCACTCTTGTTGATCCATGATTTTAGTAAGCTATCTCAGAATGCAACTCTGATAGGTTTCAGAAAGTTGCAGAGTTCAGGTTACAGATTATATGGCATAATAGAACAAGTAGACTTTAGTATACTTTACTTTAGTCACCACTAGAATTCTAGGAACTAGTTTCTGAATATTTTGGGTGACACAAACTCTGGAAGATACTTTACTAAGAAATAATATGCTCTTTACTTTGAAGATTTTGTTTGTATTTAGTTTATACCTCTAAGTATATATATATATATATATATATATATATATATATATATATATATATATATATATATATATATATATATATATATATATGTAGGTAATTCCCAGTGCTGAAATTTGCATTCCTCAGTGAAGCTAGTTGTTGAGCAAATAGTCTGCAATTTGAAGATTTAAAGAGTTGCCTTGGATAATGAGAATATAATTGTCTTGCTGGGAATATGTGTAGAGATAAAAGTTGAATCTAGTTATTCTTGACCTTAAGGCCGGTTTCTAACCACCATATGATACTTTTACCCTGTATGTTATAACTCTTTATAACAACAACATTTAGGAGAAAAACAACAACAACAACAACAACAAAACAACATTTCAATTTGTATAAGTCCTAAGACCATTCCTAGAAGTTTCTCTAATACATGTCTCAGTGACATTATAATTTTTTTTGCTTTACATTTCCTAAGGCAATATTTATTAGAACAATATTGGAATATTAAGGTAAGAAGCAAAAAAAATGTTTTTATGGTCTTTATTTCTCTTAAGCAATGCATGGATGTTAGGATTTATACTTCAAATCTAATGTAGCAGTACAGATGTATTTGAACTTTGTTTCTAAAACTGAACTTTAAGAAGCTATATTTGAGACTGTTATATATTGTATAGATGCTCTGTGGAAGAGTATAGTATATACTCATCATTTTAGCCAACCCCACAGTCATAAATAGTGCTTTTATTTTCACTATATATATAAATATATATATGCAGTTCTCTTCTTCATACCATAGCAACACACTGTGACTGTGGTGGGAAATGTTCTACATTAAAAACCATAAAACTTGATTTCAAATTCTACCTCTGACACTTGCTGGATAATTGATGTCCCTGAGACTTAAATTCTCCTTTTCTAAAATGTGTGTCATAACCCTTGGATTTGAGAAGTTGTATACTAGATAGTGAGCCAATGAGTCAATAATACTGGCTTTTAAGCCCTGTCTCTGACACATTCTGGTTGTGTTATTGGGTAAATTTTTCACCTCTCAGTGCCTCAGCAAGCTCTCTAAGCCTATAAATTACAGTATTGACAGAGGGAGTTTTCTTATCTGAAATTCTCTTCTTTAAAGAAACCAGCCAAACAAGTTTGTTTTGAAAGCATAATAAAACAAAATAAAACAAAAAATAATGCTATGAAAGTAAGCCATTTCTATGATAATGATGTGTTTTTCTTTTATTCATTAATTCACTAATTCATTTATTTAATGCCAGACTTGTTATATAGAGCATTTCCTAAGTGGAAATGCTCTCTAGTAATGGAGGTCTACATCTGTTGTATAACATATAGCTTAAGAGAATTCTCTAAGGAACTGAGAGGAAAAGTTACCTGTTAAGAATTATACAACTAGTATGTATTTGAAGACAGATTTAGACTTAGATTTTCTTAAAGTCAGGACCAAAAGTCTACCTACTATGCTAGGCTGACTAATTAGAACATAAGATTTCAAAACTAAGAACTTTATGTTTTACCTTTTTGATCTTCAGGTCAAATATTTGACCTCATTTGGGATATCCATGGCAAAGATACTGAAGTGGTTTGCTATTTTCTTTCCAGCTCATTTTACAGATGAGGAAACTAAGGCAAATAGACTTAAATGACTTTCCCAAAATACAGCTGGTATTTGACATCAGAATTGAACTCAGGTCTTTCTGACTTCCGACCTATCATCATATCCATTGAGCTGCCTAGTTATCCAAGCTTGGTTTTAGAAACAAAGTGATTTGGCCCAGTTACACAACTAGTGCCATGGCTAAAAAGTGGAATTTCTCTCTCTCAAATCTAAATTCACTTTCTATTATGCTATGATATCGCTACAATTATGGAGTTATTATGAAAAACCAACTTTGCACAATGATCTCTATAAATGTGAGCTGTTATTAACTATTGATCCTATTGATTATTTTCTTTTTTCTGCCCTCTAATTTATTTTAATTTTTAGTTTACTTTAAACTTAAATAGAATGATAGGAAAAGAAAAAAATGATATGTGTATGGAACATAAAATAATATTCCAATTATAAAGCAATAAATTTCCATTAAAAACTATATAAAATACTACACACTGTGTTCATAGCAACCCATCTTTTCTTTGCTTCATTGCAGGTTTTCTTTTTTCTGTTGGCCACTTTTTACATTTTTTCCCTTTCTCTATCCACCTACCCCAAGAAGGATTATGCATGTATGCTTGTGCAGTATATATGTGCATATATGTATAAAAGTGCATATGTGTATAATGTGTGTGCATACCATAGACACAAACATATGTGCACATGCATATACATAGATATCTATAACCATTCATACACACACACACACACACACACACACACACACACACACTAATATGCATCTATGTAATATTGTGCCATGCTTGTTTTTTCCTGTTTCTTTGAAGGTGGATAAAATCTTCTTTCAGAAGTCCAAGTTTTTCCATATTTTTGTAACTACCAACTTGTTAGCACCACTTGCTTTTCACAGCCCTCTCTTTTTAGTATCCCACTCCCACCTTAAAGTTTCTCCCTCTGTTTTGCCCCCCTTTCCTCACAATTTCTGTATTCCCTTCCCCTTAGTTTACTCCTTCCCTTTTCACATTTCCCCTCCCACTTTTCAATGAAGTGTGAGCTGCCTTGCTCTCCTTACTTGCCCTCAGCCTACGCCCAGTCTGTTTGTCCCTCCCCGGAGCAAGAACAGACCTTTTCTGGTAAATTTCAAAGATATCTTCTGTTGATAATTATTTTGGGTTGTTTTTTTTTTTTTTTTCAGTCAAGCATTAATTCTGAGGCTTATAATGAAATAAATTCTGAGAGAAAACGTGGAGCTCAAGCAGTTCTGTGCCTTCTCTCTGCCATCTTGGCCAGAAGTCCCAGAGGAATGTAAATTAACACAACTCTGAGATACCACTACATACCTCACAGATTGGCTAGGATAACAGGGAAAGATAATGTAGAATGTTGGAGGGGATGTGGGAAAACTGGGACACTGATACATTGTTGGTGTAAATGTGAAGAGCATTCTGGAGAGCAATGTGGAACTATGCTCAAAAAGTTATCAAACTGTGCATTCCATTTGATCCAGCAGTGTTACTACTGGGCTTATATCCCAAAGAGATCTTAAAGAGGGGAAAGGGACCTGTATGTGCAAGAATGTTTGTGGCAGCCCTCTTTGTAGTGGCCAGAAACTAAAAACAGAATAGATGCCCATCAATTGGAGAATGGCTGAATAAATTGTGGTATATGAATGTTATAGAATATTATTGTTCTGTAAGAAATAACCATTAGGATGATTTCAGAAAGGCCTGGAGAGACTTACATGAACTGATGCTGAGTGAAATGAGCAGGACCAGGAGATCTTTATATACTTCAACAGCAATACTATATGATGATCAATTTTGATGGACAAGGCTCTCTTCAACAATGAGTTGAACCAAATCAATTCCAATAGTGCAGTAATGAATAGAACCACCTACAACCAGCAAAAGGACTCTGGGTAATGAGTAACCTGTATGTAGAATTCCCAATCCCTCTATTTTTGTCCACCTGCATTTTTTATTTCATTCACGATTAATTTTACATTATTTCAAAATCTGATTTTTCTTGTGTATCAAAATAACTGTATAGTCATGAATACATATATTATATTTAATATATATTTTAACATATTTAACATGTAACTGTCATCTGGGAGAGGGGATAAGGAAGAGGAGGGGAAAAATTGAAACAAAAGATTTTGCAATTGTCAATGCTGAAATATTACCCATTCATATATCTTGTAAATAAAAGGCTATAATAAAAAAGGTAAAAACAACAACCACCACCACCACAGCAACAAAAATCATTGGAGAAAATGCAGTTACAAGAATTTTAAGACAACTGGCTAAGGAAAATGATAAGGTTTGTATAAGAATTATATGGAGACTATACAAATATGCTCCTTTAAAGGACACTGTGCCACAGTGAGCACAAATGCTTATTATACCTAGATTATGATGAACATAGGAAGACAGGGTCCCTCTTAGCAAGAGACTTCTAGAGAAACTTGCTGATACTTTCAATGTGGAAAAATTGAGCATCTGAAAATCCATTGTAGGTATAGAAATAAAGTGAAAGGACAGGGTGAGAGAATAAGACCCAAAACCCTATGTCCAAAATGCAACTGAAGTTTCCACTGGGCTCAGAATGTAGATTGATCCAGGGAAATGAGAGTCAGGGCCCAGCTCCAAGACCTCAAACAAAAAATAAGTGGGTCATGATGGCAGCTGAAGTTATACCCAGAGACTCTACAGAAGTTCAGTGCCCTGATATCAATCACCAGAGAAGCAATCTGATAAAATCTTTAGAAATTTAGGACTCTGATGTGATCAATCAACCAAAAAGCAATCAGATGGCAGAAAGGAATTACATGATCAATCAGCCAAAAAGCATTCAGATGGCAGAAAAGGATTATAATTGGGGAAAATATAGACTTTTTAACCCAACAGAAGGGCAGTATTCAGTGTGAGCAGCTTCGCTATCTTTAGATAATTGCCAGTGATGTGGAGAGATCTAAAAAGTGTTGAATGGAACTAGATAAGTTAACTGCTTGTGGGAGAGGGTTTCCTTGTATCTCTACAGATGAGTGTCAATGAGCCATATTCGTCTTGTCCATCTGAGAGAGATGGAAAACAGTGAAAAACTTCAAAACAAAGAAAAAGATCTAAGAAACATCTGACACTGAAAGAGCATGGCTGATAATGAGACTGTTAAAGAACTTTAAAACCAGCAGGAATCATTGGATTCCCTGAGATGAAAAATTGTTCATAAGGCTATTTCAGAACTTCAAAACCAGCAGGAGTCATTGCATTCTCTGAGACATGATAAGACTGATGCAGGACTTCAAAATCTGCAATATTTATTGGATTCCCTAATACATGATGAAACTATTGCAGGATTTCAAAACTTGCAGGAATCATTGGATTCCCAACACACAAGAAGTAATGGACAATAGATTCCTTTTGGACTATTTCTAGGGCTTATGGACATGTATAATTCTTCATTTTGATTCATGTTATTTGTTACATCACTACTAACTAGCCTGTGTTATATTGCTATGTGCTTAGGTAATTTATTTAATTATGTGTTATACCCCCCCCCCCATGTTAATAGATTTATGTATACCTGTTTCAAGTGAGACCCTTCAGAGAACTGTTAATATGGTTTGATTTCCCATTTCCCTTTGGTGTTTTCACCCCTTTTTTAATGCATCAGGGAAGGCATGATCACTTCCCTTTTTTGGGTTCTCACCTCCTTGAGAAGTCAGGGAGAGTATAACCCCCTATGTTCTAAAAACAAAAGAAAGTGGGAGATGTTATGGGCTAGCACTCCAAACTTCTTGCAAGGTACTAACTAGGAGGAATTGATGAGACAATGGTTATCTAGTTTAGCATGGTTCAGTATGATTGATTTAATCTTACAACAAATAAAGGTTTCCTAGTGATATAATGATTTACTCAGAGATATAATGATTTACTCAGTAAAAAGTAGATAAGCTAGGACTCAGAAAGCCCTCAGAGCAGAGGCAGAGGAGACAGAGGACTGGGAGTGGGAGCTCAAGCTTTCAGAACCAAAGGAAGAAATTTAATTCAATCTTCAATCTTCTGAGGGCTGGCCTGGCCTCCTGCACTTCCCCCATTAAGACCAAGGCCAGACTAAAAGGCTCTCTAGAAAGCTGCCCAATATCAGACCAAGAGATAATAAAGGGTATGGACTTCGACTTTAATCCCTGGCTACTCTTGTGGTGATTACTGAACTGAAAGGAAGGCTACTTCAAGAGACCCCCAGGAAAACTGAAACAGAGATAATTACACTATAGAATCAACTAAAAAAACTACTAAAAACAATTTACAATTTTAATAAAATTGCAGGATAAAAAATAAATCCACATAAACCATCAGCATATTTACATGTTACCAACAAAGTCCAGCAGCAAGAGATACAAAGAGAAATTCCTGTCAAAATAACTGCAGATAATATATAATATTTAGGTGTTTGCCTGCCACAGAAAAGTCAAGAACTATATGAACACAATTACAAAACACTTTTTCACACAAATAAAGTCAGAGCTAATCATTTGGAAATATAACAAGTGCTCATGGGGAGGCCACACTAACATAATAAAAATGATAATTCCAAATTAATCTACTTATTCAGTAACATACCAATCAAAGTCTCAAGAAATTATTTTATGGAACTAGAAGAAATAATAATGGTCATCTGGAGGAACAAAAGGTAAGGACTTCAAGGGGATTAATGAAAAATAATGCAAATGAAAGTGGCCTATCTATACTAGACCTAAAGCTATATTATAAAGTGGTAGTCATCAAAATAATTTGGCATAGACAAAGAAATAGAGTAGTTAATTGGTGGAATAGGTTAGGTTCACAAGACACAATAGTAAATAACTATAACAATCTTCTATTTGATAAACCCAAGACCTCAGCTTCTGGGATAAGAACTCACTATCTGACAAAATTTGTGGAGAAAATTGGAAATTAGCCTGTTAGAAATTAGTCATTGATCCACACCTAACACCCTATACCAAGATAAGGTGGAAATGGATCCTTGATTGAGACATAAAGGGTGATAATATAAACAAATTAGAAGAGCAAAAGATATTCTACCTTTCAGGTATGTGTGGAAGAGAAATCTGTGGCCAAAGAAGAATTAAAGTACACTGTGGAATGCAAAATGGACAATTTTTATTATATAAAGTTTAAAAGTTTTTAGACAAACAACTAATGCAGGCAAGATTAGAAGGTAAGCAGTGAATTGAGAAAAACTTTTAAATTCAAGGTTTCTAATAAAAGTCTCAATTCTAAAATATGAACATAATTGAATCAAATGTATAAGAATACAAGCTATTTTCCAACTGACAAATGGTCAAATGATATGAAAAGACAATTTTCAGATGAAGAAATTACGAATATTTCTAATCATGTGGAAAAATGATCTAAATCATTATTGATCAGAGAAATGGAAATTAAGACAACTCTGAGCTACCACTGCCCACTTCTCATATTGGCTAAAATGACAGGAAAAGATAATGATGAATGTTGGAGGGGATATGGGAGAACTGGGATACTGTTCCATGATGGAATTGTGGTGGAGTTGTGAACTGATCCAACCATTCTGGACAGCAATATGGAATTATGCCCAAACGGCTATCAAACTACAAATTCTTTGATCCAACAGAGTCTTTACTAGGCCTGTATACCAAAGAGACCATAAAAAAGAGAAAAGGACCCATATGTGCAAAAATGTATTTAGCAGCAATTTTTTGTTGTGGCAAGGAACTGGAAACTGAGTTGGTGCCCATCAGTTGGAGAATGGCAGAAAAAGTTGTAGGATATAAATGCTGGGGAATATTATTTTTCCATAAAAGTTGATCAGCAGAATGATTTCAGAAAGGTCTGGAGAAACTTATATGAACTTATCCTAAATGAAATGAGTAGAAACAAGAGAGCATTGTACACAGCAACAACAAAATTATATGATGATCAATTCTGATGGACATAGTTCTTTTCCACAGAAAGGTGGTTCAGGTCGGTTTCTATGGTGTTGTCATGGAGAGAGCTCTCTCCTTCCAGACAGAGGATGTGGGGACTGAGTCTGAATTACAAGATAGCATTTTCACTTTTTTTTTTGTTTGTTTTCATTTTCTTTCTTTCTTTTTTGTTTTTTTTTTTTCTTTTTGATCTGATTTTTCTTGTGCAGCATGCTAATTGTGGTAATATACACAGAAGAGTTGCACATGTTTATCATATATTGGATTACTTACATCTAGGGGAAGGGGTGAAGGGCAGGGAGGGAGAAAAACATTGGAACACAGGGTTTTTCAAGGCAAAAGTAAATATTGAAATCTTTCTATGCATATGTTTTGAAAATTAAAAAAAAAACTTTAATTAAAAAAATTTAAGAAAATTTCCTTTTCCAAATGGTTGACTTTCTTTTTGTAATCATCTTATTTTTCTTGCATTACTTTAAAAAAGTTACTTCAATGTCTTTCACTTGATTTTTAATCTTTTTTTTTCATTTTTCCATGAATTTTGAGGGAAATAACCATTTGATGTTACTCTTTGATATAGGAGAGGCTTTTAAAAAATGTCACTATGCTCCTCTGAAGATGAGCCTGGATCTTCTCTACTCCCTTAGTAACTTTCTGTGATTGTGTTCTTTCTCCTTTGAGTGCTTAATTTTTTTAATCCTAATAGTAACTTTTAGTATAATCATTTTTACTCCTTGGGTATGGGGAATGGTGCCTCTGGCTTTAGGTCCTCTTTCAGTGATTTCCTCTGACCTGGGTCTTCCTGAACCCAAGACTTGTGCTCTGCTCTATCCACTGTGCCATCTAGCTGTCCTTCCCCTCTGATCTGAAACCAAGAATTTCACCTTCCTACAAGTGTCCACAACCAGTGACATCTGCACTTCGAAGTTTCTGCACTCACTACTCACTAAATGTTTGCTGTTTCCACCTTACCTAGGTCGGTTCTCTACAATACAACTTGGCCTGGCATCCTTTATCAACAGGGTTCCCTCAATTTGCAATTTCAAAGGACATACTCTGGAAGTGCTTACACTTCTCATAGGCCAAACCTCACTCCTGGTATTTTTCTTTCAATCTTCTCTGCTGGAACTCTGTCTTCTCAGAAATCAGCTGGAGTCAGGATCACTAAACACCTTTATTCTTGATCTTTTATGGTCAAGGTCAGGGGGTTGGGCCTTGCAACCTCACACACACCTTCCTACCTCAAACGCTTGGAGAGACTGATTCATCTTCTTCATCTCAATTCCTCTTCCTCCTCCTCCTCCTCCCCCACACGTCACTTCCCCCTCTTTGCCCCACCAGTCAAGTCAGCAAAGAACAGCTGGGGAGAGTCAACCTTCAAACAAGTTAATAGGGAACTGTCCAACTGGCAATTAGTCTTACATGCTTCATTATCCAAGTACATTGCTCAGTTCTAGCCCTTTACACTTCTCCAATTGTCCCTAGTTGAATTACTGGTCTGTCCCAACTCTTGTTTAATTTTACCCTATCTACAATTTGCCCCCTGAATTGCTATTTTATCTTATTTGTGGGAGAGATCTGATTTATTCTGCTATCTTTCCAGAATGCTCTCCTACTAATTAATTATTGAGGCAGGTAGGTGTTTTAATTTGGAGACTACTGTACTTGGAGTCAGAAAGATCTGTATTTGAGTACAGCCTCAGGTCCAAATGATCTAATTTTGGTTTGCTTTAGTTTATTTAGGTCCATAATATGGAGTCTAAAAATAGGACTTATCAAAATTGTTTTGAGGAACAAATGAGATCACATATTTAATGTGCTGTGCAAACTCAGATTAATAAATGCTTATTATTATATTTCAAAATGTCATTAATGTACTGTGTAGAAGTGAAAATATTTAAATAATTTTCTATCCAGTTCATTTTTATTATATTGATTGAAACAAAATAAACTGTCAAATATTTTCCTTAAATCCAAGAAAATTTTAGGTTTTTCCTTATAATTGTATTAAAGAAAAGCTACAAGTATTTCTTTTAATTTGGCCATCCTACCATTCTATTTATTGCTTCTTATTCCATTTTTCTTATATCTCAGTCTCCATTATCTTTCCAATTATAAACATCAATTATAATACTACTTCTATGTTCCTTTGGGGAAAAAAAAAATCACTGAATTTTCCTTTCAGTTTAATTGGGTAGTATTTCCTATGTTCTTTCTCCAAAATATTTCCAAGCAATATAGTAAGACCACCTTTAGGCAAATTTATTAAACGAGAAAACTTTTTTTTAAGAATTCCCAGCTTCTCCTTTTTGTGTTCTCAAGGTCTTCTCTAATTTGTATCCTCAGGCATATTGCTTACTCATGTTCTCTTCATATCCCCTATATCAAAATAACATTTCTAGGCATAGAGTGATAAACTTTTTCACATTCAGGTGTAAGTGATAGATAAGTATTAGTGCTGGCAAAAAGGTATTTCCATTTTAACTGGGGGCAAGGCACAGAACAGAAATAATTAATCTGTTAAAATTTCAAGCAACAAGAAATCAGAAGGGGGAAGTCAGAGAAGTCTTCTCTAGACTTCAGAAATATATATATATCTATATCTATATGTATATATATATGTATATATGTATATATGTATATATATATATATATGTATAGCTATATCATCCCTCCACTTTTCAACTAGTCTGCTATGATGAACATTTGTAGTAAAGGTTTAGTTTTCCACAGGAAGCTGATTTTGTGGTGATCATTCTGATACATTTCACACTGCTTTTCTGATTCATGGTTATTCTGAATCTCTCCCTCAGCCATGATAGACTACTAAGCTGTGCTGTAACACTTAGTGGGAAAATGTACTTGATTTGTATCCAAGTCAAGTTCTTTCTATAAATTTGTTCTATGGTATATCCCTTTGTTATGCAGAACAATTAGGCAGTCATGTAGGATTTGTAGATTTATTTGCTTGCCTGGTTTTTTTTCCTGTCTGAGATCTGTTGCCACATTAGAATAGCATGCCGGGGGCAGAGCCAAGATGGCGGAGAAGAAACACACGACTGTGAACGCCCTCAATCCCTCACAACCAATTAGATAAATCAGCCTCAGAAATAGCGCGGGACTGATAGATACCACAAGGACTGGAAACATGACTTACCAGCTGAAGAGAATCTGGAGTTTCAACAGAAAAGGTCAGTTCCCAGGGGAGGAAGAAGAGAGGCCAGCACAGACGGCTGGGTGCTAGCATACTGCGCCGATCGAGCTGGGAAGGGCTCTGGGATCAGAGAAGCCACTGAGATAAAGGAATCTGGCACAGGCTGTTAGCTCTTCTCTGCTTATAATATAGCAGTTCAGAAGAGAAAGCTAAAATATTTTAAAAATTCAGATAGATTAGATTTTCCCCAGTTCCTGGGGGTGACTCCGCAGATCTTGGCACCAGGGGGTGTGGCCTCAGCTCCCACCTGAGAATAGTTAAGAGATTGACAAGTGGGTGGATACGGCCCAAGGCAACACACACTGCCTAGCTTAGCTGGAGGGAGTGGAACTCAGCTCCTGAATTCCCAGAGAAGCGGAACCTTTGAACTAGGGACCACGGTTTCTGGCAGACACTTCCAGTTTGAGCGCAGGGGCTTTTCCCGTCACCTGCTGCAGACATACACGCCCCACCGGGACACATAGGCTAGGCTTTGTGCCGTATTTACTGTTCAATCTCAACCTCAGGGAAGCCACTAAAACACAGCGCCCTCGGGGCACAGCAGTGCTAGTCACCTCTGAGGCACTTCCAGGGAGGGGGTGGGGAACTCTCTCCCAGAGCTCTATCTTAGCTCAGGCGCTAGAGCGGCTGCATCCATCCGGTCTGGGAGGAAGCTGGTAAAGAAGTAAATAAATAATTTCCTACCCCAGGGACAGACCCCAAAAGATTTTTAAAATATGAACAAAAAAGCCAGAAAAACTATAGATTCCTTCTACACAGAGAAAGAGCGGGTATCCAACCCCGAGGAAGTTAACAGCAGAGAGACAGCTGATAACAACCTAAAGGGGAACGATTCCTGCCCCCCATCACATAACTCTCTCCTAGAAGAGACTATTAAAAAGCTAAGAGAGTTTGAAGAAAAATAGGGAAAGGAAAGGGAAGCTATGATAGAGAATAACAACGTCCTGAAATTGGAGTTGGAAAAAATAAAGAATTCACAGGAGATGGAGGGAAACAAAATTTGTGAATTAGAAAAGGTTAAAAAATCACAGGAAAGTAGGATTTCTGAATTGGAAAAGATAAAAAAGTCTCAAGAAAATAGAATTTGTGAATTGGAAAAAGAAAATAATTCTCAAAAAAAATTAGGGAAATGGAAAAAAATTCATTAGAGCAAAATAATTCATTTAAAAATGAAATTGGGCATTTACAAAAAGAACTAAAAACTGTGAAAGAAGAAAATAACTCCTTAAAAGTCAGGATGGAACAAATAGAAATGAATGATTCACAGAGAACCCAAGAATCAGTCAAACAAAACAAAAAAAAATGAGAAGCTGGAGAACAACGTCAAATACTTACTGGGAAAATCTATAGACCTGGAAAATAGATCTAGGAGAGATAATCTGCGGATCATTGGACTTCCAGAAAACTATTACCAAAAAAAGAGCCTAGATTCTATTTTACAGGAAATTATCAAAGAGAACTGTCCAGAGATAATAGAAACAGAAGGGAAAGTAGATGTGGAAAGAATTCATCGAACTCCTTCTGAAATAGACCCTAAAAAAAGAACACCTAGGAATATTGTGGCTAAGCTGAAGAATTACCACACAAAGGAGAAAATCCTGCAAGCAGCTAGAAAAAAACAATTTAAATACCAAGGTGCCACAATAAGGGTCACTCAAGATCTGGCTGCCTCCACATTAAAAGATAGAAGGGCCTGGAACCTGATATTCCATAAGGCAAAAGATCAAGGACTGCAACCAAGAATGAACTACCCAGCTAAGTTTAGCATCTTTTTCCATGGAAGAAGATGGTCATTCAATGAAAAAGAGGAATTCTATATGTTTCTAAGAAAAAAACCAGACTTAAACAAAAAATTTGATCTAAATCCACAAGACTGAAGAGAAACAGAAAAAGGTACACAGAACCCTTGAGAACTGTAACTCTGTTGTGGGTATATAAAAAGTACTCAAGGATAATTTGATTTTACTGATATAAAAGAAAAAAAGGGGGGTGTAGTAAAGGGAAGGAGGTCGTTTCAGAAAAAGGGGAAGGAATGATAAAAAAAGGGAAACTATATCCCAGGAAGAGGCATAGAAAATACACCATATCTGAGGGAATTTAGTGAGGGGGAGAATCATTGTGTGAATCTTACTCTCATCAGGAGAGGCTCAAAGAGTAAATAATTAACATATTTATTTTTCAGAGAATTTTCTCTCAGCTCATTAAAAGGGGGGAGAGGAAAAGGAAAAAGGAAAAGGGGAATAAGGGAAGGGACTTGGAGGGAGGGGGGAGGGATACTAAAAAAAAGGGAGTGTTGCGCGTCACAAGGGGGTCTTTAAATTAAATATCGGGGAGGGGGATCAGGGGGGTCAAGGGAAAAAGCATAATCTGGGGATAATATGATGGCAGGAAATACAGAATTAGCAATTTTAACTGTAAATGTAAATGGGATGAACGATCCCATCAAACGGAGACGGATAGCAGATTGGATCAAAAATCAGAACCCTACAATATGTCGTCTGCAGGAAACACACTTAAAGCAGGGAGATACATACAGAGTAAAGGCAAATGGTTGGAACAGAGCCTATTATGCTTCAGGTAAAGCCAAAAAAGCAGGGGTAGCTATCCTTATCTCAGATCAAGCAAAAGCAGAAGTAGATCTAGTTAAAAAAGATAAGGAAGGAAATTATATCCTGCTGAAAGGTAGCATAAATACTGAAGCCATATCAATACTAAACATATATGCACCAAGTGGTATAGCATCTAACTTTCTAAAGGAAAAGTTAAGAGAATTACAAGAAGAAATAGACAGTAAAACTATAATAGTGGGAGATCTCAACCTTGCACTCTCAGATTTAGACAAATCAAACCACAAAACAAACAAGAAAGAAATTAAAAAAGTAAATAGAACATTAGAAAAACTAGGTATGATAGACCTTTGGAGAAAACTGAATGGCAATACAAAGGAATACACTTTCTTCTCAGCAGTTCATGGATCCTATACAAAAATAGACCATATATTAGGACATAAACATCTCAAAATTAAATGTAGGAAGGCAGAAATAATAAATGCCTTCTTCTCAGATCACAATGCAATAAAAGCTACATTCAGTAAAAAGTAAGGGGTAAATAGACCAAAAAGTAATTGGAAACTGAATAATCTCATCTTAAAGAATGACTGGGTGAAAGAGCAAATTATAAAAACAATTAATAATTTCACCCAAGATAATGACAATGATGAGACATCATACCAAAATCTTTGGGATGCAGCTAAAGCAATAATAAGGGGAAATTTTATATCTTTAGAGGCTTATTTGAAGAAAATAGAGAAAGAGAAGATTAACGAATTGGGCTTACAACTTAAAAGGCTAGAAAAAGACCAAATTATAAACCCCCAACCAAAAATTAAACTTGAAATACAAAAATTAAAAGGAGAAATCAATAATATTGAAAGTAAAAAAACTATTGAATTAATAAATAAAACCAAGAGTTGGTTTTATGAAAAAGCCAATAAAATAGATAAACCTTTGGTAAATTTGATCAGAAAAAAGAAAGAGGAAAATCAAATTGTTAGTCTTACAAATGAAAAAGGGGATCTTTCCACCAATGAAGAGGAAATTAGAGAAATAATAAGAAGTTACTTTGCCCAACTTTATGCCAATAAATTTGATAATTTAAGTGAAATGGATGACTTCCTCCAAAAATATAGGCTCCCTAGATTAACAGAGGAGGAGATAAATTGCTTAAATAGTCCCATTTCAGAAAAAGAAATAGAACAAGCTATTAATCAACTCCCCAGGAAAAAAATCCCCAGGGCCAGATGGATTCACATGTGAATTCTACCAAACATTTAAAGAACAATTAGACCCAATGTTATATAAATTATTTGAAAAAATAGGGGATGAAGGAGTCCTACCAAACTCCTTTTATGACACAGACATGGTACTGATACCTAAACCAGGTAGATCGAAAACTGAGAAAGAAAATTATAGACCAATCTCCTTAATGAATATTGATGCTAAAATTTTAAATAAGATATTAGCAAAAAGACTTCAGAAAATCATCTCCAAGATAATACACTATGATCAAGTAGGATTTATTCCAGGAATGCAGGGCTGGTTTAATATTAGGAAAACTATTAATATAATTGTCCATATTAATAATCAAATTAATAAGAACCATATGATCATCTCAATAGATGCAGAAAAAAGCATTTGACAAAATCCAACATCCATTCCTACTAAAAACTCTTGAGAGTATAGGAATAAATGGACTATTCCTTAGAATAATCAGGAGCATATATTTAAGACTGTCAGTAAGCATAATATGCAATAGAAATAAACTGCAACCTTTCCCAGTAAGATCAGGAGTGAAACAAGTTTGCCCACTATCACCATTACTATTCAATATAGTACTAGAAAGGCTAGCCTCGGCAATAAGAGCCGAGAAAGAGATTCAAGGAATTAGAGTAGGAAATGAGGAAATCAAACTATCACTTTTTGCAGATGACATGATGGTATACTTAGAGAACCCCAAAGACTCTGCTAAAAAGTTATTAGAAATAAATCATAACTTTAGCAAAGTGGCAGGATACAAAATAAATCCACATAAATCCTCAGCATTTTTATATATCACTAACAAAATGCAACAGCAAGAGATACAAAGAGAAATTCCATTCCAAACAAATGTTGAGAGTATAAAGTATTTGGGAATACATCTACCAAAGAAAAATCAGGAATTATATGAGAAAAATTACAAAACACTTGCCACAAAAATAAAATCAGATTTAAATAATTGGAAAGACATTCAGTGCTCTTGGATAGGCCGAGCGAATATAATAAAGATGACAATACTCCCCAAACTACTCTATTTATTTAGTGCTATACCAACCAGACTCCCAAGAAACTATTTCAATGACCTAGAAAAAATAACAACAAAATTCATATGGAAGAATAAAAGGTCGAGACTTGCAAGGGAACTAATGAAAAAAAACTCAGAGGAAGGTGGTCTAAGTGTACCTGATCTAAAGCTATATTATATAGCAGCAGTCACCAAAACCATTTGGTATTGGCTAAGAAATAGACCGATAGATCAGTGGAACAGATTAGATACAAAGGACAAAAAAGGGTACATCTATAGCAATCTAATCTTTGACAAACCCAAAGATACCAACATTAGGGATAAAAATTCATTATTTGGAAAAAACTGTTGGGAAAACTGGAAATTAATATGGCAGAAATTAGATATGGATCCACACTTAACACCATATACCAAGATAAGATCAAAATGGGTCCATGATTTAGGCATAAAAAGGGAGATAATAAATAGATTAGAGGAACAGAGGAAAGTCTACCTCTCAGACTTGTGGAGGAGGAAGGAATTTATGACCAGAGGAGAACTAGAGATCATTATTGATCACAAAATGGAAGATTTTGATTACATCAAACTAAGAAGTTTCTGTACAAATAATACTAATGAAAACAAGATTAGAAGGGAAGTAACAAATTGGGAAAATATTTTTAAAAGCAAAGGTTCTGACAAAGGTCTCATTTCCAAAATATATAGAGAACTGACCCTAATTTATAAGAAACCGAACCATTCTCCAATTGATAAATGGTCAAAGGATATGAACAGACAATTCTCAAATGAAGAAATTGAAACTATATCCACTCACATGAAAGAGTGTTCCAAATCACTACTGATCAGAGAAATGCAAATTAAGACCACTCTGAGATACCACTACACACCTGTCAGATTGGCTAAGATGACAGGAACAAATAATGATAAATGTTGGAGGGGATGTGGGGAAACTGGGACACTAATACATTGCTGGTGGAGTTGTGAAAGAATCCAGCCATTCTGGAGAGCAATCTGGAATTATGCCCAAAAAGCTATCAAACTGTGCATACCCTTTGACCCAGCAGTGCTACTACTGGGCTTATATCCCAAAGAAATACTAAAGAGCGGAAAGAGACATATATGTGCCAAAATGTTTGTGGCAGCTCTTTTTGTTGTAGCTAGAAACTGGAAGATGAATGGATGTCCATCAGTTGGAGAATGGTTGGGTAAATTGTGGTATATGAAGGTTATGGAATATTATTGCTCTGTAAGAAATGACCAGCAGGAGGAATACAGAGAGGCGTGGAGAGACTTAAATCAACTGATGCTGAGTGAAATGAGCAGAACCAGAAGATCACTATACACTTCAACAACAATACTGTATGAGGATGTATTCTGATGGAAGTGGAAATCTTCAACATAAAGAAGAGCCAACTCACTTCCAGTTGATCAATGATGGACAGAGGTAGCTACACCCAGAGAAGAAACACTGGGAAGTGAATGTAAATTGTTAGCACTAATATCTGTCTGCCCAGGTTACATGTACCTTCAGAATCTAATGCTTATTGTGCAACAAGAAAATGGTATTTACACACATGTATTGTATCTAGGTTATATTGTAACATATGTAAAATGTATGGGATTGCCTGTCATCGGGGGGAGGGAGTAGAGGGAGGGGGGGATAATTTGGCAAAATGAATACAAGGGATACTATTATAAAATATATATATATAATAAAAATTATTAATAAAAAAAAGAATAGCATGCCAATGATCAAATGTGAATAGATGTTCAAATGAAATAATTTCAAATACTTTGAAAATTTTATAACATGTTTCCATTATTAGGATGATGATGATCATTTTTATCAGCAGCATCCTATGGTCACCAGACCTCCAGTTTCGTAATGACTTTATTCTTCCATGCTTCTATTATATGTCTATACAATGAAGTGATACTTATTGGGCAATATACGATTGTACTAGTAGAAGTTTAACAACCCAACTGTCTGATGGATTGTTTTATGTCTAGATAATAATAGTAAAATAAACCAAGGCTTAATTTGTAGTGGTTTCCAGTTTCTGAGACAGAAATACTCAACCTGAAAATTTAAGCTGGGCTGAGCCACCTTCAGCATAACTTTGGATATTCCATGTATTTAAAACCAAGTCTTAACTAAAAAAAAAGTGACACTTTCTCCATAGCACCTTATTGCTTATCACAAATTAGTTAATGACTTAAAATACAAATATTTTATTAAATTCAAATTAATAATGTAACTATATTCACACTAAAAGACATAAGAAGATGTAAGTCCCTCCATTTTCTACTCCATTCTTGAAAGGAGACTGAGTTTGTAACACTACATATCTTATCAGATTCAGAAGTTGTATTAGTATTACTAGTAGTAGGGGAGATAATGATAATAATTGAATAGTATTTCATTGTCAAGATAATTATGATCGCTAGGTGGTATAATTGTGGTATAAGAACACGTGATTTGGGGTCAGAAAGACCAGTTCAATCCAATCTTGGACATTTACTAACTGTGTGAATCAGGGCAGATCATTACATTTTTCACAGATTAAACTTTTTTATTTATAAAATGGGGACTAAACTTCACAGAGTCACTATAAGAATCAAATGAAATAACATATATAATGCTTTGCAAGCCTCAAAGTACTATATGCACTAAATTAATCTGGCTATATTGATAATTGCTATTTGAGATTTGAAGTTTTGATATTTGTCAAATTGAGTCTGAGATTTACAAAGCATTTCACACATTATGCCATTTGCATAGTTCTGCTATCCCCATTTTATAAATGAAGATTGTGAGTCTGAGAAAAAAAAATAAGTGAGTTGACCAGGTTCACAAGCTAATAAATGTTTGTGGTGGGATTTGACCATCTTTTATTATATTGTATTGTTTTTTTCTTTACCTTTTTAATTCTATATCACTAGGGAGTTCTTGTTTGGGGGGGAGGGGGTTAAAGTGAAACAAAAATACATGTTAAAAGAAAGATCATATGAAAGCAAAAAATTTCCATAAAGCTTTAAAATAAAAAACCATATTGACAAGAATAAATGTTTTCTTGCTCTTAAAGTTGTTTCACCAATAACTGATTCTGCTAGTACTGTATTTTACCTTTCATTCTACTATAACTGTCTCTTTTTCTGACATTTCCTTCATAAAAGAGGCATAATTCAATAGATCTCAATTATCCATACTTTGGGAAAATCTGTTATTTGGAGCAAATAAGAATAATTCAAGGCATTATGATCTAAAAAATTATCGCATTCATGGCCTTATGGCCATCCCAGAGTAACATTTACAAATATAATGTAACACAGACTTCCTCAGTCTTTTGAAGCATTACATCCACTAGTCTCCTTGGTATCCCAATAATGATTTTAAATTAATCTTCATTTTTTATTAATTGTCCAATTTTCCCCCTTCATTAGTTAGGATTATAAAGAATGAGTTCCTTATTCTTTTTGACAAAGTTAATTTTGTGATTATCTTTTGGAGGAAAAGTGCTTAAACTGCAAGATGAGAATACAAGTAGGTGATGTCAATTGTGAAATGTGAAATGTGAATCAACAAACATTTCTAATGACTGTGTGCTGAGCTTTATTACTAGGGACTATGAGGAGCTCAATTCAATTTAACAAATTCAATTCAACAAATATTTAATTATTTGTGCACACAGATCACTTTGTCAATAATGAGGACAAATACAAATTTTAGACAAAATATCATCCTGGACAGAACTATTAGTACAACATGACATATCCATAGATAATTGTCAGGGCAACTGGTGGTACAGTACTCAATAGGACATTAAGTTTGAAATCAAGAAGACTGAACTTTGTGAGTTCATATTCAGCTTTAACCATGGCCAAGATGTGGAAGTTCTGTTGTCCCAGACAGAGCCCCCTTCCCCACCCATCCCCTTTCCTCCATGCAGATTTGTTGTTGCCCCAGGCAGAGCCCCCCTTTTGTGCAGATTTCAGCAGCACACCTGTGCTGTGGTCTGTGCTTAGTCATTTCCAGTTTTGGGTGGGTGTAACCAGATCCTATTAGATTCTGGTGCTTTTGGGGAGTACACTCTACCTTTGGCCTTTTTGTGACTTCTCTGCTGCTCTACTGCTTTGCAACTAAAGCAGAGCAGCCAACCTGTGGTAATGTCCTCCCTCAAAATCTCCACGCTTGTGGAGACTACCCTTGCCCCTGTCTGCTCAGTGTGCTAATCTCTGCATCTGCCTCCCTACTTGTGCTGGCCTGCTCCTGTCAATCAGGAGAAACCTTTTCTGGTGATCTTCCAGATTATCTTCAGCTGGTAATTTGTTGCATTCCCAGTATTTGTGGGTTTTATCAATCAAGCACTATTTCTGAGCCTCAATTTGGTAATTAATAGTGAGGGTATTTAGAGGAGCTTAGAATGAAGCATGTGTCTTCTCAGCCATTTTGGCACTGCCCCCAGAATTTTCACTTTTAAGGAGATTTTTTGTTTTTATAATCATTTTTTTCTTCACATGAATTTTGATCTCTCTAGTAATGTAAATTTGTCTTTACATACCTAATTCAACCATTGAATTTTTACTAAATGCCATTGACTTTCAGAAAAAAAAAATGTTTATTTTTTTTTAATTCAGGCAGTTATTTTGATAAATTAGTAAAGCTAAACTAATACCACATCATACTAAATACTTAAATTAAATAAATATTTAAATAGTAAATCAAAATTTGAGGGCATTGTTAAGGTCCCTCAAATTATTCTATAGTACTAAATGATGCTACAAAAGTTCCCTTTAGAGTTCCATTCCTTTAGATTAAATTATTGTCACTCATTGAAATGCAGGTTCCTGAAAAGGAGATAGTTATTTTTATCTTAGTATAAATCTGAGTTTTCCTGATTGACATCTGAAAGTAAATTTTCATGACTAATGAAGAAAACATAAAGATATTAGGGATATGCCATAAAAAAGATGTTAGAAAAGGTGAGATGATTATAAAACAAACCACTCAGTGTACAATTCTATCTAGAGTAGCAAAGGGCATTAGATAGAGTTAGCTAAGAGTTAAAAAGACTGGAGTTCAATTCCTACCTCACTAATTAATTAGTTGATTCTGAACAAATCCCTTACTTTCTGAGTATATTTTCTTCAAACATAAAATGATGGAAATAATAGGACCCTTCACAAAGTTATTTTGAATATAGATGAAATATCATATGTCAAGTAATTTGATATACTATAAACTGATTTATCTATGGAAACTCTTTGAATGGGTTTGAGGTTAGTATTATGATCCATATTTAAATTAAAACATACTGAAGTTATTAGATATAATTGAATACTTTTAATCATACAGAAGTTAATTATGTGTAAATGAGAGTACTTTGAGCAAGAAAATATAAACAGAGAATGCTGTCCAAATAAACATTTTAGTTAAGGATTTCTTTCAGTGAGGTGATATATATTTTGAATTTTCTATTTTCTTTCCATGTCTTATTTTTAAGATATTTACTAATGATTCAGAAAGCATCACAATTTGATTTGGGTTAGGGTTATAATTACTAATAAATTTGGGTTAAATATGTATTTTAAAATAATGATAAAAAGAAAATTTAAATGTATATTATGTTGTACTGTTATGTTGATATTTTTGTTCTATTAGGTTGATTATTATGTTATATGTTGCATTATTTCATAATTTTCATTATCATATTAAGATTTATTTAAAAGGATGCTGTCTTTATCTACAAATTTTGGGACAATTTAGGAAGTAACAAAATTGTAGAAAAAGTCCAAGAGATCAGATTTAATTTCTACTGTTTTTTTGTGCTAATGCATAGTAAGGCAATCTTGGACAAGTCATTTAATTTATTTAACATTTAATTTCCTTAAGAGTAACTTGAAAGAATCTAACCAGTTCAACTAGAACGGGGTTCTTAATTTTTTTAAGTGTCATAGATACCTTTAACAATCTTAGGGACTTTATGGTTTGTTTCCTTATAAATACAAGAGGACAATTAGGTGGCATAGTGAAGAGAGTGCCCAGCATGGAATCAGGAAGATGAATCTTCCTGAGTTCAAATCCATCCTCAGACACATATTAGCTGTGTGACCCCAGGTAAGTCATCTGACTCTATTTGCCTCAGTTCCTCAACTATAAAATGGAATAGGAAAAATAGCAAACTTCTCTAGTATCTTTGCCATGAAAATTCCAAATGAAGTGACAAAGATATATAGGACTGTACATAAAAAATAAAATCAGAATAATATTTATTTGTTAACTTATTTTAAAACTGGATCTCCAGAGCTTTCTCAGATAGAAAGATCCACTTGTGATCTATACATAAGCTTCATCTGTTTGTTTGCCCCACTTCATGTAGTTGGATGCCCTTACTCTCATAATGGTGCCCTATACAGTCTCTCTCACTCTCTCAGTCTTTCTGTCTCTGTTTTTCCTTCTGACTCTCTCTCTCTCTCTCTCTCTCTCTCTCTCTCTCTCTCTCTCTCTCTCTCTCTCTCTCTCTCTCTTTTCTTTCCACCTTTAGTAGATCTGCCTTATTCACCCAATTCTTACCTGCTACATAAAGAAACTATGTCATGCACAATGGTCACAAAGCCTGGTAAACCATTTTGGCATATGGGCTAAACCAGGTTGAGGATAACTGAGGGTGTTTCAACTCAACTCAACTCAATTAGGGATGTCTTCTCCAAACATGTAAAGATTTCTCCTGATGGAATGTATGGATGACAAATAGTGAAGGGGGTTGGTAAAATTAAGACATTAATATATTGTTGTTAAAGTCACAACTAGATTCAACCATTGTGGAAAATAATTTGGAACTGTAGCTAATGGGTTATAAAACCATGCATATCCTTTGAGTCATCAGTACCAAACAAAGTCTGTATTCCAAACAGACAATATACAAAAAGCAAAGGGATATATACATACAAAAATATTTATAGCAGCATTTTTTGTGGTTAAAAATGAAAACTAAAAGGAAACCCATAAATTGGAGGATGATTGAACAAGTTCTGGCATATTGTGATTAAATACTATTGTACTATAAGAAATGATCCGCAAGCTGAGTTTGAAAAAGTATGGATTTAAATGAACTGATGCTAAGTGAAAGAGACAGAATGGGGAGGGCCTTATCTACAGTAACAACATTATTGCAAGATGATTAGATTTGAATGACTTAGCTATTTTCAACAATACAATGATTAAAAGTAATCCCAAAACACTTATTTTGAAAAATATTATTGTTCTACAGAGCAAGAACTGATAGAGGCTGAATACAGACAGAAGTATATTTAAAAAAAACCCAAAAAACAAAAAAACTTTTTTCTCTCTCTGTTTTTTTTTTATAAGTTTCTTGGTTTTTTTTCCCCAAAAACATTATTGCTATAAAAATATGTTTTGTATAATTGTATGTCTATAATCTTATTCCAAATTCCCTAGTTTTCAATGGGGAGGAAGAGATGTAATTTAAAATTCAACTTTAAAAAATAAATTTTAAATTATTTTACATATAAATGAAAAAGACCAAAATATTAAAGAAAAAGAAAAAAGAGCTCTTAAAGAAAGAAACATAGTCATCAACATATTTTTTAAAATAATTTATGGGATTAAGAATCTCTGAACTCAAAAGATATTTTTTAGGCTATCTCCCACACAAATTCCATGACTATTGTTATATTCTTCAAATTCACATTCCCCTAAAAATCTACTAGATTCTCCAGTGACTTTTTTCCACACCTTAGATTTCAGACAAGAATATACTTACTTTTTGCAGAAAATAAAGCATGATAATCAGAATGTCTTTTTAAAAATATCACATGAAAAGTGATATTTTTGTCAAAAGTTCTTATCTAAGGAATTGGAATTTCCAGCCTGATTTTTAAAAATCAATTAGATTCATAAAGATGATTAACACAATATAGTCTATAAACCTATACCATCCCTCCTCATTCACCAAATATCCATACTGCTTCACTTTTAAGTAATACAAAGAGAAAATATTGAATTGCATTCCATAGAATCTGCTTTTTACCTGTGTGATCTCCTGGATCTATACCCTTTAAAAGACAGTGAGGATACTATGATAGAGAGAGAGTCTACAAATCAATGACATAGAAAGCTTAAATTAGTCCAGAGAATATAGAAACATAGATTAATTATAGTAATTTCATGAATATATAATGCTATGGAAAATACAGAAAATGTATTGAATTTAAAATACTCAATTATATCTTGCAGGCGACAAGTGAAATTCATTTTTGTTATAATTTTATAAGTGAAATACTAAATTAGTCCACCCCTTGGGTAGGCGGAATATACATTGAATCATAGAATCTATTCTGAGAAAGGAGGACTTTGTAAGATATTTTGGAAATGACACTTCTTTTCATCCATTTGCAGCATTTGAAGTTCTCTTGCTGGCAGACCTTATCAGTGATACTTTTATTTCTCTATGATGACATCTCAACATCAGTAAGTAGTTCAATTGAGTGCTATTAGTCTTAAGTTATGTTTATAGACTGAAAACATTAAACATGCTACCAACTGGAAGCTATAAACAGGAACAGATGTATAAAGGAATCTTTCAATCTTTCCTATCTAACCCCGTTCCCATTTATTTGCAAAGCAGCATTTGAGAAAAAATAAATAAATAAATAAATAAAATAAAATAAATTAAAAAATCTTGTAAAATATTTTAAATCCCTAAGAAAAACCTTTGGTTTCTGAAAAACACACAGAATATTTCCAAGTACCAAACAGCAAATGACAGGTTATGGGTAATGCAAGGATGCAGACACATATTCCATGTTGTGCTTATATAAGTTATTACTATCTGGCTGACAAACCACCTGGTTCCAACAAATAACACCTGTTCTGGGACTGTGATAAATCAATAGATATAGTATAGAATACACACAACAATACAGAAAATACTTCTTGATTAGAATAGTCAGTGCGTAATCCTATTAACCATTTTTGATTTAGAATTTCCTTCTGACTTTTAAATTGGCCACAGTTATATACCTTTCAAGTGTCATAGGTTTCAGTCCAGAAGAAGTCATTAAACTAATGCTTTTTGTATATAGAAAAGGAAGCTTCAATCCAGAAAGTTAAATTCTCTTGACTAATCTTTTGGTTAATAAATAGCAGAGCCTATTTGAATCCAGGTCTTCCAATCCAAATCCAATGCTCTTTCCTTGTGCCAAACCATAATGATCCCTTATTTAATTTGTGGTTCAGATTTTTTTTTAAATTTAAAAATATTGTAAGGAACAACAGGAAGAAAAGAAAAAAAAAGAATTGAAAGGAAGGAAAGGAGGAAAGCAGGGATGGAAGGGCAAAGGGAAAATGGAGGAAAGAAGAAAGGAAGGGAGAGAGGAAAAAATGAAGTACTTATTAAGCTGTTAACAATATGTGCAAAATATTGGCAATACAAATTTCTGGGTAAGGCAGTATGTTTTCAAAGAGTTCACATTTGAATGGGGGAAGATAAAATATATGGAGCATTTCAGATGCAAAATTAGCTGAAAAGGCCTCATGATCATTACAATACAGAAGCAAAGAAGTTGTTAAAGCATAATCTCTAATGTTATTTGAACAAATAGAATACTATGCCATGTTATTGAACCATCATAGATCATCAGTCCTAATATCACTATTTTACATATAAAGAAAATGACATTGAAGAATGTTAAAAGACTTGTCCCAAGGTCATTTAGTTAGTATATATCAGAGGTGAAACTTCCTGTTCCAAGTCCTACTGTCTATCCATCATGCTTAACTGACTCTATGCAGTATGGCAAGCTTTAAAATATTGTAACATAAGCTATATTTTAAGGAATATATAAATTGTAACCAACAAACAGTTTTTCAGAAAAAGAATTTTTTTGTTGCTCAATTCCATTTTTTGGTCCTTTCTCTCTAAGTAGAAATACTTAAATTATAATAATCTAAATTAATTTTAAAAATGTTTTTCTCAATGTTTATATAAAACAGAATGTATAATTTTCTACTGCATTTCTTTTGTGGGTTTGTCCTCTAGAAGATGGGGGAAGAGAAATGCATTGGGAAATGTAAGTGATATAAAAACCAAAACTTCAATCACACATACAAACACACAGAGGAGGAGAGAAAAGACAGTTCATCAACACACTATTTTCACCCCTTTTTAATATTCTTTAAAATTTTTTTTCACTCAACTGTTTTTTTTCAATTCATGTAAAAATAGTTTTCAACATTCATTTTTGTGAGATTTTGACTTCCAAACTTTTCTCCTTCTCTCTTCCCTTCCCAAGATAGCAAGTGATTCTTATGTATGTATAATCATTTTCAATATATTTCCATATTAGTTATGATGTAAAAAAATTCAGGATGAAAGGAAAAATTATGAAAGAGAATGCAACAAGAAAAGTTAATGTAGTATGTTTTAATCCACATCCAAACTCCATAGTTCTTTCTCTGTATGTGAATAGCATTTTCTGTTAATAGTCTGTTAGAATTGTTTTGGATCAACACATTTCTAAGAGCTAAGTCCATCATCACACCATCTTATTATTGCTTTGTATAATGTTCTACTGATTCCATTCACTTCACTCAGCAACAATTCATGTAAGTCTTTTTAGGATTTTCAGAAATCTATGTACTTGTTATTTCTTACAGAAAAATAGTATTCCATTATATTCATATACCACAGTTTATGCATCCATTACCCATTTTATAGGTATCCCCTCAATTTCCAATTCCATGACACCAGAAAAAGAGCTGCTACAAAGATCTTTGCACATATGCACATGTGCCCTTTTTGATAATCTCTGGGATACAAATACAGTAGTAGCACTGTTGGATCAACCTTATGTACAGTTTCATAGTCCTTTGGGATAGTTTTAAATTGCTCTCGAGAATGGTTGGATCAGTTCACAACAACAGCAATAGTTCATTAGTGTCCCAGTATCCCAATATGTCCTCCAACATTTTTTTCTGTTATCGTAGCCAATCTAATAGATGTAAAGTTTTCATTTGCATTTATCACTCAATAATGATTTTGATTTTTTTCATATAGCTATAGATTGCTTTAATTTCTTCATTTGAGGATTGTCTACTCATATCCTTTAACCATTTATAAAATGGGAAATGACATGTACTCTTATACATTTGACTCAGTTCTTTATATAATTTAGAAATGATACCTTTATCAGACACATAACCTATAAAATTTATTCCCATGTTTCTGTTTGATTGCTTTGGTTTTGTTTGGGCAAAAACTTTTTAAATTTAACATAATCAAAATTATCCATTTTACATTTCATAATGTTTGCTATCTATTGTTTGGTTATAAATCCCTCCTCTTCTCCAAAATTTTGAGAGGTAAACTAGCCCTTGCTTGCCTAATGTGACTATAGTATCACTCTTTATCTCTCTTTATTTCTAAATCATGAACCCATTTCCACCTTCTTTTAGTATAGAATATGAGATATTGCTCTATGCCTTGTTTCTGCCATACTATTTTCCAGTTTTCCCAGCAATTTTTGTCAAATAGTAAATTTTATGTCAGAAGCTAGAGTCTTTTGATTTATTAAACAATAGATTACAATAGTTATTGATTCTTTTATCTCCTGTACCTAACCTATACCACTAATCTAAACTCTATTTCCTAACCAGTGCCACATGATTTTGATGACTTTTACTTTATAATATAATTTTAGATCTATTCCATCTCAATTACCTTCTGCATTTTTGCATTAATTCCCTTGATATTCTTGACCTTTTGTTGTTTCAGATAAATGTTATTATTGTTTCTACCTCTATCTAATAATATTTTGGTAAATTTATTGGTATTACATTGAATAAGTAGATTCATTTAAGTGTAATTGTCATTTTTATTATAATAGCCTGGACTATCCATGAACAATTGATATTTTTCTAATTGTTTAGGTCTAAATTTATATGTATGAAAAGTATTTTGAAGTTGTGTCCATATAGTTCTTGGCCTTATCTTGAGAGGTAGACTCCCAAATGTTTTATATTATCTGCAATTATTGTAAATGGAATTTCTCTATCTTTTACTGCTTGGCTTTGTTATTAAAATAAAAAAATACCAATCATTTATGTGAGTTTATTCTATACTTTGCAACTTTGTTAAAGTTGTTAAGTGTTTCATGTAATTTTTAGTTGGTTCTCTAGGATTCTCTAAGTACAATATTAAATAATCTGCAAAGAGTGATAGCTTTGTTTCCTCGTTGTCTATTCTAAATCCTTTAGTTTCTTTTTCTTCTCCTATTTCTAAAGCTAATATTTTTAGTACAATATTAAAGAGTAGTGGTGATTATGGGCATGCTCGCTTCATTCTTTGTAATGTTCTCTGTTTAGGTTTTCTTGGGGGTTTCTGGAGGCAGTTTTCATTTCAGTTCAGTCATCAACACATGGCTTAAAGGGATTAAAGTCAAAATCCTTTATAATCTCTTTCAAAGTCTTGTCTCCTTTCCTGGGGCCAGGTTAGTTTTCTTAGAGGCCTATCTCTCTCCTGGTTCTGAGAACCCAGTCCTTTGTCTTCTCTGCCTCTGCCTCTGAGGGCTGTCTGAGTCCCAGCTTATATGCTCTACAATGAGTATAAACCAATCATTATATCACTAGGAAACCATTATTTGCTGTAAGGTTAAATCAATCATACTGAGCCATGATAGACTAGATAACCATTGTCTCCTCAATTCCACTTAGTACCTTGTAAGCATCCTTGTTCTGGCCCATAACATCCCTCACTTTCTTTTGTTTTAGAACATAAGGTGGTCACTCTTCCTGACTTCTCAAGGAGGTGAGAACACCATAAAAGGAGGTGATCACATCCTCCCTGATATCTCAGGAAGGGAGATGAAAACACCAAAGGGAAATCAGATTAGTAGGTTTCTGAAGGGTCTCATTTGAAACAGATATACATAATATCAAAATGGGAGGTATTACACATAATTACATAAATTACATAAGCATATAGTAACACAGGCTAGTAGTGATGTGACAAGTAACATGAATCAACATGAGAAATTTATACATGCCCATAAGTCCTATAAATAGTCCAAAAGGAATCTATTGTCCATTACTTCATGTGTGTAGGGAATCCAATGATTCCTGCAAATTTTGAAGTCCTGTAACAGTCTTATCAAAATTTTTTCTTCTCAGTGAATCCAATGATTCCTGCTGATTTTAAAGTTCTGCAACAATTTTATCTCAGGAAATCCAATTATTCCTGTGGGTTTTGAAGTTCTGTAACAGTCTAATTATCAGTCATGTTCTCTCAGTGTCAGATATTTCTTAGGTCTTCTTCTTTTTTTGAGGTTTTTCTCTTTTTCTGTCTCACTGATGGACAAGGAGAATACAGCTCATTGGCATCCATCTGATTCCTTCTCCACCTGTAGAAATACAAGCAAACTCTTTCTCCCAAGTGGTTAACCTATCTAGTTCCTTCTATTTACCACTTTCTAAATCTCTCCTCATCACCTGGCAATTACATTGGAATTGCTCACATTGGACGCTGCCCTTCTGTTGGGTTAAAAAGCCTGTGTTCTCTCCAATTGTAATCCCTTTCACCCATCTGATTGCTTCTCTGTTGATTGATCACATAATCCCTTTCTTCTATCAGATTGCTTCTCTGGTGATTATATCAAGGTACTGAATTTCTAAAGACTCTCTGGGTGTAACCTTGGCTGCCATCATGACCCACCTGTTTCTTGTTTGAGTTTTTGGAGCTGTGCCCTGCTTCTCATTTCCCTGGGTCAATCTACATTCTGAGGCCCAGTGGAAACCTTGATTGCATTTTGGACATAGGGTTTTAGGACTTCTCTATGCCTACATTGAGCTCTCAGGTGTCCTACTTTTCCACATTGAAAGTATTGACAAGTCTCTCTAGAAGTTCCTTTCCAAAAGGGACCCTGTCTTCCCATGTTCATCCTAGTCTGGGTATAATAAACATTTGTGCCCACTGTGGCACAGCACCTTATGATCTCCTCTAAAGGAGCATCTTTGTGTAGTTCCCATATAATTCTTCTGCAAATCTCATTTGCATTTTCCTTAGCCAGTTGTCTGATCATTATTCTTGCAGCTGAATTTTCTCCAATGGTTCTTGTGACTGCTGTGAATTATAACATTTGAAGGAGTTGCAAAGCAGCCTTTACTGACACAAATGTTGCTTGTGGACTGGGAATGAAATAAATTGGAGCCAGAGGGAAGAAGAGAGAGGTCAGATAATGCAATTGCCTCTCAGTCCAGAGGTCAGAGAATACAACTGCCTCTCAGTCTCCTTGTATCATCATCATCCTCTCCCATGAAGCTATCCATTCTAGAGTTCTGAGTTAGACCTCCATCAGCCACTATCAGGTGGCTCCCATATCATAATACAATATGATCTAAGGCCTAATAAATAAAGGAATAGTAATATATAGAAGGAGAAAAGATCCAAAGTCTCAGATTTCAATGTTATAGTAATCTTCTAACTTCTAATATTTTAATTCTGATTATGTTATCACATTTCTAATCTCAATACTAAATGGAGGTAGGACAATTTTTAGATTAATTTCTATGACAGGATAATATGACGATATTGTCTGATTTCAAACTTATTTTTCATATAACATTTTACTTAAGATTTATAACATGTAAAACTTTATATTCCTGGTTTATTATAGGTAAAGGACAATATGGGTTTGAGGACAATGTGCAACTTAAGGGTACCTATTGTTGGATTTTAATAATTTGAGTTTATTTTATCCTTACTACTTTGTTCAGTTTTGTCAATGAATGAGGAATGATCATATTGCTTCATCATTCTTCTAAGTTCCCCCAATTTCAAATGGAAATAGTTATTTCAAGATTTATGCATGCCTCCTATATTTCCTATAAATATATGATAGTCTTAATAAACATATCAAGGGAGTATTATAAATTCCCTAAGGGGAAAATTCCAGCTTTTTGATTCATATTTCAGGAGGGCAGATTCTTATGGAATTTTGTTTAGTAAAAATTAGAAAATATTGAGGTGGAATGTCATATGTGAGACAGCATGTAGGTCATTTTGACTTGACTAAAGAATTTATCAATGAAAATTATTTATAGATATACATAGGCTTTTAAGGCCATATTTCAAAATAGCTCCTAGCCAGTATAGTTACAAAGCATGCACTGTCTCCCTCTTTCTCTTACTTATAATCTCTACCTGCTTTCACATGTACTCACACCTTGAAAATGCTAATCACTGCAATCTTAGTCCATGTGTAACTCAAACACACTCATTATCTTTAGTGTTCTTTCTGTTCTTTCTCATTTCCTACAAACTAGTTTCTTAATCTCTATGATAGAATCCTGAGACTTCTACTACTTTTTGATACTCTAAAAGATCCTGGAGATATATAGATGACCTACATCCTTTCCCTTTTAACCTAACAGCAATCCAAGTTTCTGGCAACTTACTGCTTCTTCCTTTAGAAAAGCTACCTGAAAAAGTAACAAATTTATTTCATAAAAACATACTTTCCCCCCCAAAGTAGTTAGAATTATTTGTTTTCATGTATGAACTACTGTTTTAATCAGTTTTCAGCAACTTTTCTCAGTGAACAAGCATTTTTAAAGGCAATTATTAGTGCCAGGAAACTTATTAAAGCTGAGAATAGAAGCAAAAAAGAAAGATAATCCTTGCTTTCAAGGAACTTACATTCTAATAGAGGAAGACAACACATAAAAGAGAGCAGATAAAGAGGGGTGATATGATGTGAAGCCATGATGGAAAAGATAGGAATGCTGGCTGGCCTAGTACTTCCTTAAATGGAGATTCTGGAAAGAGTCTTGCAGTTAGAGGCACAATGTCTAGAAAAAGAGAATACTTTTGAGATGTTAATTCCTAGGACCGTAGTAATCTTCCAGAATGAAAATATATCTGTGACATGCTAAAGTGGTATCATAGAGAAGTCATAGAGTGTTAGGATTACCAGGTGAGAATTCAGGTTGTCTGGACAGTGACAAGGTGAGAACTCAAATTCCCTTTAAAGGCCCGAACCAAAGGTCTGAGCCAAAGAGCTGTCAAGTCAACCTGAGTTCACACCTTGTAATTGTCCAGACAACCTGAGTTCACCTTGTCACTGTCTAGACAACCTGAGTTCTCACCTTGTCACTGTCCAGACAACCTGAGTTCTCACCTGGTAATCCTAACAATAGAACATATGTAAATGTTAATCCTAAACTTCAAGATAGAGATGTCCACATTTCTAGGACAAAGCACCATAAGAATATGCATATAATTGAGCACAAGAGAAGTATTTTTTTAATTGTAGCTACATTATAAACTACTATACTATTAAGAAAGAGCTTACATAATGGAAGCACTACAGATTGTAGCATCTCTCATATTTTTCAAAAAGTCTATAAAATTATGTATATTAGTTAAGGAAGTGCATCTCTTTCTGAATTGTCATTGTAATCTTTATTCTTCTAGGTTTACTTTTAAAATTGGATATGTATTTTAAATTTAAGAGAAAGGCAGGATGTGTAAATTTATTAGAAATATTTTGGATACAGATAGGTAAAATGTGATTGAAATTAAATGGGAACAACATGGGATGACATATAAATTGCAATCTTAGTCTATGTATAACTAGAAAGCAGAATCAGGGGGATCATTGTACATAATGGCTATAATACTGAAATTGAAAACAATATTGAAAGGTAACAAACTCTTATTATTTTAATTTCTGAGCCAGAGAATTGACAATGAAACATTTTTCTTTATTCTCAGCAGAATAGGACAAATATGGCTGTGTAATATGCTATATGATATTAGATATGATATCTTTGTTGGTATATTTTGCTTAACTGTTTTTCTTTGTTACATGGGATGGTTCTTTGGCTAAGTATTTGGGGAAATAGGAAATACGTATGGATAAAATGGGTGTGCTAAATTAAAAAAAATCTTTTTAAAAAGTGAAAATAAATATAATTATGAAAGCCTGAGATTTTGACTGATCAATTAGTCTGATCAACTTTTCTGATTACTGCCATAGCACTATTTTTATTTTCAAGCCATCTTCCTTTAGAAAAGAAAGTGGATGAAGAGAGTGATGATGTAGGCTAGACTGCTGGATCTGTTTGGACACCTAAAAGATCTGTGCCTCAGTTTCCTCCTTTTAAAAACAGAGCTTGTTAGTCATTTTGTATATAATACATTGAAAATTCTATGAACATTCTAGGAAATACTATAATATATACCCATATAGACTATAAAATATAGCTATAAGACAATATTAGCAAACTTGTAGTTATAATGGAAGTCACCAGATACATTAAAGGGAACAATGTGATTAGTCACTATAAGCACAATGTTAGTGTTTTGGGTTTGTTTTTTAAAGTATATTACAAAATCACATAATTTTAGAGTTGCCATCTAGTCCAACTCATATCTGATAAAGAGTCCTTATAAGAAGTCACCTAGCCTATGCATGATAATTTTTAAAACACCCATTCCACTTTGGACATACTAATTATTAGAATTTTCATGATGGAAAGAAGAAACATTTTCTCTTTGCAATTTTACTTGGTTTTGGCCTCTGGGATTGAATAGAATAAAAAATTATCCATTCAATCTTGTTCAAACACTTGATTGTCCCTTCTATGCTGAGTCCCCCCCCCCTGTTGTTAAAATTAATTATCTAAAATAAAAAGGAAACTGATGACAACATTATTGAGTCATCTATGATTTAATTTGCAATGGCAGAGGTTAAACACAAGGAGTGATTTACAGAGCTGATTTTTATAATAGAAAAGAGGAATAAAAAAATGCAGAAACTTGATCTAAATTTAATGCAATTGAACAAGACAGATTACCATATTAGTTAGCTTCTCCCAGATTTTCTTAATCCTATACCAGAAGTCCTTTTCTGCAGACATTGTAACCAGAAAATTACTGGGGAAAATGAACTTGCCATTAGTAGTAAAAGTTACATCATGCCCCCAACTCCTATTCTAATATTCCTTAGAAGATTCCATTTTTCAACCGAGACACTAGCTCAAGGAAAAAAGGAGAATTTCATGAATTGAGACTGGAAAAAATAACTTTACCTCCGGCAAACCTTTCTCTAACTGCCAGAAAGGACAACAGCCTCTGGTCAACCCCCCATTCGGTTAGACAAGGGTTATTATCTAAATCTCATTTCTGTTGGAAAGGAAAATGCTGTCTTTTGAAAAAATGTTACTTTTTTTGTTCTTTGAAATTATCTGATACTAAATAATAAATGTAAAGGAAGGAAGGACATAAGCATTTGTTATATTTTTACTGTAGATGTATTGTGCTAAAAGCTAGGGATACAAGCAGAAACAAAATGAAAAATATCCTCTTTCCTCAAGAAGATTACATTCTAAAGGAAAAGACAACATATAATGAAGGCTGAAATATGGAAGGCAGTTGGGTATAGATTATGGAGAGGAATGAAGGTATCTTATGCTTTTAAGAGCAAAAAGTTAGGAACAGAGCCTAGAAGGGAATATGACAGGTTGGCTTGGGCTCCTTTAAAAACTGAAGGCTTTTTGCAGAATGGAGAAAAGAAAGAATTTATGAAGGAATATGCCATGGTGAGTAGGTCAAAGTGATGATAAGACAATCCATGGTGAGGGAGTTCAGGAACTAAGAAAAGTTCTATAATCAATAGAAGCATGAATTTGAAGTCCAGTAAAGCAAGAACACAACTAAGAGAAATGCTTTCAAGTTTTTCAATGTCCCTCCTTATATAAAATTTACTTTTATGGATTTATTTAGATTTGTCAGTGCAAGGGAAGAAATGATAATTATTTAAAATATCAATAATTTGTGAACAAATCATCATTTTCTTAGTCATAGCCTAATGTGCAAATCATTGTACTTTCATAAGATAGACGGATAGATCAGAATATAAATATAGACAGCTATAATATTTCTAGATTTAGCTAATTGACATAGAAATATGTATGTATGCTTATTTATATTTATTATGTTTTATTTTAAAGCCCAAATAAATAAAATCCTGAGACTTTAAGAATGATGCTTAGAGGAGAACAAATTGATTAAAAAAATTAAATATTCATATTTTATAAAAATCACTTTTAACAGTACAACCATAACATTAGGACTCAGAACCAGAACATTAGGACTCATTACAAAACTTGAAAAACTAAAAACAAGAAATGGAATCAAATGTTATAAGGTTAGGAGAGATGTAGGAAAATCAACTGGACTTGAGGAAGTAAACAGAAAATTGTTCTACTAAAATCAACATGATTTTGCGGGTATTTAAGTAATAAGTTTCAAAATATCCAAAGAGGAGAGAAACTGAAAGGCTTGGAGGGGAAAAAATCTTAGACATTTTGTACAGGAAAAAATGACTAAGAGAATATTAACTACTGAACCATATGCCTACTTACTTATCCATCTGTATGAGATTTTTTTATGGGAAAATTCCATATGCAATGAGGGTATCTTTGATGAAATTTTTGAAAGGAAATGGGAAGGTTTTCACAAATAATATCTTGTAGTAGAATATAGTTTTACGACAATGATTAAAAAGGTCTAAAATGTAGAAAATCCCACTTTCTTATTATTTGTTGTCTATAAAAACAAACCAAAAAAGCCCACTTGATTCAGCATAAGAAGCCACCTTTTAATCTTCTCTTTCAACAAGAAAATTATAAAATTATGAAAGATTTTCTAAAATGATTCACAATTAGACAACTGGTCTTTTGATTACTATAATCAAGGGAGGCATAAAGCAGGTACAATGGGATTACCAATGGAAAAGAGATTGCAAATTGAGAAGATTATTACTTTAGGTAGTGATATTATTATTGATGTGCTGATTTTTTTCAAGCTCTGGGACATGTCAGAACCTATTAAGTAAGGTCAGATCCATATTCCATCAAAATATATAAACCTAATGTCCTCCTTGGGAAATAAAAATTAAAGAAAGTTTTTTGTTTTGTTTTGTTTTGTTTTGTTTTGTTTTGTTTTGTTTTTCTGGCCAAAAGAAAAAAAAATTCAAGTGGGTGGCAAACTGATTAATGATAATGCTTCGAATTTATATAACACCTACTATTACTATCTTATCAGATCCCTATAATAACTATGGAAAGTAAGGTGCTATTGCTATCCCAATTCTCCAGTTGAGGAAATTGAGGCAAACAGAATTTACATGATTTGCTTGGGGAGCACAGCTATTAAGTGCCTGAGGCCAAATGTGAACTAGCAGATTTCTCTTTGGAAAACTGTGCAGTGCTTTTAATGGCTCCAAGATTCTGTACAAAATAAAGGTCCATCAATATTGTTTTGGTGATGATATATGATTCTGACTCATGGAACAGTACAGACTCTAAACAATTAAAGTTAGATCTTATTCAAAGAGCAATGGAGAGGTGTGTGATGAGTAGGAGTAGGCTCATATATATTACCAACAAATATCATGGAAGAGAAATAGCATAATGGAAATCCTCTATATACTTACAAGAAAAGAATAGTATCCAGATAGAGAACAGGCCAACATATTATCTGGTCAGCACAAAATATCAAAACAATTAGAGAAAAGAAATCAGCATATGGGTGGACCCAACCTTTTTGACTTTATGAAAGACCATGGGTAAAGGTTACAGAAGAGGAAAAGATGATTTTCAATCAGCATTATCATAGAGAATATATCAAGATAAAATGAGAGATACAAAAAAATTGGAAGGGTAATGCATATAATTTGTCCTCCAGTCCTGGATTTCCTAAAATAATATTGACCAAACTTATTTCAGTTTACACATAGTATCTAGTATTAAAATTGTTTGTCATGTTTCCTAGCTTTCCTTAAAGTTTATAAAATTGTACTGGTTTAGAATTAAAAGGAAACTCCTTCTGGGTTAAGTGAGGTTGTTTGTTTATTTTGCTTTTATTTTTGCTTTTTTTAGAGTCATAGGCCCACTGACATTTAGAGATGTAAGGAAATCATAGAAGTCTATTCCAACCTTTTTACAAATGAAAAAAGGAAGATGTGTTTATGATGGATTCAGTTTCTCCACCAATGCCTCCCATCCTGCCAATATCATGTAGCTAGCCATTGACCAATACACTATATGTATTTTTATCTTTTCTGGATGAGCATCCAAGGTAAATTAAAATAAATTATTTTAAAATTATTGAATATTTTAAAAATGATTTTATACTTCAATATATTTCAATTATTTTACTTGGAATGCTAGCAAAAATGGTTTGAGAAGGAAAAAATTCATAGTGACTCAAAATTCATACACATTTATAGATATTTAATATAAAATTAATCCTGTAAATTAAGCCTATCTATATGACAGATAAATTTGTTTTTAACTTTGTCTTTTCTTTTTTTTTTAAATTTAGGTAGCAATGGAGATTGTATATATGCTTGTATGTATATATACACATTTTGTTGTGTGTATGTGTTTTTGTATCTATCTACCTATCTTTCTGTACCTCCAGATATTGGGATTTTATCCAAAAGATACTAGTGATTCAGTTTTCTCAGAACTTTTCTGATTTCTTTCCTTTGTATTCTCTTTCTACCCCTGAAGCAAAAACATTCAAAAAATGTCAATATCTAGAGGATATTTTGTTTAATTAAGTCACTGGAGTTTTTTAATGGTTGCTTATAATTGGAATGGGATTTTTAAGTCACTAGTTATGAATTCACCATGGCCCAAATGATCTTCTTCTGAAATTTTCTTCATATAATGGTACATGTTCACACGTAGTATTAATTGAAAAAATTAAGAATGTGGGAGGATAGGAAACGTTAAAGTTCAAATTCCTGAAAAATTAAATGTGGCAATTAGAGAAGTTGAAGAATATGCAACTGGAATTTGAAAGATGACAACTTCAAGTTATACATAATTCCATTCTTATGGGAAAATACATTTCCAAATTCAAATATATTTGCCTCTAAAATATATTTTATTTTTGCAATCATCTGAGAAAGGCAGAATATATATAATGTGAATCCTCAATTTTCTCATCTGTTGAAAAAGAGCCTTTGATTAGAACTCAGTAAAGTTTTTTTTTTTAATAGTTTTAATATTCTATAAGACTCTGAATGGTACAAAAAAGATTACTTTATGGCTTTCAGATGTAACATCTTTGAACTGTATCAGAGAGCTTCTAGGTTGTACTGAGCTATTTATCAAATAGACTGGCATAGTTTCTATTGATCATACCTTTTATTCCATATTTTAGTTGGCCAAATCATATAATAAACCTACTTAGTAATCTGAAACCATGCAACATAATATGATTTACAGTGATGTTTCCCTTCATACCTGCAAATATCTCCAAATGGAGAACACAAAGTCAGCAGAATTTATCTTATTGATGAAAGAATGCAGCAGAGTAGACATTATCTTTGAAATTTCTACGGTACAGAAGAGTAAAAGAATAATCTCTGCTTAATTGGCATAAATGATGATATTAAAATTTAAGTTTACAAGAGATGATGCCAACAGGCCTACTTTTTTTTTTTTTTTGCTTTTTAGAAATAACAGAAGTTATACTACTCTTGGTTGTCATACAACCTGAATTGGGTATTGCTGTATACAAGATGTGTCCTTACAGAAGAAATAGCTACTTGCTAATCATGCACAGATTTTGTGTATGAGGTTTGCATCACTTGGAGAATCTTCTTGATTTTTGGTTACTTTTAGGGTCTTGTTAATAGATAGATGCTCACACAGTTGAATTTGTTTATTTTCCTCTAGAAATTCTAAACATTAGTTTTAATTTGCTTACCTAATTTTTCTATTTCATTTTGGTGAGTTGATTCAAACAAAACATAAACCTGTTATGTTATTAGCATAATATTTGCAAGATCTAACCAAATTTTGAAAATATTATCATGCATATTAATATGATACTTCATAACTAACTTTTTCACTTGTTTATTGGAGCCAAATGAACTTCACCAGTTTGGGGTCACATAAGACTTCTAGAAAAGCTTTTGTCTTTTACCCGTTTTTGAAATAAACTGATTTGATTCTACTGTTAAAATCACCTGTGCTTACGTTAAAGCTTTGCCAGGAAATATTAATATGATGTAATTTTCATAGCTATAAATAGTTGGTATGAGAGACTACAAAGTAGTATATTCAAACCCTATCCTCTGAGATATGTCTTCAATGTAGCATAGGCAGTTCTCTAAGAGTTTAAGTTTAAAAAAAAAATTGCCACCTGCTTTTATAGAGGGAATTGACTAACAAAGAAGTTGGCTGTACTAAAGAAACAATAATCTCATTCATTATCTGTAAATAGCTGTTAAAATATATTGGATAAATAATGTCTATATCAGTAAATTTTGTCTACTGCATATTAATATTAGCTGTATTAAAATATTTTTAAAATAAATAAATTATTAAAATTTTATTTAAAATAAAAGATGTAACTAAGTGTGGACGTATTTCCTTAATTAATAGTTTTAAACATTAACTATTAGATGAGAAATCTATATGTGGAAAGGAGATTCCAGGGGGAATAAAGGGGTGGGGGTGGGATTGTTTTTTTCTGTTCCTTAGGGAAGAACTCTCATCCAAAGTGGTCTCAATCTATTCTTTCGGGAAGACAGGAGGTTAGGATAGGTGAAGGAGTGGTTTTAGTAAAACTCTGAATATTTCTGCCAGCAGTCTCCAGGTGTCTGTACAGATAGAGGGCTAAGGGCCTGGACTTTGGATTGGAGCTATGAGGAAATTCACTTTACCAATAAAGTTGACTCCAAAGCAATTTACAATATTAGAGAGCAGTGATGTGAAACTAAAATAGAAGGGTCTTGCTAATACTATTAATACAAGGATTCCTGCAGTCACATATTGACTTATTTTTAAAATGTGATATTGTTTTTGTCATTTATAAAATCTTTCTCAATTACACTTTAATCTACTTCTGGCTGCGCAAATAGAATACTGTATGTCTCCTGTTGATACCTCTAATCTAGAACGGTTAGTTAAGTAATTTGCCTGAATTCCTATAGCTATAATTTGTTTAAGGTGAGAATCTAATCCAGGTCTTCAAAGCTAGAGTAGCCAGCTGTCTATTCTATCCACTGATGTAACCTGCTCTTCATGTATCTCTTAGGAAGCCAAATTGTAGAACAAGCTAGTTTGTATGTTGGGTAATTCTGTTTTTGAAGGAAGTATAAGATACTCACTTTCAGCAGCAATACAATCAGAAATAGTTGAGACTGGGACTAGTACTTAAACATTTTTTTCTTTTCGTGGGAGCATTGAACAACCCAAGTTTTTTGTTTTTTGTTTTTTTGTTTTTTTACGACTGTCATCTGAGAGGTAAGTTAACCAACAATAGCTCTAAAACAACTAGGGTTACTTTCTCTCTCTCTCTCTCTCTCTCTTTTTGGGGGGGCAAAAACTTCTTTGATCACCTGAACGCTGAACTCTTCAGGGAACGCTATGAACGAACTCTTCAGGATATTTTTAAGTGTATATAATAAAATGCATAAAATGATAAGATTACAAAAGAAATTAATGGTAGTGAAATGGTAATATATCTGTACTTATATCCTCCTCCTCCTTTTTTTTTTTTTTTTTTTTTTTTTTAAAGTTCTTGAACCCAAGGTGAAACACCAGCCTAAGGAATGGAAATAGATGGGAAGGGAAGATTGGCTCCTCACTTAATGAAATCGCCTCATTATTTAAGATAATTTGCATCTTTTTTCCTATAGGGTCAAAGTCCCCCTCCCGGGGAGTCCAGGCAAAAGGAATAAAGTCAGTGGGTTTACTTTAAATAAGTCATCTGTAAGGCTAAAGGCAATGTCCTTTCTATTATTCTCTTAAGTTGCAATCTAAATCATTCATGATCTCTTGCACTGCTTTTGGCAATTTGCTCCCTAATTGCTCCTGTTTTTGCATTGATCCTGAGCCCACAGAGCAGCCAGTCTCCAGAGTCTCCAACTTGCTGGTTGATTTATTGAACGCAGTGCCCCTGCTCCGCCTTCACCTTCTCGGACTCAAGCCTCTATTTTCGGGTCTGGTGCACGGCACCTGTTTCCTCGCATTTAGGGGAGAGTTTAGGCATTTTGACAGCAATACCCGCCACCCCCACCTATTCACCCCATTTAAAAAAGACAAACCCTGGCCTAATTTTGTACCCTCCTCTATCCCTCACCCGGTACCCCATGGACCCAGCCGGGCAGAGGTAAAACCTCTCTTTGGACACGCCGTCTCTCTTTAGCCCTGGCGAGTTTGTCTTTAGCAGGAGCTCGGACTGAACAAAACCCAACCCAAGCAGCAGCATCTCAAAGTTTCGGGAGGTGGGGGCGTCAGTGGGGAGCCAGGAGTAGCGGGGGAGGTTTCCTTGGAGTCGGAGAATCGTTATGGCTCGGCGAGGATGGCCAGAGGAGCCTCAGGAAGATGCTGCTGGGGACCAGTTCACCGATATAATCAAGATCCGTTCTGGTAGGATCCTGTCTCCCTTTATGAGGGTGGGCGTCGAAGGGAGTCAGGGACTGGGGTCGGTATGGGGGTCGGGGATGCCCTTGGCCGCCGTGGGGCTCCCTTGCTGTGGGTTTTCCGGGGAAGTTGAGGCTGTGCTGGGGAAAGTTGCTGGGTTACGCACAGATGCTGTCCAGCCAGGGCTGTTGACATAGAGCCCCATGTGGGTGTGGTTGTGAGGTGGCGAGTTCCTCCAGCAAAAACAGGCACGCCAGTGTGCCTGCCTCCAGGCAGTGTGCAAAGTTGGATAGAGAGGGCCACATCACTTGAAAAAGGTTTTTGAGCTTGATTGGCTTGTGGAATATTTTTTTTAGTCTCTACATAAGTGTTCATATTACCGCGTTTATTTTCCCCTCTCTCACAGTGAAGGTAAAATCATCTTGAGGCAAGAAGCTTTGACAAAGTGGGGGTAAACAAGTTAGCTGAGGATAAGGTTAGAGTGTGGAAGGAAAGGGAAAAAGCTAGGTAGCCTGACTCTTTAAATATATGTGTTCAGTAAAATAACCAAAATGTCAGAAGTGGTAAACGTGGGGATTTAGGGTGTCAGAGTAAGGGACAAAAGTGTATGGTTTGAGAAGCAGTAATCAAATTGGAGGATATTTAAAAATAAACCATGGGATTTTGAATTATTTCCACACACCCTCTTCTCTGCTCTCTTTTGTATGTGTAAGTTTTATATCATAAACCTATGTTTGGTGATCTGGCAGACATACAAATTGTTGTATACCAATGGGTAGGTCGTTAAAGTTGTAAATGGAAGCAGCTGTTAGTTTTCCCCCACAGGATAAAGTTTCACAGATGCCTGAATTTTCTATTCTTACCCTTGGAATTGCACCAATGTATAAACAGCAAATAAATTTATAACCGTTCACTAGTATTTTATTTATTCTTGGAAATGTGGACCCAGAGAAATAGTTTCCTTTCAATTTTTCCCTGAAATTAATAATATGGAAAAATTAAACATCAGCCAAAAAGTTATTGGATTCAAGCCCCTAAAAATATTAGGGAAATTGAGAAACCAAATATATGTACCTGATTCTCACAAGTGTTTGATATGAATTATACACTTAATTTATGTGTCCTTATGTAAACATGCAATATTGTCAGAATCAGAAAAACTCTAATCTCAATAAACAGTATGAGGAGCAAAAGATAATGAAATTCTTTGTTTTATCAATTATTTTCTTTATTCTAGTGTTAAGAGAACACAAATATTTGGAAATTAGTAAATATGTTATAAATGGAATCTGTCAGAATAATAATTTAATGCTGAAATTAGATCTACATAATCAAGAATATTTTGATTTCGGAGGAAAAGGGAAGAAAAAGGGAAATAGATGATATTATTAAAGTTCTAATTAAGAAGAAAATACAATAAAAGAAGAGGGGGGAAATTAAATTAGTCTTTGCACAGAGGGAAAAAAAGTATATAAACTTATAAAGTTTGGACAACTAATATTTAGTTCCTCTTTTGAGCTTTGGCTGAAAATGGTTAGATATTGGACCTCTGACATATTTGTGAGAAAAGTCTGTCTTGTATTGAAAGTTTAAAACCAATTTTTAATCTAGCAAAATAATTTGTTTTAAATTTTGTCATATAAATAAATATTTGCTAGGCTTAGAATTTACCTTTTGAGATACTGAATCCCAAAATGACTTTTAATTCTAAGCTTTAAAGATTAAAGGGTAAGAACTTATGTCCTAATGCTTTTCACATTATATACATATGTTTAACAGACTTCCCAGCTTATTAGTGAACATGAATAATCACATTTTGCTTAAGATTAATCACTGATAATGATTGATCAGCATAAGTTACTTTTTATTTATTTTTTATTTTATAATTATAACTTTTTTTTTTGATGGTACATATGCATGGGTAATTTTTTACAACATTATTGCTTGCAGTCACTTCTGTTCTGGTTTTTCCCTTCCTTCCCTCCACCCCTTCCCCAAATGACAGGCAGTCTTATATAGGCTAAATATGTTATAGTATATCCTAGATACAATATATGTGTGCAGAACCGAATTTCTTCTTGCACAGGAAGAATTGGGTAAAAATAACCTGGGAAGAAAAACAAAAATGCAAACAGTTTACACTCATTTCCCAATGTTCCTTCTCTGGGTGTAGCTGATTCTGTCCATCATTGTTTAATTGGAAATAACATCTGTGCAAAATATAAGCACTTGTTTTATGTCCTAGCTCTCTTTTGATTTTATATATTATAGTCTTCCAGCCAGTTAAGTCACAGAAATATCAACTTTTGCTACCAAACATGCCTCCTAGGATGTGAAAATGAATCTTACCTAAAGAGAAATAATGAGATTTTGTGATGTTATTGTGGGTAATTTATTTTTGACATTTTAATAGGATTTTTGAAAATGTAATAATGTACAGATATGATACTTGGAGAATATATTTATACAATAAAAACAAATCAACCTGTATCATAGAGCTTTTAATAAGGTGATCAATGCATGATGGGAATTCTAAGTCCAATATAAATTATTGTTTATTGTAAATTGTTTTGATATTTCTTTCAGCCTAAAGTTACAGAATCTAAAGTTTATTACTCTCTTACAATTTTTCAGAAGATTTATGTTATAGGGATCTATGTAAATCTCTATGGAACGATTTCCATGGAGTAATGTTCATAGTAAATTTGTTACTCAACTGAAGTCGACTTTAAAAAAGAAATGTTTCTATTAACTGATTCTTAGTAATATCATAATATGCCTTAAGAAAAAAAATATATTGATCTGTTTTTACATATTCAAGTTGTCCCAATTGAAGTTAAATGTTTATTTTGGTAACATTTTCTTTTACATGCAGATGGAACTATTGCTAAAAAGCAAACAAACAAACAAAAACTCTATTATATCTTTGAATCAGATATAAATTCAGTTAGTCAGGTATTTCCTTGATGTTCTACATTTTATTAGATAATTCTTTTTGTTTCATGGGCAGATATTTTGTATATATGTATAAATGTATGTATATATGAATAAATATAAACCACACAAAATTACTCAATAAAAATTTAGTTCTAAAAATCAATATTTGGGTTTTTATTATGTGTATGTTTAAGCATTTAAAAAGATAGAATTATAAGTAATCATTGAGCTTTTCCTACCCTCATCCTCCACCAAATGATTAATCTTTAACATATTAGAGAAAGCTTCCTCAAGAAAAGCTGATCTTCAAGAATATTTTTCCAAGTTATTCATTGCATTCTTATTTTTATTCATTTTAAAGTTAACCCTATTCTTAATTTTTTTTCTGACAAGTAAAGTACGTAAGTCTCTTTAAAGGGTATATAAAGAGATTTTTGCCAATTGAAGACTATAATTGAGCAGATCCAGGTGAAATGAAACTTTTATATAGTAGTGTATAAAAGAATATTTAGTCTAACTTTTATAAGAACAAAAAGGTCAACTTTTTATTTAACATGTTTGGCATACAGTTTCCAACTAACATTATTAAACACCAGCAGAAAAAAAGTTAAAGTGTATTTTAAAAAATATAGCCTATTGCTCCTGAAGGACACTTCAATTTGTAGGTGTCTCCAGAAAAGCCTTAATATTATATTAGAAGATAGTTGAGTATATTCAAAAGATAGTTTAAATAAACTATCCATTCTGAAATAGCCAATTATCTCCATTGCTCATGAAATAAAGCATGGATGTGTAATCATATCACCTAATGCATTCTAGCAATAAATACTATTAAGGAATGATTGTTTTCAGAAAATCTTCAGAAAATTGTCAAGTTCCCAGTACATGAACAATTCAATTGAAGGAGGTCTTTATACTGCTACACTTAACAGGAAAACATTCTCTGTTCCTTCCACTCCTTTGATTTTACTAAATATTGTTGTGGTAGAAATAAATGGAGGAGAGCAAAAAGCATTTACTAGGCACTTAAAATATGCAAATACTACACTACCATAGGGGCTACAAATAGATAAACAAGACAATCTTCCCTCCTAACAAATTGATATCCTAATATATCCATAAGAAATTTGTGCTTCAGATCAGATGGAAAGGGCTAGTAGTTATTAGGGGACAATTGCAAAGCAGATAATAATGTATTTTAATGTAATTTTCTTGATGAAACCATTTTCATTTCTGACTTTGCACCATTTGATGATTCCATGGATCTTGGTAGTGGTAGTGAGAATTTGATTTTTGGTGCTACTGAAGTAACAGTTCTGATTCTCTCAGAGACAGGACCTAGTTTGACCTCCACTACACTCTTGCCTGATTTATGGACAATAATATGAACATTTAGAAACTGTTATCAATGGGACACTGTAAATGAACACTACCCCCAAATACCTCAAAGTCATTTTTCAGAAAAAAAAATTTTTTTCTAAGAGTTCGTCACTTACTTTAGATAACCCAAGACTCTGGAGCTCCCAAACCCTGGGATAGCAGGAACTCCCCAGCACTATCCATTGCCAAATCTGCCTCAAGGACACTCTACAGTTAGCTTCTACATGAGTAAGGTTAGCCTCATGCCATTTTATAACGTTACATTTTTTTTTCCTTTTTAACACAGTTTTTAAAAAGAATTTTTATGTATATTCATGATATGGTGACTATGAGTTATCTGTGGTGGCTAGATATCACTAGTTTAACAAGAAGGCTTTGCATTTGTCACTATCTTTTACATTTTGCATTTTGTTAGACAATCTAGTGAAAGATGCTTCCAATTGGTCTTCTAAAACTTTTATTTTAAATGAGCATAATTTTGTTGTGACAGATGGTCACAAGTAGAGGCATGCCAGCAGACAAGTACATTATGTGCATCATGCTGAAATACTTGGGACCAAATTTCAGTCTAGGAATGCTGGTTTTGGTTGGGATATAACATGACTCCAGAGAAAACAAGTTCAAAAGTCATTGATATGTGATATAGAAACACTTTAATAGCTTATGTTGGGGAAAGAGTGAATGAAAAACATATAAGTACTTAGGATGTTCACAAAATTGTACTGTTTTAGGAGTACACGTTGAAAATTAAGATGGTCCCTGCTCTTAGGAACTCACATTCTAACAAGGAGAGACAACTTTATATATATGTGTGTATGTGTGTGTGTGTGTGTGTGTGTGTGTGTGTGTAAATTTCAGCTGAAAGTCACAAGGAAAGTTCCTATGGCCTTTAAAGTGCAGCACAAAATAAATGGTAATTGAGCTTCTTTAGTATGATTTCTGCTGATATAACCATAATGCTTTTTGATATTGAATCATTCAACAGAGCCAAGAATTTTTATGGCATTAACTATTTTTGCATCTTTAGTTGGTGAGGTTGTAGCACCCACAGAAACATGTGCCAAGCTGAATCTCTAGGGGATATGATTCCTAGCATTGTGGTTGAGGAGAAAAGTGAGGGAGGGAGGAGGAAAAACAAGGAGGGAAGAAGTTATTCGTATGTGACAGGCACTGTGCTAAGAGTTTGGTATAAAAATACAAGTAAAAGGAAAGCCAATCCACTTCCCTCGCAGAGTTTATTTTCTAATGGGAAAAGATAACATAAAAAGGAGCTGAAAAGGAATAGGAACTGGGTTGAAGAAAAATGAAGCAACCTAATTATTTTAAATTTAGAATGTTAGAAATGGTATTAAGAAGGTAATGAATAGAGTCCCTCAAAAAAATAAAGGCTTTAAGAGGAGTTCACTAAAAAGAGAAAGATGTGGACCTTGGGAGACATACTCTATGGAAGGTAGCCTCAAGAGTGGTAGGCTGTTTCACCAGAGGAGATTCAGAGTGCTCTGGAGAAGTCAAGGATTAGCCAGCAATACAGTGGACATGATTTGAATCCAGGGGACATGGAGAGAATGAAGGCAAGTCCTGTTATTCCCAGAATAGCTGAACTTAAAGCAGTCATTGAATGGTTTGTATTGGAAATGGCAAGAAAAAGGGGCCTCTTTAATACAATGATTATTCCTATTAATAATAGTTATGAGGCCTGGTCTAGAAGAAAGATCTCATTTTCTCTATTCCTTCTCTCCAAATAATTTATGGTTAAAAAGATAGTCCTTGCCTCTGACAATAGAATGGTAGTAGTTAGGAGATGTAAAGCTTATTGCTAGTTATTTCTTGAAGTTAAGTAGTTCATTATCTTAAAATGTTAACCCAAATGAGTTAGTTATTTGTCATAAGGATAAAAGTGGGAAGAAAGCTACATGTGGAAATACACTTGTAGCCCAGTACCAATTATGTATGTCATGTAATATGACTGTTCACTTTTGAACAAATTTTTATTTGAAAGAAACTGAAAATGTATGCAAATGAGCTGCCTGTTTAATACTAATGGTATAAAGAGTAGTTAATCAGTGTTTTTGTAATAAAATGCCTTCTCTATCTCACCTTTGCTTATCGAGCGAATTTCAAATATCCACAATGTGACATTATTTCACATTTTCTTTTTTTCTTTTTTTCCCCCTGAGTCTAGGGTTAAGTGACTTGCCCAGGGTCACACAGGTAGGAAGTATTAAGTGTCTGAGACCAGACTTGAACTCGGGTCCTCCTGAATTCAGGGCTGGTGCTCTATCCACTGTGCCACCTAGCTGCACCAATCATTTCACATTTTCAACTTTGCATCACTGACATTCATGAAGTCTTTTCACTAATAAAATAGACTGTTTTGTGCCTTATGGTTTTTTTTTCCTTCCTTCTTGACATTGATCATATTCTGCCTTATAATTTCATGCCTCTATCTCACCCAAAGATGCCTAGCTCTCTTCATAAAAGTCAAGTCAAAATGGAATCTCAAAGAACTTGCCATCGCCATGTTCTTTTACAGAGATTGTGGAACATTTCTTGTGCATCTCACATATAAATATGAATATTCCTACATTGATACATACATATAAAATGCTAGCTATAAAGTGCTGTGAATGAAATATTTTAAAGGTATGTGTTTTATGTTTAAGTTTTATTAAAAACCAAATGAGTTGATTTGATTAAAGAATTAATATGTATAAAAATTCCAATAATATAAAATAAAAACTTTTTTTCTTTTTTTTATTTCTTTAGATTTTTTTCCCACAGTATGTATGCATGAGTAATTTTTTGAATATTATTATCCATTGTATTCATTTTTCCAAATTATCCGCCCTCTCCCTTCACTCCCTCCCCCCGATGACAGGCAATCCCATACATTTTACATATGTTATAATATAACCTACATGTGTGTAAATACCATTTTCTTGTTGCACATTAAGTATTAGATTCCAAAGGTATAAGTAACCTGGGTAGATAGACAGTAGTGCTAACAATTTACATTCACTTCCCAGCATTCCTTCTCTGGGTGTAGTTATTTCTGTCCATCATTGATCAACTGGAAGTGAGTTGGATCTTCTTTATGTTGAAGTTATCCACTTCTATCAGAATACATCTTCATACAACATTGAAGTGTACAGCAATCTTCTGGTTCTATTCATTTCACTCAGCATCAGTTGATGTAGATCTCTCCAAGCCTCTCTGTATTCCTCCTGCTGGTCATTTCTTACAGAGCAATAATATTCCATAACCTTCATATACCATAATTTACCCAACCATTCTCCAATTGATGGGCATCCATTCGTCTTCCAGTTTCTAGCTACAACAAAAAGAGCTGCCACAATCATTTTGGCACATACAGGTTCCTTTTCCCTCCTCAGTATTTCTTTGGGATATAAGCCCAATAACAGCAATGCTGGGTCAAAGGGTATGCACAGTTTGATAACATTTTGGGCATAGTTCCAAATTGCTCTCCAGAATGGCTGGATTCTTTCACAACTCCACCAACAATGTATCAGTGTCCCAGTTTTCCCACATCCCCTCCAACATTCATCATTATTTGTTCCTGGCATCTTAGCCAATCTGACAGGTGTGTAGTGGTATCTTGGAGTTGTCTTAATTTGCATTTCTCTGATCAGTAGTGATTTGGAACACTCTTTCATGTGAGTGGATATAGTTTCAATTTCATCATCTGAGAATTGTCTGTTCATATCCTTTGACCATTTATCAATTGGAGAATGGTTTGATTTCTTATAAATTAGGGTCAGTTCTCTATATATTTTGGAAATGAGACCTTTGTCAGAACCTTTAACTTTAAAAATATTTTCCCAATTTGTTACTTCCCTTCTAATCTTGTTTGCATTAGTTTTGTTTGTACAGAAACTTTTTAGTTTGATGTAATCAAAATCTTCTATTTTGTGATCAATAATGATCTCTAGTTCTCCTCTGGTCATAAATTCTTTCCTCCTCCACAGGTCTGAGAGGTAGACTATTTTCTGTTTCTCTAATCTATTTATTATCTCATTCTTTATGCCTAAATCATGGACCCATTTTGATCTTATCTTGGTATATGGTGTTAAGTGTGGATCCATATCTAATTTCTGCCATACTAATTTCCAGTTTTCCCAACATTTTTTTTCCAAATAATTATTTTTTTTTTCCCTAATGTTGGTATCTTTGGGTTTGTCAAAGATTAGATTGCTATAGATGTACCCTTTTTTGTCCTTTGTATCTAATCTGTTCCACTGATCTACCGGTCTATTTCTTAGCCAGTACCAAATGGTTTTGGTGACTGCTGCTATATAATATAGCTTTAGGTCAGGTACACTTAGACCACCTTCCTCTGAGTTTTTTTTCATTAGTTCCCTTGCAATTCTCGACCTTTTATTCTTCCATATGAATTTTGTTATTTTTTCTAGGTCATTAAAATAGTTTCTTGGGAGTCTGGTTGGCATAGCACTAAATAAATAGAGTAGTTTGGGGAGTATTGTCATCTTTATTATATTCGCTCGGCCTATCCAAGAGCACTGAATGTCTTTCCAATTATTTAAATCTGACTTTATTTTTGTGGCAAGTGTTTTGTAATTTTGCTCATATAATTCCTGACTATTCTTTGGTAGATGGATTCCCAAATACTTTATACTCTCAACATTTGTTTGGAATGGAATTTCTCTTTGTATCTCTTGCTGTTGCATTTTGTTGGTGATATATAAAAATGCTGAGGATTTATGTGGATTTATTTAGCCACATTGCTAAAATTCTGAATTATTTCTAATAGCTTTTTAGCAGAGTCTTTGGGGTTCTCTAAGTATACCATCATGTCATCTGCAAAGAGTGATAGTTTGATTTCCTCATTTCCTACTCTAATTCCTTGAATCTCTTTCTTGGCTCTTATTGCCGAGGCTAGCGTTTCTAGTACTATATTGAATAGTAATGGTGATAGTGGGCAACCTTGTTTCACTTCTGATCTTACTGGGAAAGGTTGCAGTTTATTTCTATTGCATATTATGCTTACTGAGGGTCTTAAATATATGCTCCTGATTATTCTAAGGAATAGTCCATTTATTCCTATACTCTCAAGAGTTTTTAGTAGGAATGGATGTTGGATTTTGTCAAATGCTTTTTCTGCATCTATTGAGATGATCATATGGTTTTTATTAATTTGATTATTAATATGGTCAATTATACTAATAGTTTTCCTAATATTAAACCAGCCTTGTATTCCTGATATAAATCCTACTTCCTCATAGTGTATTATCTTGGGGATGATTTTCTGAAGTCTTTTTGCTAATATCTTATTTAAGATTTTAGCATCAATATTCATTAAGGAAATTGGTCTATAATTTTCTTTCTCAGTTTTCAATCGACCTGGTTTAGGTATCAGTACCATGTCTGTGTCATACAAGGAGTTTGGTAGGACTCCTTCATCCCCTATTTTTTCAAATAGTTTATATAGCATTGGGGCTAATTGTTCTTTAAATGTTTGGTAGAATTCACATGTAAATTCATCTGGTCCTGGGGATTTTTTCCTGGGGAGTTGATTAATAGCTTGTTCTATTTCTTTTTCTGAAATGGGACTATTTAAGCAATTTATCTCCTTCTCTATTAATCTAGGAAGCCTATATTTTTGGAGGAAGTCATCCATTTCACTTAAGTTATCAAATTTATTGGCATAAAGTTGGGCAAAGTAATTCCTTATTATTTCTCTAATTTCCTCTTCATTGGTGGAAAGATCCCCCTTTTCATTTGTAAGACTAACAATTTGATTTTCCTCTTTCTTTTTTCTGCTCAGATTTACCAAAGGTTTATCTATTTTATTGCCTTTTTCATAAAACCAACTCTTGGTTTTATTTATTAATTCAATAGTTTTTTTTTTAACTTTCAATATTATTGATTTCTCCTTTTAATTTTTGTATTTAAAGTTTAATTTTTGGTTGGGGGTTTATAATTTGGTCTTTTTCTAGCCTTTTAAATTGTAAGCCCAATTCGTTAATCTTCTCTTTCTCTATTTTCTTCAAATAAGCCTCTAAAGATATAAAATTTCCCCTTATTATTGCTTTAGCTGCATCCCACAGATTTTGGTATGATGTCTCATCATTGTCATTATCTTGGGTGAAATTATTAATTGTGTCTATAATTTGCTGTTTCATCCAGTCATTCTTTAAGATGAGATTATTCAGTTTCCAATTACTTTTTGGTCTATTTACCCCTAACTTCTTACTGAATGTAGCTTTTATTGCATTGTGATCTGAGAAGAAGACATTTATTATTTCTGCCTTCCTATATTTAATTTTGAGATCTTTATGTCCTAATATATAGTCAATTTTTGTATAGGATCCATGAACTGCTGAGAAGAAAATATATTCCTATCTATTGCCATTCAGTTTTCTCCAAAGGTTTATCATACCTAGAAAAACATTTTTTTCCTCTGAAAAACAAGTTTATTCTTATAACTAAGAGTTACAATGTAACAAAAAAATTAGCATCAGAACCAGCTGGATTTGGATCATTATAATCCTTTTTTTCAATTATCCTGCTTAACAGGAAAGACATTTTATAAAAGAGATCCACTAGTCTTATAATTCTGAACTCTCTTCACAATTTCGAAGAGAAATTTTCTTTCTATTCTTGGTTTTTTAAAAACAATTGTTTGTCTAACTGAAGTACTTTGTATTTAATTCAACATTTACTAAGTGAGGAAATCATTGAAGCTTAAAAATACTATATAATAGAAAGAGTTTATAATTTCTTAAGGGATCAAAGCATAAACAATGTATTTTAAATGTAATTTTGTTGATGAAGCCATATTCAGTTCTGACTTTGCACCACTTGATGGTTCTATGGACCTGGGTGGTACTTGTGAGAATTTGATTTTTGGTACTACTGAAGTAACAATTATAGTTATATACACATAAAATAAATAACAAATAAAGTCTTTTACCCTCTAATGTATATTTTATATGTTTTTAAAATTGTAAAATATGTAGATGTCAAAGTATTCGTTTTTTCCTTATCATAGAAATATGTGTAATTTGTTTTCTTTGTGTGTACATTGGCAATTTTATACATAATGACTAAAGGACCATTATAATTTACTTAGGTAGCTTCTTCAAGGATCAAAAGTGCTTATTATGGAAAGGAGAAGGGACTGAATTATTATCTGCCAGATTACAACCAATGAATTACAATCTGACTTCACAACGTTTTGCTGAATTTAGTGTTACTTTGATATTTCTTATGATAATCCTGGATAGAGTTTTATCATCAGGTATGTGAACAACCAACGACAGCAGTGCTGTTCAAGGAAGAATAGCAATTGAAATAATAAGAGAAATTTTATTAGAACTGCCATTATGATTCCATCATGGCTTTTGCTATTAAATACTAACTTCATTATTCTTGGAGGTTCATTTCCAAAGGATTTATTTGAATGTGTCAACTATTTAATGTAGATAACCTGCCATCCATGTGTTTATTTCTTTTAAAAATATATTTTTGATTAAAATTGACTCTCCTTATCTTATCCAGTATGGAAATATATCAGTTGCTTCTGAGCCAATTCCGGTATTGACAACAGTATCTCTAACCTGCTTCTTTTTTCTGGCATGGGCTGGTATGGTATCTTGGTGACCCTCCACTCTCAGAGGTTCAAAATATTTGTCCTGGACTTATTACAAATGTAGCTCTACAACACATTTGTATTTCTGAACTCAAGTGTCCCACTCGTCTCAGTCCCCCCCCCCCCGTACCACTAGCCTGATCATCAATATATTTATCAAAGTCTTTCTGAAATCTTTTATAAATTTTCAAATAAACCATTAGAAGAAAGTCAGTATACTTGTAAACCTTGTTAAATACTCAATACAGATCTTTAAGGTCTTAATAAAGCTGTTAGAACCATTGTAAAATAGTCATTATATAACAAAGTACAAAATTATATATTCCTTAACATTTACATTCCCAACATTGTCCTTGCCCTCAATTTGAGGGAAAAAAAAAAACTAAATCTGAAGATTAGTAAGATGGTCATATTCTGATATATATGTTTGAGCCTGCAAAATATTGTATAGGCAAAATTGAACCAGAATAATGTGTTAATACCCATCAACTCAAGGATTCTTGCAGGAAGCAGATTTTTGTGGTTTATCTGAAGAAAATGGAAAATCATTTATATACATGAGAAGAGGGAGATTGTCAGGCAAAAATAAAAACTAAAACATGCAAATATAGTTAAGTTATAATCAATCCAAAAACGATATGCCAGAGAAAATGAATGGATCTTACAGTGATACTCAATGGGATAATCACTTTTAAGACAATAACCAAACAATTTTATTTCATATATGAGGTAGCTTACTTTTCAGATTTGGATGACTATTCTTATAAGTCAAATGTTAATAGATAATTGAGTTTAGACTGAAATAAAAAGCAGCAGTTTACATATTGGTATGATTAAGTCAATGTAACTCAAATTTATATGGTGCTTGAGAATTAAGTGAATTAATGAGAATTAAGTGACTTTTTCATTATCTGATAACATGAGGCACCATGGATTTTTTTTTTTTTTTTTTTTGGAAACTGAAAAGAACTGTAGTTGCTACACTTATAAGTATAAAAAAATCTCTAGAGGCAAAGTTGCCTGGCAAATAGATAGTAGGTCTTAGAAGCAGGAAGATGTGGATTCAAATCTTATCTCTGGCATGTACAAGCTATGTGACCATGGATAAAACACTCACTCTCTCATTGCTCTAAATCACAACCTAAAACTATAAATTTGTAGAAATTGCCAATGTAAATGAAAGGAGTTTATTAATATGATAAAACCATAGATCTGGAGCTATCACTTCCCTCTCAGAGAAAAAAAATCTCCAACACCAAATATATAGCAAAACATCACATTTTAAAATAATCTATTGGGTCTTATTAACTATTATGTTTTCTATTTCTATAACTATATATAAGCAATTATTTTCATCATATTTTTATATTTAAGTGGCATCCATCTTCAGAATAAAAAAGGAAAGTTTTTATTGTTGCTAAAATTAATACTCAAATAATTTGGTATTTACAACATCTTTTTTTATACTAAATGTATGGAAAACTTGTTTTTCTGTTTTGTTCATTGACATGCTATCTTTTAGTGTGAGCTATTCTTTTTGCAAATACTTGAGAATATGTCAGGGTCAATGAAATGTGGTATCCAGAAAACACTTTTTTATCATGTACAGGACTTATGATTTGGCTTGGATAAGCATTCTGGAAAGAAAAGTTAACTTATTTAATAGAATACTTGTCAGGTAGACTATACTGAAAGTACATTTTAGATGAACATACCAGAATGCAATTTATGGAAAATAAAAATTTCTTGGAATTTTTTTCCTATAAAAGTTTTAAAAATAAAAGGTGATAAGACTGGTTATATCTAACACAAGTTTAGAGGCAAGCTAAGTGGAGTAGTGGATAGATTGCTAAAACTGGAGTCAGGAAGATCTGAGGTCAAATACATCCTAAGATGCTTTCTAATTGCTCAACATTGGGCAAATCATGTCAGTTTTGTCTCAATTTTCTCAATTGTAAAATAGGGATAATAATAGCATCTACCTTTCAGAGTTTTTGTGAGGATCAAATGAGATAATATTTAGAAAGTACTTTGCACTGTTCCTGACTATATAAATTTATATAGATCCTATGTAAGTGTTATAAATTATTATTTTTTGATATTGTTATTATTATTGCAATGTTTTTGTCATTTATTCCCTGGACTGTTATGACATTAAACCCTCCCTAAAATGCAGGTAAATGGTGTAAATAATTGTAAAGATGTTATTTGTTTTAGGCAAATGTGAAGTAATGTCTCATTTTCCTTTGTTTGTTGCCCAGTAATTTTCTCTCTTCTATAGCAGGGCCTGTTAAGGTTAATCAAATAAAGACATTGTATTTATGTTTTTTAAAAAAAGTGACCTGTACAAGAAGACATAAAACTGTAGTCAAGAAATTTTTATTTCCTTTTAATTTTAATTTATTTTGAAAATTAGTGCCTTCTCTTTAGTTCCTCAAAAACAGGCTGAACAATAGTCTGATAGAAAAAGTTAGAGTGAAACAAATGAGGACATAATTTTTTTTGTCTTTTAATATTTTATTGTCATATATTTCCCAATTACATGCAAGAATTTGAAACATTCTTTTTAAAATTTTTGCATTCAAAATTCCCTTCATCCTTTTAATATTTCCAATCCCTTTCTGCTGCTTGAAAAAGTAAACAATCTGATACCAATTATACATGTGAAGTCATACAAAATATTTTCATATTAGCCATGAAGCAAAAGAAAACATAAAAAGAAGAAAAATAAAGTTATTTAAAAAGCATGTTACAGTATGCATTCAGAGTTCATCAGTTCTTTTTCTGCTGATAGGCATAATTTTTCATCATGGTTCTTTGTAATTGGCTTAGATAATTTTCTAGATTATAGTACCTAAGTCTTTTATGGTTGATCATTTTTACAATATTGTTGTTACTGTGCACAGAATAACTGCTGATTTAGCTCACTTCACTTTGCATAACTTTATGTCTTTCCAGCTTTTCAAAAATTATAATTTTTATAGCCTGTCATTTCTTATAGCACAATAGTATTCTATCACAATTATGCACCACTACTTGTTTAACCATTCACCAATTGATGAACATCTCCTCAATTTCTGATTCTGTGACACTGCAAGAAGAGTTGTTACAAATTTTTGTGCAAATAGATTCCTTGCCACTTTATTTGATCTTTTTGGGATACAGACTTAGTAGCAGTATGACTGTTTTTATATGCAATTTTATCACCCTTTGGGTGTATTTCCAAATAATTTTTCAGAATGTTTGGATTAGTTCACAACTCCACAAACAGTGAATTAATGTCCCAATTTTTCCATTTTCTAATATTTGTCATTATCCTTATTTGAAATGTTAATCAATCTGAAAGATAGGTGGTGGTACATCATAGTTGTTTATTTTATTTTTTTTTGTTTCTCCAATAAGTAATGTTTTAGAACATTTTTCATGTGACTGTTGGAATTTTTGATGTATTCTTCTGTAAGCTGCCTATTCATATCTTTGACCACTTATCAATGGGGAATGGTTCTGATTTTTAATAAATTGTCTTTGAGAATTTTTCTTTGAGAAATGAGGCCTTATCATAGTTACTGTAAAATATATTTGAGACCTTATGAAACTTGCAGTAAAATTTTTCCCAGTTTCCCATTTTTAGTTTGTTTAAAAACTATTTAATTTTTCATATATAAAATTACACATTTCAATTTTTGTGGCTCTTTCTGTCTCTTGTTTGATTATAACCTCTTGCCTTATCCATAGATCTGTCAGGTACATTTTTCCTTGCTCCCCACTTACTAATAATACCAAACTATATATCTAAATCATTTATGTATTTTGAATTTATCTAGTTAAACAGTACGAGATGCTAGTTTATACCTTAGTTTGCTGGGGGTTTTCAAAACTGCTTTCTAATTTTTTCCTAGCAATCCTTGTTAAATTATGATTTTAATTAATTTTAGTTAAATTACTACAAAAGCTTGTGTCTTTGGATTTCTCTAGAATTAGAATATACCCTACTATATTTCATGTGCTTAATCTATTCTACTGTCCCCCTTCTATTTCTTAGACAGTGTAATAATGTTTTCATAATTTCCACTTTATAATTTAGTTTGAAGTCTGGCACTGCTAGGATGCTTTCCTTCTCTGTCTCTTTATTTTTCATTGATTATTTCACATTCTTGATGTTTTGTTTTTCTAGATGATTTTGTCATATTTTCTAACTTAGTAAAGTAATTCTTTGTTAATTTGATTTGTATGTAATTGAATGAGTAAATTAACTTAAGTAGACTTTGTATTTTTATTCTATTGGCTCAGTCAGCCCATGAACAATTAATATTTCTCAGACTGTTAAATCTGTCTTTATTCACATAGTCCCTTGGTTTGTTTTAACAAGTACACTCCCAGATATTTTATCCTGTCTGCAGTTATTTTAAATGGGATTTCTCTCTATCTCTTGCTTCTAGGGTTTGCTGTTGCCAATTTATATACTGATGATTTTGTTGATTTATTTAATATCTTCCAACTTTAGCTATTCTGGTAATTTTGTTGACCTATGTCTAATTTATATTTTTCTCTGAGGCCTTTCTTATAGCTGCTTTGACTTCATTACCTTTGAGTTTTGATTAGATCTTTTCTGCAATCAAAATAAATTTTTATGGTCAGATTTTATTGTTGTTGTTTTGTTTGCTCATTTTTCTGCTTTATGTCTTGAATTTAAACTTGATATTATAATTGAACTCTTCCAATATGGGAACTGGGGGAGAGTGGCACATTCTCAAGCTTAATTTTTTCTTCATTCTGCTGATTTCAGAATTAAGTCTGGAAATTTGGAAGTTTTCAATGTTTCCAAAGTATATACTCTGAAGAGAGATGTAGTCTCTGCTCTTCTAGTCTGCACTCTTAATCAGGAAGAGTTCCTGATCTCTTGGGATTGTTACTAATATTGCAGAATTTACTTTGTAATTTCCCAACTTGTCTTGGTCTGGAATCATATCTCACTTTGACTTTTTATTGTTTTGTCTGCTCCTAAATTCATTTTGAGGGATTATTTTAAAGTTGTTTGGAGAGGAATGTTGGGATCTCTTAGCTTATCACTTGCTCAACTCTGCCATCTTAGTTTTGTGTCAAGAAGTTTAGCAGATAATTTTCAAAACTACAAAAATTCACTCATTTAAAATTATTTATGGAACACATTTTAAAAGTACTTACTTTATGTCCATTCTCATTGGATAGAAGGGTAATGTGAAATTGAGGATTAAGTAATTTAATATCACTCATTTAGGATTGATGACTCTCTCATATATAACATGAGGGAGATTGTTTTCTTTCCTTCCTAATTCTAGTAATTTGTTTTTGTGGTTACTGGTTTAATGTTCATTGTTGAAAATATCTGGTGATATGTGGTATGGATACCCTTAGGAGAGACATTTTGTAATACAATCAAGATAATGAGAGTACAGATTTAATGTTGACACATGAATTAATACTCTAATTTTATGTAGACTTTAGTCCCTAATTAGAAGTATAATACATAGGCAGATGTGATATGAATTTTTGACAGCTTTATGGTGATGAATTCTGACAATATAAGATGTTTGAAAACATTTTCCTTTTAGGTAGTTTGTATTCTTTGGAATTTATTGAAATGGAAATTATCATTATTATTCGATGCCTCCAAATACTTAGTGTTTTTAAGTTATCATACTTGAAAACTGCTTGATCACTTTGGAAATCCACTATATATAGAATACTATTATGGTCATTAATTCCAGATTATGATTAAAGTTATTTTCTAATATTACTCAAGAATAATGAACCAAACTTACATCCAATGCCTAAGTCACATGAACCAATTAAAACAGGTTAGATTATCTTCATAAAGTAGGCTAGGAAAATTATAATAAAATTATGCCAGAAAATGTTTCTAAAGATAACAAAAACACATATTTTTCAGTCTTGCTACTTCACCTCTTAGAGAAAAATAGTAAATACACTCATATATAAATGTTTGTACATACACACTATAACCTATCTCTATCTTTCAATGACAAGACTCTTCAAAATATACTTCTGTATGGAGTATTTAAATCTTGGCACATCCCCGATTTCTTGTAATCATTTCTTTCTTTCTTTTTCTCTTTTTCAATCATTATTCTTACTTTTCCAACCTTAGGGACATTCAAGATATTAAATGTTTTCTATTAGAAACTCAGTCAATATAGTAGGAAAGCAAGTTATACAAAGTTCTCTGGTATAAAGCAGAGTTATTATTCATGAAGTAATAAAATTTAAGCATCTACTTTGTGCCAGACATTTATGCCGGAGACACAAAAAACAAACAAACAAAGCTACAATAATTTTTAATCTTAAAAATCTTGTGTTCTACTGGGGAAGCAAGATTTATGATGCAGATATAATCAAACTAAATAAAATATGATTTTTAGAGGGAATGTGCTAGCTAGTTGGGTCTTCAATAAAGGCTTTATATAAAAGATAATGCTTAAGGTAAATATTAAAGGAAACAGATTTCTAAGTAGCAGAAATGAATTATATGTTCATTAATAGTTCTATGGGGTAGGATTCTGGGAAGGTGGAAGAGTAGATCCCAAAATACCAACATCTTCAAGTTGCCCCCACAAATGGAACAAATTTGTGAACTTAGAATGGTGAAAAACAAAGAAGACTTGGGGCAGAACACAGATCTTCCTGGAACAAAGACCCCAGGACTGAGTTTAACCAGTGGGAAGTACAAACACCTCCAAGCTAACTCCATAGAAATAGCAAGAAGAGAATCCTGGGGGAGGTAACCTCAGCCCAGTCCATAGGAACTTTCACTTTCTGGACTATGTAGGGCATCAGGTCTGAATTTGGAAAGACTGAAAACACCTCTGCTGATAAGAAACACCAGACCCAACTATGCTGAAGAGATCCAGGTTTGGACAAGAAGGAACCTGTATTCCCAGTGAATGAAACAGTGGAACAGGGCTGCTGCTGGCTGTGGGCACTTGCAGGAGGATGGAACTTTTGGTTTAGTGTTCCAGGTCAAAGAGAAGAGCTGAAGTGAAGCCAGAAATAACAACCCCTACGCACCCCAGTTTTAGAAGTGTTTACATTAATAGTTCTTATTTTTTTAAAAAAATGAAAAAGAAGAAAGAACCCAACCATAGAAGCTTACTATGGGAAAAGGGAAGACAGGACCATCTTCAGAGGATGACAATGAAGTAAAAAAAAAAAAGTCTATTCTACCCCAAAGAGTAATATTAAATGGCTACTTGCCCAGAAACAATTCATAGAAAAACTCAAAAAAAACTTTTAAAATCGAGAAAGATAGAAGAAAAATGAAAAGAATAAAGAAAAATAAAAACCATCCAAGAAAAATAAAAATTATGAAAAAAATTAACCAACTAGGAAAGGAGGTACACTCTTAAGTAAATAATTCTTTGAAAATTAGAATTAGATGGATAGAGCACCAGCCCTGAAGTCTGACTTCTAATCTGTCAGACACTTAACACTTCCTAGCTGTGTTACACTTCCTAGGCAAGTCACTTAACTTCAATTGCCTCAGCAAAAAGGAAAAAAGAAAGAAAATTAGAATTGTGCTATGAGACCAAGAAATAACAAAACAAAATATAAAGAATGAAAAATAGAGTGGAATTTGAAATACCATATAAGATAAACAAAAATCTGAAGAACAGATCAAAAAGAGAAAAATGTAAGAACAATTATACTGAAAGCTATAACCAAAAAGAAAAAGAACCTTTACACAATAATGCAAGAAATAATCCAAAAAATTGTCCTGGAGTGATACAATCCGAGAGAAAAATAAAAATAGAAAAAATCCACTGTTAGGTTCTTACTAAGTGCTAATGAGATAATGAGATATTAGGTTCTTACTAAGTGCTAAGTCGGTACTTGACAATTCTCTAGTTCCTGCCATGACTGGGAGTTTGACTTGTGAATTCCTGGAGAAGATCTTGCATGCTTAGGAGGAGCAAGTTCATTGATTGAAGTAATTTTTCTCAGAAGCCCTTGCATTATCCCATGCCCATTCTCTGGGACGATAAAAGAGGGCAGCTCTGGAGGAAAAGGGAGTCTCTGCTCTAGACCAGACTTGAGACAGCTCTCTGCAGGAAGGGAAATCACTTCTCTGGATGAGAGTTAAGGGCAACTGTCTGGAGACAACGGTTTTCTACAGGAAGAAGAATCTGTCCAAGAGATTTGAGTTGACACAGCAGATCTCCTCCCAGAGAGCAATCAGCAGCTTCTGGAGACAACAGCACATTACAAATTGCTCTTTTATCCTCCTAGCAAATTGGTGTGAGATAATGCAAGGGCTTCTGGGAAAAAATTACTTCAACCAATGAACTTGCTCGTCCCAAGCATGCAAGCTCTTCTCCAGGAATTCACAAGTCAAACTCCCAGTAAAGGCCGGAACTAGAGAATTGTCAAGTACCGACTTAGCACTTTGTAAGAACCTAATATCTCATTATCTCATTAGCACTTAGTAAGAACCTAACAATCCACCAATCACCATCTCAAAGAGATCCTTTGTAGAAAATACATCGGAAGATTGTTGCCAAATTTTGAAAAGCCTTGATCAAAGAGAAAAATTTTAAGAATTACATAAACAAAATCAACAACAAAAATAAACAGTTCAAGTATGCTGAAGCTGCAGCCACAATAAAGACCACAAATCTTGGAATAATATATGCCAGGTATATGAGATAAAAATTAAAGAATTCAGTATACTATACTTGGAACATAATTAGTGTCTATATAAATGTTGTAGAAGTAGTGGTGGTGGTAGTAGTGGTGGTAGTAGTAGTAGTAATAGTAATTACCTATTTTCTTTAGGCTGAATCCAGTGACGATATTTTATGTAATTATAATTTCAAATATTGAGAATTCAAATGCTTGGGACAAGTTCAAACTCTTCATTATCCATACTAGTCAGAACCTGATTATAATCACTTCCATTTGTATAAATCATAACGCAGTCATGTCTTTTTAGGTTATGTAATTATTCTTCAGGAGCTTATACAATTCTTCCACAAAGATAACAGTGGATATGGAGAAAACCTTTCTTTAGGAAATGTGTGACAGCACCATTCTCTGGCTATCCATAGCCTTGCCACCTTTTGGTTCTTGATATATAACCAGCACATCTTCCTTTCTCTCCATAGACAAATTTTTGGATGGTATTCATTGCATCCCTTATTGCATAGAAGTCATTATTAAAAGTCAATGCATTTCTCCATTGACCTTTCCCCTGTCAAACTTTGTTTCTTTGCATATTGCTTTTTTTCAAAAATTCATCACCATGCCACACACCAGGAGTAAATGCATATTTAAATAATAATTTTTTTATTGTTGTTTAGGCATGTGAGGACAATAATAAAAGCATAACACCATGTTTCAAATGCAGTATTTCATACTATTTTTCTTTTAATTCAAAGCTTTTCTCATTGCCTGTGTGAATTTATTACTTCATACATATATATATATATATATATATGTACACACACATATACACACATATATGTATATGTCTATCTATATCTATATATATATATGTATGCATGTGTGTGTGTGTATATATTGGATGGGCATCCAGTACAAACTTTGTATGCCTTTAGATTCTTTTTTATTTTGTGTATTTTTGAGGGGGGGCTTGTGTGTATGTGGGCATGCATGTGTGCATACATATCACTCTGTTAAGAGAGACAGAGAGAAACACAGACACACACACACACACACAGATAAGGGGAAGCTAAATACATTGTTAATTTGGTCTCTTAAACATTCATGGATCTCATTTAAAAGTCCTTGTAATATTATGGACTTTCTAATAGTTTTTAATTTCATTCATAAACAATAGCATCTGGGAGACTTTATCATCTTGAAATTCTTCCTTTTTGCATTTGATCAAGACACCTTCTCTCACCATGACAAAAAACATAACTGAGTAAACATCAACCTTGGTCTCAGCAATCACAGGATAATTAAACAAAAATATTTTTTAATCTTTTTTTTTAAGGAGTCTGGTCAATTTTGTCATAATCATAAAATATATCTTATCAAAGGAGGGGGAATAAGTCATATATTTCCTTACTAAACTAAACGCCACTAAAAATAAATAAATAAATATTATATATAAACAGGATCATATGATACTATACACTTTTGGATAATTATATGTCTTTAAATTGACATTCTATGAAAAAACAACTTAAATTTAAAACCCTGCCTATTCTCATATCATTTTTGTTAAGAAGGATCTGTGTGTATGATCATCCTCAATGATTTTGTAAGGATGAGAAAATCAAACTATTCAATTGAATCCATGATTTCATCAGTATAAGTATTCAGCCCACTAATAAAAATCACATTATCTATGCCTGGGAATTTGAGGTACCTCTCATCTGTGTCCTTTCAATTTTGCCAACATTGACCTTGCCTTAATTTTACTCAACATCTCTCAGACATCAATGAACAGTCCATTGTGTATCCCTCTGTTCCCCCACAGGACCAGTATTTACATTTTCTTCTCATTCATGCTCTAAAGCAACACAAGCAACACATTACAAATAAGGAATTATTGAAAAGTGTCCATAAAGGAGGTCATCAATATATGAGCAGAAAAAAAAAAAAATCTTCTGCTCTTGTGGGCAGAGTGAGAGATAACCAGTGGAAAACTCATTGGTATCTAAGAAATCTTGAGAGAAACTACTATAATGTATATATGTACATATATACACACATATGTGCACATATTTCTAAATAGATGAGTTTATCATGTATTATGTGGATTTATTCATATATATGAATACACACATATGTATGTGTATATATATTTGATCTCATAGATGCGAGTACATCTAGTTCCCAATTAATGTGGATATTAAATCTTTTGGGGTAATTGCATTATTCAAATGTATACTACATATTTCTATTGAAATGGAAGCCTATTAATATATTTACATAATCATAATTTTAAATACTATAAATTTAAATATATTAGACCATATTAAGAGAGTCATTATTTGTAATAATGGGGACATCACATGCATGAACACAAATGTATGCATGTGTATATAAATATTGGATTTTGTATTTTCTGTATGTGGTACAGATAAAGTAATGGATAGAGAAACTAGGAATTAGGAAGACATCAGTTTGAATCATATCTGGAATGCTTTTGCATTGGACAATTATTTTAATCTGTCCCAGCCAATTAATCCATTCAAACTATGAGGTTCAAATTAAGAAATATAAAAAAAATGTTCTGCAAAGCCTATATAACAACTTAAAGTTTAGTTACTCAGTAGTAAATAAAGGTTTCTTGAATTGATCAAATAAACTGATAAAAAATAACGTTTGCCTTTTTTTTTTTTTTCAGAAGCCTTTTGGGATATATTTTTACTAATGACTCTCTTTCCTATATCCTTATGTTACCTCATACAGTACATAATTATCACTATTAAAAATTCTAGAAGAAAAAAAAGACATGAATAAAAATTGGGAATTATTTTTTGAGTCAGTTGAAAGCCTATCTAGGATGAAACAGCTGTAATTTCTAAAGGTATCTGTCTTGGAGCAGAAAAAAATGGTAGTGCACATCTGCATTATTACCATAGTGAGAAAATGAAGTCCTATTAAGGCGTGCATAATGTTTTCTAGTCTCCAGGAATCAAAGGTTTATATACTGGAAAACTACTAGCATTGCTTATGGGCAATAAAAGAGTTTCATAATGGTATATTCTTATAATAATAAACATATACTGAGACATGTTAAAGATGTTATTACTGATTAAACTATAGTTGCAAATAACTTTCACTGGCCCTTATTGCCCAAATAAAAATGATAATTTATGATTCGTGTTGCTTCTTATAAAATAGACCTACTACATTTGTCTTGTAAGTAAAACTAAAATTATCCTTCCATGACTTATATTTGAAAGAATGAATGTTATAGAATCAAGTTAAGTGAAGGTGTCAGAGAAGAGTTCCAATCATAGAAACTACAATATATCTCATAAGATCACACTGGATAAAAAATCTAAGATCACCTGAATCAACAATTACATTCTATAAAACAGATTCAGAGATGTGTTTTAAGATGGGAAATGATCCAGATTCTTATAAAAAAATAAATCTATTAATAATACTTATCTATAAAATATTTATATATGTTATCTAAATCAAATTTGTAGTCTTATTTAATTTTACATAACAGTTTTTTCTTTAAATTATGAAATTTAAAAATGATTTAATTTATGCTTAAATATTAAAAAATATCCCTGACATTTGCAGAATTTAGCAAACTTTAAAAATAGTTATGCTGAATTAGGTTCTAATCTTTATTCTTTTTTTTAATCAGATTTATTTATTTTTGCAAAAATCACCTTTTTTATTAATTTTATAATTATAAATTTTTTTGACAGTACATATGCATAGGTAATTTTTTACAACATTATCCCTTGTACTCCCTTCTGTTCCGAATTTTCCCCTCTTTCCCTCCATACCCTCCCCTAGATGGCAGGCATTCCCATACATATTAAATATGTTATAGTATATCTTAGATACAATATATATGTGCAGAACCGAATTTTTTGTTGTTGTTGTTGTTGTTGTTGTTGTTGTTGTTGTTGTTGTTGTTGTAAAGAAAGAATTGGATTCGAAAGGTAAAAATAACCTGGGAAGGAAAACAAAAAATGCAAACAGTTTATACTCATTTCCCAGTGTACCTTTTTCAGGGTATAGCTGATTGATTCTGTCTTTCACTGATCAATTGGAACTGGATTAGATCTTCTCTATGTTGAAGATAACCACTTCCATCAGAATACATCCTCATACAGTATTGTTGTTGAAGTGTATAATGGTTTCCTAGTTCTGCTCATTTCACTCAGAATCAGTTGATGTAAGTCTCTCCAAGCCTCTCTGTATTCATCCTGTTGTTCATTTCTTACAGAACAATAATATTCCCTAACATACATATACCATAATTTGCCCAACCATTCTCCAATTGATGGGCATTTTCCAGTTTCTAGCCATTACAAAAAGGGCTGCCACAAACATTTTGGCACATACAGGTCCCTTTCCCTTCTTTAGTATTTCCTTGGGATATAAGCCCAGTAGTAGCACTGCTGGATCAAAGGATATGCACAGTTTGATAACTTTTTGGGCATAATTCCAGATTGCTCTCCAGAATGGCTGAATTCTTTCACAACTCCACCAACAATGCATCAGTGTCCCAGTTTTCCCACATCCCCTCCAACATTCATCATTATTTGTTCCTGTCATCTTAGCCAATCTGACAGGTGTGTAATGATACCTCAGAGTTGTCTTAATTTGCATTTCTCTAATCAGTAGTGATTTGAAACACTCTTTCATATGAGTGGAAATAGTTTCAATTTCATCATCTAAAAATTGTTTGTTCATATCCTTTGACCTAATTTTCATTCTTGACATACTCCGGCAGGGTTTTGGAAATGGGGCTGATTAAATTCTGTTTCATTTAAGAATTAAAGACATAGTGAGGCTTCTCACAAGCATTAGGGGAAAGCACAAATACACAAACACACACACATACACACACATACACACAGACTTCCCTATTTACCTCATAATAGCAAAGAGTAAACATGTCAATGGAAACACTCATGCTTCCTTTAATATACATTATGTCTATTTTGAAATAATTTGTTAACTATATTTATCAATTTGTTTCAATGTGATGTGGGCTGTGATATATACATATAAATATATGTATATATATATATATATATATATATATATATATATAAACAGTATTTATACACACACACATATATATATATACACAATTATACATAGACATTAAAGAATATGTTTTTCTATATATCTTCATCTCTTCCTTTAAAAAAATAATTTTGAAGTTAAATTTTTAAAAAATGAAAAACATCTGATACTGTGTATTGTTTGTCTACTATGTTCCCCTTTCTCTTTCTTAGTCAGTAAACCTTCTTCCTTGATACTTTTTCATCAATTACTTCATATTCTTGAATTTTATTCTTCCAAATGTATAATGTTTGGGCTAGATTTCTGGAGGTCCTCCAGAAGGGCCTTTGTCTCAGGAGGATAGTCACCATGAGGATGGACAATAATAGAGTCCAAAGTCTTTATTGTCTCTTTTACAGTCTGTCTCCTTGGCAGTCTGTGTCTGTCATAGACTAACAAAGTCTTCTCAAGCAGTCTGCCAGTCTGCCAGTCTCAATCAGTCTCATTCTGAGTCTTGACTTTGTCCCCAGTTCTCTAAGCCCTTAAATGCCCTATTTCAATTACATCATTACAGTATACTGGGTATAAGCCAATCTAGAGTTATTATATCATTATATCAAACTAAAGTGATTATATCATTGTCTAGTTATATGTGAATTAGAGAACCATAAAGAACCATCAATTTCACTGAGTTAACACCTTGTTTCAAGTATACTTCTCCAAAGTTCCTGCTCTCTACACAGATGAATTTTATTGTTTATTTTTTCCTTGCTCAATAAAATATTATTGATAATTTATTTCAGAAGTCTTGAATAGATTAATGTAGATGAAATTGCCATTTTCATTGTCATTTCATTTCATTTATTTTATTGGCTCTAATTATAAATAATCAGTATTTCTCAAAATATTTAAATCGGAATTTAGTTGTATAAAAAGTGTTTTATAATTATATTCATCCAGTTCCTGCTTTTGTTTTGATAGCCATATTTCCAGGCCTTTCAGGCATTCTGTCTATAATTATTTTAAATAGAATGTCTTACAATCTTTTCTCATAGTGTTTTATTAGTAAAAATAGAATTGTTCATGATTTGTATGAGTTTGTTGTATTTTCTGCTACTTCACCAATATTATTGTTTTCATTAGTTTTTAGTTGCATATTTAGGATTTTCCAAGTACACTATCATATCATCTGCACAAAAGGGGATATTTTTATTACTTCATTGCCTACTCTGATTATTTTCTTTTTTTCTCTTATTGCTATTGCCTGGTATTTTTTTTAATGGAATGTTAACTATTATTGGTGACAATAATCATCCTTGATTTCATTCCTTATCTTATTGGAAAGGCAAATGCCTTTTACAAATAATACTTGCTGATGATTTCAGGTAGCTTCTTCTTTTCATTTGAAGGGAAAAAAAACATTCAAGTACTTTTAATAGGAATGAGTTTTGTCAGAAGATTTTTATGCATCTCTTTATATATTCATGTGATTTTTTTTTATTGCCTTACTAATATAATCAATTATGTTATTAGTTTTCCTTATGTAAAACATCCTTGCCTTTCTGGTATTAAAAAATCCATTTGATCACAATGTATAATTTTTGTAATATATTGCTCGATTCTTTTAGCTAGTATTTTATTTAGGGTTTTTACATCAATATTTATTAATGAAATTGGTTTATAATTATCTTTCACTGTTTTTGCTCATTCTGATTTAGTATCAGCACATATTTATTTCATAAAAAGAGCTTAGTAGAACTCCTTCTTTGTCTATTATCACAACTTTTTCTTCTAATATTGGAATTAATTGATCTTTAAATATTTGGTAGAATTTAATTGTAAAAACTTCTCGTCCTCATTTTTTTGTTTGTTGTCTGTTTTTTTTTTTTTTTTTTTCCAATTAGGAAGTTAATTTATGGCCTGTTCAATTTCTTTTTCTAAAGAAGATCAAGATATTCCATTTCTTCTGTTAATATAAGCAATTTGCATTTTTTAAAGATTCTTCCATTTGATTTAAATTGTTAAATGTATTGCTATATAATTAGACATAAAAATTCCTTATAATTGCTTCATTGGTAGTAATCACCCTTTTCATTTTTAATATTAATAATTTTTTCTTTTTAAAAATAATATTAACCAGTGGCATACATTTTATTTTTCATAATACCAACTCCTATTTTTATTATTAATGCAGTGGGTTTTTTACACTCAATTTTATTAATCTCATTTTAAATTTTTAAGGCTTCTAAATTGGAGTTTAATTGGCAATTATTAATCTGTTCTTTTTCTAGTTTTTATTTTTATTACATACCTAATTCATCGTTCTGCTCCTTCTCTATTATGTTTATATAATTATTTAGGATTATAAATTTCCCTCTGATTGCTGCTTTTACTGTGTTATAGGTGGTGATATGTTGTCTCATTGTTGTCATTCTCTTTGCTGAAATTTTTGCTTTCTATGATTTGTTCTTTAACCCACTCATTCTTTTAGATTAAGCTGTTTAGTCTCCAATTAGTTTTTAATCTGTGTTTCCATGGTACCTTATTTAATATAACTTTTATTATGATTTGAAAAGGATGCATTTAATATTTCTGCTTTTGAGTATTCATGTATTATTTATTTTTCTATCTCTATCTCTCTGTATTCTGTCTACCTATAAAATAAAAATCACATGAGACCACATTTCTATCTCCATAGAGCTCACTCTGAACTGGAAATACTAAATGTTTTCTAATATTTCTCATATGGTAAAATTTTAATTTCTGAATCATATTCTAATCATGTTTGTAATGATAAAAATATTATTTAATTAAATATTTTAAGTATATTTTTGTTCACAGCTGTCTATTTGAAGTTAACAATGTTCAGAAATGTTGATTATACATGGCCTTTGACTTCATGGGCCATATAATCTAATAGGAAGAGATGAGATAAAGAAATATTATGTATAAAAATAAGTGTTTAACATTGTCTTTGACAGTTAGTATTTTGAGGAGGACTTTGTAGGACAATTCTGTATAAATATCTTTCTTCACTGTGTATCTTCCTGACAATAAGATCTCTATTCTATCAACCTTTGTATCTTTTTTAATGACATTTATTTAGTAGGTATTTAGTAAATATTTACTGATTTGAAGTATTTTATAATTCCATGGGAAGTTCACTTTAGTAAGTCTCAGTTTCTTAACTTGTAAAAGGGAAAAAAGTATACATGTTTCACATGTTTGTTGTAAAGTTTAAAAGATGAAATGGATTATAAATGTTTCATAACCTTAAAATATTTCTCATATTAGCTGTTTTATTATTATTACTTCTAGAGTAGAGGAACTGTTTGATATCCATTGTAAAGGTCCCTTACATAGTAAGTATTCAACATTTCTTGTGGAAAGAAAAAATATGAACTCGGGGGATATGGATTCTAGCTATTGCTCTGTCACTGGGCAAGTTCTTTCATCTCGGTTTGATTCAGATCATCAGTCTAAAAAATTAGTAGGAAAGAATCCTTGATTTTTAAAATCTTTTCATTTCCAATATTCTATGGGCTACAGATTTTGTGTCCCCTTAGATTGAACAACGATGTAGACTTGAAAATTTCATTTGCAATATTCAACTTTTACTCTTTCTTGCCTCTTAGCAGCTATAGCTAACGTGGAATTATACAAGTCATATTACCATTTCATCCTGTATCTTGGTAAACTAACATCTCTTTTCTATGGTTTAAACTAAATTCTTCCAAATATTTCAAAGTGAATATCTGTTTTTATAGCCCAGTGAAATTAAAGTCGATTTAAGCTAAAAAAAAAAAAAAAATACAATGGTATCCTGCTTGAACTTCTGTTTTGTATGTGTACTCATATAACCATTATATTGATTCTTTTTTTATAGTTTACTTCTCCTCCTTTTCTAAAAATGCAAATCTTGATGGCATGAATAAAATATCTAGAGCAAGTTGCATGACCAAGGATGAAGCTATCTGGAGTTTCTGATAAGCAAAGTAATTGAATTTAAGAGTCTTGCATATCTTTTAATTCTAAATGTACTTTTGCATTTGATAGAATTGTTATTCTAAAGGAAGTCAGCCTAGGAGATTTTCATTCTTTTTATTATCTAAATCCATACATATAATTTCATTAAGTAAAAAGTAATTATAAATTTTGAAATTATTTCAACTGTAAAAAGTACAGAATATGCCCAAAGTCATCACATAGTATTATATTTTTTAAATTGTTTAAACATCTAACTTAAAACTGCACTGACCTTGGGATCCTCCCTATTTAATTGTATACAAGTTTGTTTCCTTGTATATACATATATTTGTTTTTTACTTGCCTATGAGATGATAAATCTCTTATGGATAGAGAATTTTACTTTTTACCTGCATTGTTGAGAAGCAGCTTAACATGGTGATCAGAGAGCAAGGTTTGAAGCAGAATTGGGAAAAGTGTCAAAATTACATCTCAGCCATATACTGACTATGTTACTTCAACAATGTTTTAAAGCAGGAGGTATCAAACACAAGGCTATCTAACTTCAGAGTATGCATTCATCAGATTAAAATGTAATTGAGAAAGATTAATGTAACATAGAAATGTTTATTTATGCTTTTTTTTCTAAATTACTATGTAGATTACAAGTATCAATTTCTATTTCAGTTTGACAGCACTGCTCTAGGCAACTTAAAACAACAAACTTCAGAAAAAAGATGATAACCTGCATGGGCAGAAGGAGGATTCCTCACCAGGGAGATGGCTCTTCTAATGAAACCTTGTATACAGTCGCTATCACTTATACAGACTTGTGCTACCCAATAAAATGTTCTTCAACATAGGAAATGTTCAGCCAATGGGCATGTTGTCAGACTTGCAGCTGTGTTATCTTGTTTTTTTCTAGCAAAATTTTTATATATATATATATATATATGAATCATATTGAGAGAGAAAAATCTGAGCAAAAGGGAAAAACCATGGGAAAGATTAAAAAGAAAAAAAAAAAAAAGAAGTGAATATAGTATGTGTTGATTTGCCTTCAGTATCCTTAGTACTTTTTTCTGGATGCAGATGCCATTTTCTGTGCAGTTTATTGGGATGACTTTAGATCACTAAATCACTGAGAAGAAGCAAGTCTTTCATAGTTGAGCATTTCACATTCTTGCTATTATTGAACAATGTATTTTTGGTTCTGCTTGTTTCACTCAGCATCAGTTCATGTCAATCTTTCAATGCTTTCTAAAATCAACTTGTTCATCCTTAATTTTAGAACAATAATATTCCATTATATTCACATGCCAGTTTGTTTAACCATTCCTCAAATGATGGGCATGCACTCCTTTTCCAGTTCTTTGCTTTCACAAAAAAAAAAAAAAAAAAAAAAAAAAGCAGCTGCAAACATTTTTGCACACATGGATCTTTCCCCCTCCTTTAAGATTTCCTTGGGATACAGTTCCACTAATGGTACTGCTGTGCCAAAGGGTATACACAATTTTATAGTTCTCCAGAGTGGTTGGATCATTTCACAATTCCACATTGTTCTCTAGAATGGTTGGATCATTTCACAATTCCACCAACCATTATTGTCCCAGTTTTTCCACATTGCCTTCAATATTTATTACTATCTGTCCCTGTCATCTTAAGTAATCTGAGAGATATAAGGTGGTACCTAAGAGCTGTTTTAATTTGCATTTCTCTAGTGATTTAGAGCACTTTTTCATATAATTACAGATAACTTTAATTTTGTTATCTCAAAATTGTCTGTTCATATCCTTTCACCATTTATCAATTGTGGAATGGCTTGTATTCTTATAAATTTGACATGGATCTTAAAAATTTTTAGAAATGAGACCTTTATTAAAAACACTGGTTGTAAAGAATTTTTCCCCAGTTTTGTACTTCCCTTTTAATCTTGTTTCTGTTGGTTTTGTTCCATGAAATTTTTTCTAATTTAATCAAAGTTGTCCATTTTGCCTTTTGTAATACTCTTTAGTTTTTCTTTGGTCATAAATTCCTCCCTTCTCCAAAGATCTGATAGGTAAATTATCCCTGGCTTTCCTAATTTGTTTATGGAATAATCCTTTATGCCCAAATCATGTACCCATTTTGGCCTTACTTTGGAATGGAGTGTGAGATATAGGTCTGTTTCAGTTGGAAGTGGGAGAGAGACAGTTAGGCCTGGGTGCCTGATCACAAATACCAGCACAGACAATTCAGGATCCTGGAGCAGTGCAGTCCAAGGGTGGTTGAGCAGACTCCAACCACAAACACCAGAGCAGACAGCACAGAGCACTGGGGAGTTGCTGAAGACTCCACATGACAGAGCCAGCACCAGGAGTGATTCAGCACTGACCCAGTGCAGCTGTAATGGCTTGGTCCGCCCTAAAGGCAAACCTTAACTTAACTTTAAAAAAAAAAAGAAATACATGATGAAAAAAGAGCCTCGACGCTATTTTTCAGAAAATCATAAAAGAGAACTGCCCAGATGTCATAGAAACAAAAGGTAAAATAGACGTTGAAAGAATTCATTGATCACCTATAGCAAGAGATGCCAAAATTAAAACTCCAAGAAAGATTGTGACTAAATTCCATAACTATCAAACCAAGGAAAAAAATACTACAAGCAGTCAGAAAAAACAAAACAAAACAAAACAAAACAACAACAACAACAATTCAAATATCAATGAGCCACAATAAGGCTCACTCAGGATCTAGCAGCTTCCACATTAAAAGATCAAAGGGCCTGGAATCTGATATTCTGAAAGGCAAAGGAACTTGATATGCATCCAAGAATAACTTACCCAGCCAAACTAAAAATTTTCTTCTAGGGAAGGGGAAATTTTATATCTCTAGAGGCCTACTTGCATAAAATAGAGAAAGAGAAAATCAACAAATTAAGCTTGCAACTAAAAAAGCTAGAAAAAGAGCAAATTAAAACTCAATCAAACACTAAACTTGAAATTCTAAAAAGAAAATGAAAAATTAATAAAATTGAAAGTTAAAAAACTATTGGATTAATAAATATAACTAAGAGTTGATTCTATGAAAAAAAAAAAACAACAAAATATGATAAACCCTTGGTAAATTTGATTAGAAAAAGGGAAAAGGAAAATCAAATTGTTAGTCTTAAAAATTAAAAGGGAGAAAAGAAAATTTCTACTAATGAAGAGAAAATTAGAGCAATAATTAGGAGTTAATTTGCCCAACTTTATGCCAATAAATTTGATAACTTAAATGAAATGGATGAATACCTTCAAACATAGGTTGCAAAGATTAACAAAGGAAGAAGTCAATTGGTTAGGTAATTGGATCATATTTTTGTAATCTATTTCATTGATACAACATTCCATTTCTTAACCAGTACCAAATGGTTTTATAAGATGGTTTTAGGATTGGTACTGTTCAGCTACCATCTTTTATATTTTTTTCAGTAATTTTCTTGATATTCTTGATCTTTTGTTGTTCCAGTTTATTATTATTTTTTATTTTTTCTAGTTATATAAAATATTTTTTGGCAGTTTGATTGGCATGATACTGAAAAAGTAGATCAATTTAAACAAAATTGCCAACTTTATTATGTTAGTTTGTCCTACCCTTGAGCAATTGATATTTTTTTTCCAATTGTTTAGCTATGACTTTATATGAGAAGTGTTTTGTAATTATATTCATATAATTTTTGGGTTTTGTTTGGCGTGTAGACACGTTTTATTTTGTCTATAATTATTTTAAAAAGAATTTCTCTTTCTATCTCTTGCTGATGGGTTTTGTCAATAATATATTGAAATTCTGATGGTTTGTGTGGGTTTATCTTATATGCTGCAAATTTACTAAAGCTTTTTAATTGCTTCAAGTTAATTTCTGGAAGATTTTCTAGGATTTTCCTTTTTATGTTCTTATTGTTAAAGTCAACATTTCTAGTACAATGTTGGATAATAATAGTGATGATGGACATCCTTGTTTCATCCATCATCTTAATGGGAATGCATCCAAACTTCTCTCCATTACAAATAATGGTTGCTGTTTTTTTTAGATAGCTATTGCATATTTTTAAAGGAAAGATCCCTTTATGCCTATAGTCTCTAGTCTTTTTAATAGGAATGGGTGCTTTATTTTGTTAAAAGCTTTTTCTGCATCTTTTCAGATTGTCATATGATTTCTGTTGGTTTTGTTATTGATGTAGTAAATTATGATAATTTTTCTGAAATTGAACCAGCCCTCCAGGTATAAATCCCACTTGGACATAATGTATTATTCTGCTGATAATTTACTGTTATCTCTTTGCTAATATTTTATTTAAATTTTTTACCTCAATAATCATTAAGGAGATTGGTCTGTAATTTTCTTTCTTTATTTTTGGCTCTTCCTACTTTAGGTATCAATACCATATTTGTCTAAATATGTAATATAATGTAATAAAAGGTAAATTAATACATAAAGTATATGACTACTTTGTCAATACTCCTTCTTTACATATTTTCCCAAATAGTTTACATAGTGTTTGAATTAATTATTCTTTAAATGTTTGATATAATTCACTTGTGAATCCATCTGGCCCTGGAGAATATTTTTCTTAGGGAGTTCATTAATGGCTTGTTCAATTTTTTTTTCTAAAATGGGACTATTTAAGTAATTTATTTTCTCTGTTAACCTGGGCAATTTATATTTTTGGAAATATGCCTTTGTTTCACTTAGATTTTCAAACTTGCTACCATTTAGTTTGGCAAAATAGCTTCTAATTATTGTTTGTAAGTTAGCCCTTTTCATTTGTGATGGTGATTTTTTTTCTTTCTTTTTTTCAATAAAATTAATCAAATGTTTATCTATTTTGTTGAGTTTTATTTATAAAAATAACTCTTAGTTTTATTCATTAGTTCAATAGTTTTTTTAGTTTCAACTCTATTAATCTTTTCTTTGAATTTCAGAATTTCTAATTTGGTATTTAATTGGAATTTACAATTTCTTCTTTTTCTAGGTTTTTATGTTGCATGCCAAATTCATTTTTTATTTTTCATTTATTTGTATTTCTTTATTAAAACTTTTTAATTTTCAAAACATACATATGAATAATTTTCAACATTAACCCTTGCAAAACCTTATGTTCCAATTTTGCCTCCCTTCACCCATCCTTTCTCTTAGATAGCAAATAATTCAATATATGTTAAACATGGTAAAAATAAATGTTAAGCCCAATATATGCAGACAATTTATACAATTATTTTGTTGCACAAGAAAAATAAAATCAAAAGGGAAAAAAATGAGAAAAAATAAAATACAAGCAAACAACAACAAAAAAGAGGAAAAATACTATATTGTGATCCATGCTCATTTCCAACAGTCCTCTCTCTCTGGGTGTAGATGGCTGTCTTCATCAGGGACAGATCATTGGAACTGGTCTGAATTATCCCATTGTTGAAAAGAGCCACATCCATCAGAAATGATCATCATATAATCTTCTTGTCACCCGATATAAGGATCTCCTGGTTCTCCTCATTTCACTTAGCATCAGTTCATGTAAACCTCTCTAGGCCTCTCTGAAATCATCCTGCTGATTGTTTCTTATAGAATAATAATATTTCATAGCATTCATATACCATAACTTATTCAGCCATTCTCCAATTGGTGGGAATCCATTCAGTTTCCAGTTTCTTGTTGCTAAAAAAATGGCTGCAACAAACATTTTTGCACATGTGGGTCTCTTTCCCTGCTTTAAGATCTCTTTGTGATGTAAGCCCAATAGAAACACTGCAGGATCATAGGGTAGGCACAGTTTGATAGCCCTCTTCATGCCCAATTCATTGATCTTCCCTTTCTATATTTTAATTATATAGCTATTTAGAAATATAAAATTTGCCCTAAGAACTGCTTTGGCTACATCTCATAGTTTTTGGTATGTTGTCTCATTATTGTCATTTTATTGCATAAAATTATGGGTTGTTTCTGTGATTTGTTGTTTGATCCACTTATTTTTTATAATTAGACTATTGAATTTCCAATTGATTTTTGGTCTATCTTTCCCTGTCCTTTTATTAAATATACTTTTTATTGCCTTGTGGTCTGAAAAGGAAGCATTTATTATTTCTTCCTTTCTGCATTTGATTGTGAGGTTTTTATGACCTAATAACATGCTCAATTTTTGTGAAGATTGCCGTGTACAATAGAGAAAAATATGTATATCTTTCTGTCCCTATTCAATTTTCTCCAGAGGTCTGTTATATCTAGATTAACCTCCTTTGTTTCTTTTTTGTTTATTTTGTGGTTACATTTGTCTGATTTTGAGATGGGAAGATTGAGGTTTCCCACCAGTATAGTCTTGCTATCTATTTCTTCCTGTAACTGGCTTAAAATAATCTCTAACAGTTTAGCTGCTCTACCATTTGGTGAAAACAAATTTTTTATTACTTCTTCATTGTTTATGGTACCCTTTATCAAAATGTGCTTTCCTTCCTATCTCTTTTAATAAGATCTATTTTTTTTCCTTTTGCTTTATCTAAGTTTAGAATTGTTACCTCTACTTTTTTTTTAATTCACCTGAAGCTTAATAAATTCTGTTCCAGCTTTTTACCTTTACTCTATACATGTCCTGTGCACCAAATATGTTTCTTCTAAACAAAATATTCTAGGATTCTGTTTTTAATCTACTCTGATATTTGTTTCATTTTTATGGGAGAGTTCATCCCATTCACATTCACAGTTATGATTACCCATTCTACATTTCCCTCCATCCTATTTCCCCCTCACATATACTTTTGCTTTGTCTTTCTGCCCTGTCCTTACCACCCACTACTTTATTTCCTATTAATCCTTCCACCTTCTCTTAGTATTTTAACCTATTCCACCTACCAGCTTAACCTCTATCAATTTTTGCCCCCTGCACTTAACTTTTCCCCTAGTCTTTCTGTACTCCCTTTTATCCTGCCTCTCCTTTTTCTTTCTTCTTTTTTCTCCTAGTTCTTTATCTCCTTAGATAAATTTATATACCCACCTGAATGATTGTTATTTCCTTTTAGAACTCAAACTTATAAGATCAACCTTCAGAAAATGGATATCCCCCTCCATTCTGTAGAGTTAAATTGGTCTTTTGTGTGAACTAATTGTCCCATTATACCTCCCCTTTCCTCTTTTTCAAGTAAAGATCTTTTTCTTAGATTCTCATCACATCAGAGTCCATTCCCAACCACAAGCTCCATTCATTGATGCTCCCAGTGAGAGATATAATTCTCAAGAGTTACATATATTTCCCATCTAGGGAGTGTTTAACCTTTAACTTACATATATATATATAATTATATTGTATATAGTTATATTTTCCCCCATTTACCTTTCTGTGCTTCTCCTAAGCCCTGTGGTTTGTAGATTAAATTTTCTGTTTTCTGTTTTGTTTTTTTTTAATTAGAAATGATTGAAAGTCTCTTACTTCATTAAAGATCCATTGGGTCCCCTGAAAAATGATGCTGAGTCTCACTGGGTAGTTAACTTTTTGTTATAACCCTAGATCTTTTGCCTTCCAGAATAAGATATTCCAGGCCCTCTTGGCCTTTTTTTTTTTTTTTTTTTTTTTTTTTTGTAGAAGCTACCAGATCCTGTGTAATTCTGGCTTTTGCTCCTTGATAGTTGAATAGTTTTTGTCTGGCAGTTTATAGTATTTTTCCCATAAGAATGTAGTTCTGAAGTTTTGCAACAATATTCCTTGGGGTTTTCCTTTTTGGGATCTCTTTCCAGAGGTGACTGATGGCTTCTTTCAATGAGTTATTTCCCCCTTTGTTTCTAGAATATTGGGACACTTTTCCTTAATCATATCTTGAAAAAAGTTATACAGGCTCTTTTTTTGGTCATGGCCTTCAGGTAGGCCAATAATTTTTAGATTAATTCTTCTGAATCTATTTTCTAGTTGGCTGTTTTCCCAAACAGATAGTTCACATTTTCTTCCGGTTTTTTTTTTCATTCATTTTAGTTTTTTTCATTGATTCTTACTCTATTACAGAGTCATTAGCTTCCATTTACCCTGTTCTAGTTTTTAATGTGTGATTTTCTTCAGTTATCTTTTGCATCTCTTTTTCCATTTGGTTAATTCTACTTTTTAAGAAGTTGTTTTCTTCAGACAATGTTTTTTGTTCCTTTTCCAAGTTATTGACTCTTTTCTACATATTCTTTCTCATTTTTTCTACCTTTCTTATTTATTTTTAAAGGTTTTATGAAAACTTCAAAGAGCCTCTTTGGGCTTTAGACCAATCGTATTATTCTTTGAGAATTCTTCTGTTCATATTTATCCTCATCTGAATTTGTGTTTTGTTCTGCCTTGTCACAATGGTAGCTTTCTATGGTCAAAATTCTTTTCTATTTCTTGCTCATGTTATCCCCTTTTCTTTTGATATTTCCTCTATTGTTTTCTTTTATGGTTGACCTCTGCTTCTGAGGTCAAGAGGACACTGTCCCAAGCTTCCTGTGAAGCTTTGAAACTTCGTTTTGAACATAGGTGTCCCATATGTTGTCAGGGGGTAGCTTTTCTTTCTCTGTTCAGGAGAGCCTGGTTTCCTAGAGTTTCCTTCTGAGCTTGGACCATAAACCACTGATTAGCTCCTCTACTGAGCCAAGCTTGTGGGTCTTAGTTGCTGATTTGCTGTGATTAAGACCTTTTCATAGCATTTCACAGAGTCTTTCTAAGCTAGGTTGAATATTTTTTTTTTTTTTTACCCCTGTAAGACTGAACTTTCTTGAAGTTTTTCCAATATATCTTGAGCTGGAGAATGGTTACATTCCAGCAGACTCTGTTCAAAGTCTTGGTTTAATGTTGGTTTTGAGGGTAAACTGAGAGAGTTTCAACAGCTTTCTGGCTATATTTTGCCATCTTGCCTCTTCCCTAAAAGTCCCTCTTCACTCCATCCCCAGAAGTAGTTGTGCTATCTTGAAACAAGTTAAAGACATTGATTTCAATATCAGAACTCTAAAAGCCAGCAATAAGGGTGGCTTTGTCTGTAAGCAAACATTTGGTAAGTATGTACAGTGTTCCAATACTAAATTATAGGTATAAAAAAAAGAGAAGGGAAAAAAAAATTATTCCCAAGAAGCTCATACCCTAATGAGATTAACGATTGCAAACAGCTATGTAAAAACAAATAGGAGATCAAATGAAGAAAATCAAGGTGAGGAAATCTATTACTATTAGGAGGGAAAAAAAAGGCTTCTCACAGAAGATGGAATTTTAACCAGGGTTACCTACGGATGAAAAAAAAAAAAATAGACAAAAATTTCTGGCTGTGGACAGTACTCAATTAGAAAGGGGAGTGTTTTTCTTTCTTTTTCTTTTTTAAGAAATTACAAGGAGTAAAGATTATATGAGATGTAAGATTAAAAAAATATCTTAGGGGAGCCAAGATGGTGGAGAGGAAACACACGACTCAGTGAACGTCCTCACTCCCTCACAACCAATTAGATAAATTAAGTCTCAAAATTAGCTCAGCATTGATAGATACCACAAGGACTGGAAGCACGACTTACCAGCTGAAGAGAATCTGGAGTTTCAACAGGAAAGGTCAGTTCTCAGGGGAGGAATAAGAAAGACCAGCACAGACGGTGGGGTAGGGGCACACTGCGCCCATTGCGCTGGGAAGGGCTCTGGGATCAGAGAAGCCACTGAGGTAAAGGAATCTGGCACAGGCTGTTAGCTCTTCTCTGCTAATTATTTAGCAGTTCAGAAGAGAAAGCCAAAATATTTTAAAACTCAGATTAGATTTTCCCCGGACCCTGGGGGTGACTCAGGCACCAGGGGGTGTGGCCTCAGCTACCTCCTGAGAATAGTTAAGAGACTGACAAGTGGGTGGATACGGCCCAAGGCAACACACACTGCCTAGCTTAGCTGGAGGGAGTGGAACTCAGCTCCAGGAAGTCCCAGAGAAGCGGAACCTTTGAACTAGGGACCGCGGTTTCTGGCAGACACTTCCAGTTTGAGCTCAGGGGCTTCTTACGTCACCTGCTGCAGACACCCACTCCCCACCCGGACACATAGCCTGGGCTTCCTGCAGTCTTCACTATTCTACGCCCTCGAAGCACAGCAGTGCTAATCACCTCTGAGGCACTCCCAGGGAGAGGGTGGGTAACTCTCTCCCAGAGCTCTCTCTTAGCTCAGGCTCAGGAGCCGCTGCATCCATCCCGTCTGGGAGGAAGCTGGTAAAGAAGTAAATAATTTCCTACCCCAGAGACAGACCCCAAAAGATTTTTTTTAAGTATGAGCAAAAAAGCTAGAAAAACCATAGATTCCTTCTATACAGAGAAAGAGCGGGTGTCCAACCCCGAGGAAGTTGACAGCAGAGAATCAGATAACAACCTAAAGGGGAACGATTCCTGCCCCCCATCACATAACTCTCTCCTAGAAGAAGCTCTTAAGAAATTGAGGGAGATCGAAGAAAAATGGGGAAAAGAAAGGGAAGTTATGATAGAGAATAACAATGTCCTGAAATTGGAGTTGGAAAAAATAAAGAATTCACAGGAGATGCAGGGAAACAAAATTAGTGAATTAGAAAAGGTTAAAAAAACACAGGAAAGTAGGATTTCTGAATTGGAAAAGATAAAAAAGTCTCAAGAAAATAGAATTTCTGAATTGGAAAAAGAAAATAATTCTCAAAAAAAAAAAATTAGGGAAATGGAAAAAAACTCAATAGAGCAAAATAATTCATTTAAAAACGAAATTGGGCATTTACAAAAAGAACTAAAAACTGTGAAAGAAGAAAATAACTCCTTAAAAGTCAGGATGGAACAAATAGAAATGAATGATTCACAGAGAACCCAAGAATCAGTCAAACAAAACAAAAAAAATGAGAAGCTGGAGAACAACGTCAAATACTTACTGGGAAAATCTATAGACCTGGAAAATAGATCTAGGAGAGATAATCTGCGGATTATTGGACTTCCAGAAAACTATGACCAAAAAAAGAGCCTAGATTCTATTTTACAGGAAATTATCAAAGAGAACTGTCCAGAGATAATAGAAACAGAAGGGAAAGTAGATGTGGAAAGAATTCATCGAACTCCTTCTGAAATAGACCCTAAAAAAAGAACACCACGGAATATTGTGGCTAAGCTGCAGAATTACCACACAAAGGAGAAAATCCTGCAAGCAGCTAGAAAAAAACAATTTAAATACCAAGGTGCCACAATAAGGGTCACCCAAGATCTGGCTGCCTCCACATTAAAAGATAGAAGGGCCTGGAACCTGATATTCCGAAAGGCAAAAGATCAAGGACTGCAACCAAGAATGAACTACCCAGCTAAGTTTAGCATCTTTTTCCATGGAAGAAGATGGTCATTCAATGAAACAGAGGAATTCTATATGTTTCTAAGAAAAAAACCAGACTTAAACAAAAAATTTGATCTACATCCACAAGACTGAAGAGAAACAGAAAAAGGTACACAGAACCCTTGAGAACTGTAACTTTGTTGTGGGTATATAAAAAATACTCAAGGATAATTTGATTTTACTGATATAAAAGAAAAAAAGGGGGGTGTGGTAAAGGGAAGGAGGTTGGTTCAGAAAAAGGGGAAGGAGTGATAAAAAGAGGGAAACTACATCCCAGGAAGAGACATAGAAAATACACCATATCTGAGGGAACTTAGTGAGGGGGAGAATCATTGTGTGAATCTTACTCTCATCAGAAGAGGCTCAAAGAGTAAATAATTAACATATTTGTTTTTCAGAGAATTTTCTCTCACCTCATTAAAAGGGGGGAGAGGAAAAGGGGAAAGGAAAAGGAGAATAAGTGAAGGGACTTGGAGGGAGGGGGGAGGGATCCTAAAAAAAAAAAAAAAAGAGGGAGGGTTGCGCGTCACAAGGGGGGGTCTGTAAATTAAATATCGGGGAGGGGGATCAGGGGGGTCAAGGGAAAAAAGTATAATCTGGGGATAATACGATGGCAGGAAATACAGAATTAGTAATTTTAACTGTAAATGTAAATGGGATGAACGATCCCATCAAACGGAGACGGATAGCAGATTGGATCAAAAAGCAGAACCCTACAATATGTTGTCTACAGGAAACACACTTAAAGCAGGGAGATACATACAGAGTAAAGGTAAAAGGTTGGAACAGAGCTTATTATGCTTCAGGTAAAGCCAAAAAAGCAGGGGTAGCTATCCTTATCTCAGATCAAGCAAAAGGAGAAGTAGATCTCGTTAAAAAAGATAAGGAAGGAAACTATATCCTGCTGAAAGGTAGCATAAATAATGAAGCCATATCAATACTAAACATATATGCACCAAGTGGTATAGCATCTAACTTTCTAAAGGAAAAGTTAAGAGAACTGCAAGAAGAAATAGACAGTAAAACTATAATAGTGGGAGATCTCAACCTTGCACTCTCAGATTTAGACAAATCAAACCACAAAACAAACAAGAAAGAAATTAAAAAAGTAAATAGAACATTAGAAAAACTAGGTATGATAGACCTTTGGAGAAAACTGAATGGCAATAGGAAGGAATATACTTTCTTCTCAGCAGTTCATGGATCCTATACAAAAATTGACCATATATTAGGACATAAAGATCTCAAAATTAAATGTAGGAAGGCAGAAATAATAAATGCCTTCTTCTCAGATCACAATGCAATAAAAGCTACATTCAGTAAAAAGTTAGGGGTAAATAGACCAAAAAGTAATTGGAAACTGAATAATCTCATCTTAAAGAATGACTGGGTGAAAGAGCAAATTATAGAAACAATTAACAATTTCACCCAAGATAATGATAATGATGAGACATCATATCAAAATCTTTGGGATGCAGCTAAAGCAGTAATAAGGGGAAATTTTATATCTTTAGAGGCTTATTTGAAGAAAATTGAGAAAGAGAAGATTAACGAATTGGGCTTACAACTTAAAAGGCTAGAAAAAGACCAAATTATAAACCCCCAACCAAAAATTAAACTCGAAATACAAAAATTAAAAGGAGAAATCAATAAAATTGAAAGTAAAAAAACTATTGAATTAATAAATAAAACCAAGAGTTGGTTTTATGAAAAAGCCAATAAAATAGATAAACCTTTGGTAAATTTGATCAAAAAAAAGAAAGAGGAAAATCAAATTGATAGTCTTACAAATGAAAAGGGGGATCTTTCCACCAATGAAGAGGAAATTAGAGAAATAATAAGGAGTTACTTTGCCCAACTTTATGCCAATAAATTTGATAACTTAAGTGAAATGGATGACTTTCTCCAAAAATATAGGCTCCCTAGATTAACAGAGGAGGAGATAAATTGCTTAAATAGTCCCATTTCAGAAAAAGAAATAGAACAAGCTATTAATCAACTCCCCAGGAAAAAATCCCCAGGGCCAGATGGATTCACATGTGAATTCTACCAAACATTTAAAGAACAATTAGCCCCAATGTTATATAAATTATTTGAAAAAATAGGGGATGAAGGAGTCCTACCAAACTCCTTTTATGACACAGACATGGTACTGATACCTAAACCTGGTAGATCGAAAACTGAGAAAGAAAATTATAGACCAATCTCCTTAATGAATATTGATGCTAAAATCTTAAATAAGATATTAGCAAAAAGACTTCAGAAAATCATCTCCAAGATAATACACTATGATCAAGTAGGATTTATTCCAGGAATACAGGGCTGGTTTAATATTAGGAAAACTATTAATATAATTGACCATATTAATAATCAAATTAATAAGAACCATATGATCATCTCAATAGATGCAGAAAAAGCATTTGACAAAATCCAACATCCATTCCTACTAAAAACTCTTGAGAGTATAGGAATAAATGGATTATTCCTTAGAATAATCAGGAGTATATATTTAAGACCGTCAGTAAGCATAATATGCAATAGAAATAAACTGCAACCTTTCCCAGTAAGATCAGGAGTGAAACAAGGTTGCCCACTATCACCATTACTATTCAATATAGTACTAGAAACGCTAGCCTCGGCAATAAGAGCCGAGAAAGAGATTCAAGGAATTAGAGTAGGAAATGAGGAAATCAAACTATCACTTTTTGCAGATGACATGATGGTATACTTAGAGAACCCCAAAGACTCTGCTAAAAAGCTACTAGAAATAATTCAAAATTTCAGCAAAGTGGCAGGATACAAAATAAATCCACATAAATCCTCGGCATTTTTATATATCACTAACAAAATGCAACAGCAAGAGATACAAAGAGAAATTCCATTCCAAACAAATGTTGAGAGTATAAAATATTTGGGAATCCATCTACCAAAGAAAAGTCAGGAATTATATGAGAAAAATTACAAAACACTTGCCACAAAAATAAAATCAGATTTAAATAATTGGAAAGACATTCAGTGCTCTTGGATAGGCCGAGCGAATATAATAAAGATGACAATACTCCCCAAACTAATCTATTTATTTAGTGCTATACCAATCAGACTCCCAAGAAACTATTTTAATGACCTAGAAAAAATAACAACAAAATTCATATGGAAGAATAAAAGGTCAAGAATTGCAAGGGAACTAATGAAAAAAAACTCAGAGGAAGGTGGTCTAAGTGTACCTGATCTAAAGCTATATTATATAGCAGCAGTCACCAAAACCATTTGGTATTGGCTAAGAAATAGACCGGTAGATCAGTGGAACAGATTAGATACAAAGGACAAAAAAGGGTACATCTATAGCAATCTAATCTTTGACAAACCCAAAGATTCCAACATTAGGGATAAAAATTCATTATTCGGAAAAAACTGTTGGGAAAACTGGAAATTAGTATGGCAGAAATTAGATATGGATCCACACTTAACACCATATACCAAGATAAGATCAAAATGGGTCCATGATTTAGGCATAAAGAGGGAGATAATAAATAGATTAGAGGAACAGAGGATAATCTACCTCTCAGACTTGTGGAGGAGGAAGGAATTTATGACCAGAGGAGAACTAGAGATCATTATTGATCACAAAATAGAAGATTTTGATTACATCAAACTAAAAAGTTTCTGTACAAATAATACTAATGCAAACAAGATTAGAAAGGAAGTAACAAATTGGGAAAATATTTTTAAAAACAAAGGTTCTGACAAAGGTCTCATTTCCAAAATATATAGAGAACTGACCCAAATTTATAAGAAACCGAACCATTCTCCAATTGATAAATGGTCAAAGGATATGAACAGACAATTCTCAGAGGAAGAAATTGAAACTATATCCACTCACATGAAAGAGTGCTCCAAATCACTACTGATCAGAGAAATGCAAATTAAGACCACTCTGAGATACCACTACACACCTGTCAGATTGGCTAAGATGACAGGAACAAATAATGACAAATGTTGGAGGGGATGTGGGGAAACTGGGACACTAATACATTGCTGATGGAGTTGTGAAAGAATCCAGCCATTCTGGAGAGCAATCTGGAATTATGCCCAAAAAGTTATCAAACTGTGCATACCCTTTGACCCAGCAGCGCTACTACTGGGATTATATCCCAAAGAAATACTAAAGAGCGGAAAGAGACATATATGTGCCAAAATGTTTGTGGCAGCTCTTTTTGTTGTAGCTAGAAACTGGAGGATGAATGGATGTCCATCAGTTGGAGAATGGTTGGGTAAATTGTGGTATATGAAGGTTATGGAATATTATTGCTCGGTAAGAAATGACCAGCAGGAGGAATATAGAGAGGCCTGGAGAGACTTAAATCAACTGATGCTGAGTGAAATGAGCAGAACCAGAAGATCACTATACACTTCAACAACAATGCTGTATGAGGATGTATTCTGATGGAAGTGGAAATCTTCAACATAAAGAAGATCCAACTCACTTCCAGTTGATCAATGATGGACAGAGGTAGCTGCACCCAGAGAAGAAACACTGGGAGGGGAATGAAAATTGTTAGCACTAATATCTGTCTGCCCAGGTTGCATGTACCTTCGGATTCTAATGTTTATTGTGCAACAAGAAAGTGATATTCGCACACATGTATTGTACCTAGACTATATTGTAACACATGTAAAATGTATGGTATTGCCCGTCGTCGGGGGGAGGGAATAGAGGGAGGGGGGGTAAATTGTAAAAATGAATACAAGGGATAATATTATAAAATATATATATATATATATATATATAATAAAAAAAAAATAACAGTAAAAAAAAAAAAAAAAAAAAATATCTTAGTAAGTTGTGCCTGGGGCTGAGGTAGTTGATGATAGGCTTTGGTGCCAAGCAAATTATTTTCACATTTGATTCTGGAGATAGTCACTAACTTCATTAAGTGACATAGTTAGACATGTTTTTTATGAAAATCAATTTTATAATTGTGTAGAAGATCTACTGATGGAGAAAGATTTGAGGCAGGGATTAAAAAAACAGCTGAATATTGCAATAATAAAAGCATGAGATGATGAGAACATGGGCCAAGATCATTGATAAGAGAAAGCAGTATTGGACCTCAAAGAGCTCTGAACTAATTCAGCAATAAGAAAAGATAGGCAAGAAAAGTTTAACGAATTCATATGTAAGGGGTCTGATGGATTAAGTCATGGGACAACAGTAAGTTGAGCTACTGGAAGACTACATTGAACTTTTCTAATAAGATTGCAGGAACTATGATGACTAGAAAGACTGTGAACCAGGCAATGAATTCAATGATGAAAAAAGAATGTGTTCTAAAAATCTATAAAAAACAACTACCAGATAATTGATTTGGATGATAAATATGGAGTTAGCAAATTCCAAAGCAGCAGAGACTACAGAATATTTGTAGTATTGGGTGAGCCTGGAAGTGACAGTGAAGAGCAAGGAGTATATAACACACACGTGTATATATAAGCATGTGCATGTATGTGTATATTTCTGAATATTGTATTACACAATACAATACAATATACAAAGTACATATTTGCATACACACGTGTATTCATGTATATCTATCTGAAGAATGTATGTGCATATATATGTTGTGTATATAGTATGTATTTATATCTATAGTATAAGCCCACATATGCATATCTATCTATCTATCTATCTATCTATCTATCTATCTATCTATCTGCCTATCTATATATGGTAACTAGATGATACTGTGGGGCAGTGAAGCTCAATTCAGGAAGACCTGAATTCAGATTTGCTTCACATATTTAATAGTTGTGCAATCCTGGAGAAGTCACTTTACCTGAGTTTGTTTGAGATTCCTCAACTAAAAAAAATGGAGATACAGCAGGATCTACATCAAAGTTGTTATGAAGATCAAATGAGATAATATTTTTAAATTGCTTAGCACAATATCTGGCAAATAGTAGGTTCTATATTAGTATTTCTTCCATATACATAGGCATATGTATATAACCAACGAACATACATATTCATGTGTGTATATGCATATATACACATTGTATAATGTATGCATATGCACATATATGTTCAAGTATTCTAATATTCTAGTAACCTAATTCAACATGACCTAGGTTCACATAAATATTGGGTTTACATTCTATCTTTGATACATTATTGCTTGGGGAACCTGAAAAAGTAATTTAAGCACGCATTATTTAAGGCCACACAGACAGAGAAGTAGCAGTTATATAAATCTGTAGATCTATAGATGTTGCATCTCAAAGAGTTATCTATACTAATGAAATCATTGGTAAAACCAAATATATGAGTATATACCTGTACATACCTGTACATAAATACTTTTCCCCTTAACTTTACAGATATATGTGTGTGTATGTGCATATGTTACATATGTATATATGTATGTATACAAATAACAAAGGAAATGTTATTCATTCAATTCTTTTAAGATATATATTTGTAACTTACATCAGTGAAGTGCTCTTCATAATGAGTAACCAGTCTTTGAAGGATTCATATGATCTATGTGATTACTATATTGTACCAATAAAGGAACCCCAGATCTTCCTTTTGAAGACTGTTAAGCTACTAACATCTTGGGTGTGAGAAGAAGGGATAATTTTAGCTCTCTCTTGTCATATAACTATGCCTTTGACTGAATTTAATATATTGTTCTTTCATTTATATGAACTCTTTTAATCAGATTCTGCATGAATAGGAATGCTTTATTTTGATATTGGATACACTCTCCATAATGTAGTTAATCCATGTTAAAATTAACAACCTAAAACAAATCATTACAAATACTATAATTGTATTATATAAATAATCACTCTAACACCTATTTGTCATTTATCTTTTATGTTTGATTGCTTCAGCTCTGATCCAACTTTGTAATACTAGTTTACCTCTTCAATTTTTCAAGACAGGAATGCTGAATCTCCCATAATCTTTGTGACTGAACCTCTGTTTCATTCAAACCACAATTCCTGCTAAGAAGGCTAAAGAATCACAAAGTGAGATCATGACTGGCTCGATTTCTATTTTTCATGATCTCTGTTATGGAAGACTTTTGTAATAAATCTTTTGTTCAAACTCACTAATAGCTTTGCTATAAGAATTTATTGACTTTATTAATGCTGATTTTGAAGGTTATGGGTTGTATTTCTCTGATAGAGGATATTCAAGAATATGGAACATTGAAAGAGAGCAGTTCTTCAAATTAACACTGAAAAGGGGACCAGTGTCTTCCAATTCTCCAAAGTTTTCTAAGGGCTAAATCAAATAAAATCACATTTGCTCAAGGTTTTGCTGAGTGTTTCTAAATTTACCTTCATGCTACAGAACAAAAGAACTAGGTAAGTTCTTAATATGTCTAAACTATACCAGTTGAATGTGTCTAACTATGTTTGTTGATTTATTTGTACATCTCTTTCTGATTCCTTTGTCGTATGTATTTCTAAGGATAGAATCATAGAGTGGGCTGTCCTATGGAGTTCAAAATGTGTTAAAAAATTTTGTTGTTCAGTTGCTTTCCAGTTGTGTGTAACTCTTCATAATTCCATTTGGAGTTTTCTTGTCAGAGATACTGGAGTGGCTTTCCATTACCTTATCCAACTCACTTTACAGATGAGGAAAATGAGGAAAATCTTTTTTTTCCCTAATTCTAGACACAATACCCTATCCACTGATCCACCTAGTTCCCATGTTATAATATGGGAAAAATGAAGAAGTTTGGTCAGTAATGATGCTATCCCATAAGGCCAGCAATATCTATTCTAGATATTTGCCTATTTTTTTGGTGAGTTGAATATGGGCCACAAGACCCATGTCTTCAAATTAATCACAGCCTTAAATTTATTTTTTTGTGATATACTTTCTTTAAAATAATATGTTTAATATGTGAACATAAATTAAGTATAAAAACTGAATTTTCAACAAAGTAATCAAATTGTAGAATTGATTCATGAGAGTTACTTGGATTTTGTGTATATATGATTTCATTTTACTCTTTCTTGAATGGAGGAAGCTAAATATGTAACAGAATGATTAGAATATTATCAGATGAATTTTTATAAGCACCTTCAAAGATTGCATTTTTGTAAACATTTTTATCAGTTGTCACTAAACTGTGTAATTTTTATTTACAGTAATTGATGGGGAACATTGATAAAGATAAGGCAAAATGTTTTGTAAGCTAAATATAATTCATATTTGCCTTTTGAATGTGTACATTTGTCACTATTTGTTTTAAGCAAAATAATAAAACTTTCAGGTAAACCCAGACGGCATGAACAGTTGCTTCCTCATTTTCTTCTTTGCTCTATAGATTTTAATTCAACATACTCTTTCAATTTCTTTTAAGTACTGCTTTCATCTTTATCCCCTTGTATACTTTAGAAAGAAATCCTTTAATGGTCCCTGTTTTGACATTAAAAATGTCACAAGTTACTTTTTTCTTTCTAGTTTTTAAATAATCTCAGAATACAGGCTATTTTTTGTTGTTGTTCTCATGTTTCCTTGGTAGCTGTATTTATTTGTATTTCTTATAAAATGCTTCTGTTGTTTTGGGTGTTTTACAAGTTGAGTAATCAACTACTGCCTGATCTCTGTGTGAAAGAAAGTTTAAAGTACTGCTTTTTATTGAAATTTCATTTTTATTGATAATTAAACTGAAATTTGCATGCTAGCTATTTTGCATTGCATTCTGAGCTTCATTGCTTTTTTATAAAACATTATTTAATTCCCACCTGTGATTTCTGATAGAGAATGTATTTGTGTTATTTGATTCTCCTTGCATTTGTATTTAAAGATTTTTCTTTTTAATGTTTATAAAACATTTGCGTTGTTTTTTGAAATTACAAATATAACCGTTATTTTTGAGAATTTGAAACTTAGGTTATTTCACTCTCACCCCTCCTCCCCAAAAAAAGAGATGAAGGAATCTATTTAATTGGTTTTATTTTCTATATATTAAAGTTCTAGATAATTTTGGCATTATTTCTTACAATGTTTTTAAGCTATTTTTTAAACTTTTAATGTCCTTCTAGAAAGTCTAGCATTCTACATGTCTTGAGGATCAATATTTTTGAGTGTACACATGCATCTTTATACATATATATTTCATGTGTCATTTGTTGATACCTTTTAACAGTATTAATTTTTGCTTCTATTTTTTCAGATTGAGTATCAACTTAATTTGTATTCCAAAACAGTTTTCTTAATTTTGTTTATTTTGATAATTTGAAAGTCTTATTACCACAGTCTCAAGTTGTTGCATTGTGTTTTTTTTTCTGCTAATAATTTCTCCCACACCAAACACAAATTCTGCTATTTTATTCTTTTAACTTCTTTCAATATTTAGAATTTTTTTTTATCTGGAAATTTTTGGGAATGGCCTGCTACATATACATGTTTTCTTAATAATCCAAAGAGTTATGTGTTTCAGTAAATGTTGATTGAATTTTCTTCATCTAGCAATATTTATTTAGAAAGGTTTATAGACTTTTAGATATTTATGGATAACTATATTCCCTTGAAATTTTCTTTCTTGTTGTTTTATCTGATTGTATTCAACCCTCTTTAGTTGTTTTCTTTTTCTTTTAATCCTTTGGTATTAGTCTATTTTCTTCTTATTTCCGGGTTTTCCACCTGGAAATGAATGTCAAAATCACATCAGACTTTTTCTACATTAAAAAAAAAAAAAAAAAAAAAAAAAAAAGGTTCTCTTTTTACTAGCTTCAGTCCCAAATCAAATGATTTCTAGGGGAATAAGACTACCTCTAGCTGAATTCCAATTACCCTTTCTTAAGTCTCATTGATGCACTATGTGCTTTACATGTGGCCTACCTGATGAGAGCATTCTTGTCTTCTTATCACTCCCATCTCTAAAAGTGGATTAATAGGCTGAAGTTTACTTTCTGTTGCCAGAAATTGGCAAGGAGTGAGGATAGAGCCACAATGTGCTGCCGCAGACCATAACAGAAGCAGGGAAATTGCTGAGTAAATCCCACTAAGCACAAACATGATGGATTGAGTTTTGTGCCCTTGTGGATAATGGAGACTGGTGGGTGTAGAACATTTTGAGAGAATAGGTTTGATATTAATATTTGCCAGTATTAATTCATGAAGCATATTTTTAGGCTTCTTTTTCTTGGTCTGTGAAGAAAAATGTAATATTCTACTTATGGTACATAATTCCTCCAGGATTGGAAGAGGGAATAGGAGAGTCAGTTGAGAGGAGTACCATGGAAAATTTCATTGTTCTCCATCTTTTCAGTCATATAATCAGAAAATTTTTCAGTCCATCTAACTCACTATCTCTTTGTGTGTGTCTTTGTATCTCTATTCGTGTCTCTCAGCCTATATATTTCTCTAATTCACTTCTCTGTTTCCCTCTTCCTCTGCGTCTCCATCTCTGTCTTTTCTCCTTCTCCTCCTCCCCCTCTCTCTTATTCCTTTTTTCCATCTTTCCTCTTAATTATTTTTTTTTCTTCCTTATACTTTCTGGGGGAAGGGAAGGAGCAAAATAAATGAATGGAACATTTTGACTTAAAAAGATATCACTTCACACTTGTTTAATACTATTGACTACATATTATGAATAAGCACCCACAGAGATAGAGAAACATCAATAGATAAGAAAAGCCAGTTTGTCATGAATAAAATTTTTATTGCAGTTAATATTCCCTTGGGCATTAGTCAATTGCCATAAAATTTGTGGGCCACTTTGTTTATGGAATCTATGAAGGAAACTAAGCCAGGATAGATATATAACTCCAATTGTGAATTATTCAGTTAAAAACAAATAGAAGATCAAAGAATGGAACACTAGCCATGAAAGTTCTGCTATGTTATCCCAAGAAAGATACTTCTCTTCTCTGATCTTTGGATTACCTGAGAGGTGGGTCACAGTCAGCTTATACGATATCATGAAAATTGATGATTATATTTAGTGGAAGCATTTGTTCTTAGGAAAGTGGAAAATAGCATAGATCAGATATCAAATTATTTTTTGTAGTTTTTTTAGGCTTAAAATGTTGTAGAGAAAATGCAACAGAGTAAGCTTAAAAATGTAAAGCATATATATTTTTTTCTTTTGTGTAGAGAGCAAATTGTTAAATATTTACCAGCATATTCCTCATTTTACCATACATAAATTAGAAGCTACTGGTATACTCAACTGAATCAATATAAAAGAATACTTGATAATTATTTTTAAAATATATAAAGATCAAGTATTTCATTAATACTGTTGTTATTCTGACATTTTTATCTGTTAGATTCAGAAAGAAATAGTCCCATGACAAGTTACCATCCTGCTATCATTTTTAATATTTAATATTCTCTAAACTGTTGCACAGATTGATAGAAACACATCATTTAATAAGTCATCAGAAGATACATACAAATATAATTAATGTAGCAAAGGTTTTATTCAGAGAATAACCTTGAACAGTCATTAGTGAGTCCATTAAGAAGAAAAAAATCTCGATATACATGGGTGTATGTGGCAGAAGATTTATCTTAAACTTAAATTTTTATAGCAATTAGAAAATACTGGCAATCTAGATCACACAGTATAAGCTTATTCTCTGTAGACTTACTGAAAGAATCCTTACTACAATTCCAGTGATAGCTCAAAGTTGATTTGTGCTTCACTTTATTCCCACATGACTGTGGATTTCTTTTCTAGGTCTCCATATCTGTAAAGTTTTCTGTCCCATATAAGTTGTAGATTTTGAGTACTTGGTAAAGAATCATCTAATAAAAATGCTTTCCTTTTATTATGACTAAGAAATTATAAGCAGAAATTATCTATAAGAATAAGTTGGTCCCAGTATAGTTTATTGATTTAATTCTCCAAGATATTTCTAAGTTTGTAGTACAACAATAATGAAAGACAGCAAGCATCTACTGTAAAATTGTAGAAACTATTATAGGTATTTAATATGTCAAATTATTATTATTATTATTTTTTTTTTGAGGCTAGGGTTAAGTGACATGTCTGAGACCAGATTTGAACTCAGGTCCTCCTGAATTCAGGGATGGTGCTCTATCCACTGCGCCACCTGGCTGCCCCTTTGTCAAATTATTTCTGTATTCTTTCATTCTTTTATTCACTTATTTATTTGGTCACTCACTTAAAGTTTGTAGTGTGGACTTCACAAAGACAATCATTTTGAAATATTAGCAATCATGACCTGTTTCATGATAAACCATTGTAAATTTGTCATGGTAAACCATTGTAATTTTGTCATGGTAAACCATTTCCACAAATACATATGACTTAACCATTTGCTGCTTTTAAAAAAATCATATTTCTTTTTTGGCTGGGTTTATGTGGATGTCATCTATAGAGCTAGATTCCCATCTACATATTTTTATGTATTATATGCCTTCCCAAAATTAGAAGTAGGGATTTGTAGATATCACCTTCATACATTCAACAGTTAAGCCATTAGTCTTCAGTCTCCATCTTTCCTTATATACATTAGGGAATTATAAGGTATTGCAGGCCATCTTAATATCATTGGAAAAAAAAGATTATATAAATGTATTTCCAGTGAACATCAAATAGTTATTAAGATATTTTAGTTCAATTTCCTATGTAATCTGAAAGCTATTTTTAGTTCTGTCACATTGATAATGTGGCTGTGGTTTGCCAGTGGTCAATTTCATATATCCCTCAGATCATTACAGGTATTTAGTCAATTTAGGGTTGCACAGAAATTCTAGGTAACATTTACTTGTTTTTCTTTTGTTCCTTTCTCCCCATTATGCACTAGGCTTTGGAGAGAGTAAAAAACAGCAGCAGAAGAAGCTATTAATTTAATTATGATCGATAGTACAAAATTATATCATATTTCTCATATGAAGTTTCAAGAAGAAAATTCAAAACTTTATTCATATATATATTTGTGACTTTCAGGTTTTTTGTCACAAAATTTAACTGTGGAAAATATGTAGTCATACTTTGAAAATAGTGATTTCACTATTTATTTAAAATGCAAAATAAGGAAACTTTTTAATGATTTTAATTGGCAAATAAAGGACCTCTTAAGATATTTTCTCCTAGTCATTAGAAGAAAGAGAAATAAAATCAATGATATAACAATTAAAATCAAATTTCTAGATTTGGTTACAAATTTATTTGGTAATAAATGCATTTCAAAAATAAAATTGGGACATAGTAAATAAATAATATGATAATGCTCCTGCAGAGTATATTTTAATGTATATCAATGTTGACATATCATCTGATTTGTAATCTTTCTTGATATCATTTTACATCAAATCTTTTGAACACATTGGTACTGAAGTGAAATAACTAAAAAAGTATTTTTACCATATATTTTTTTTCTACAAAAAATGTGTCATTATTAAAACTAAGTAGAGAGACCTAAAATATAGATTGATTGTTTCCTGTTTATTTCTTATTTGTGTTTATTTCTGATTTTATTTTTAGTACTGTATTTTATTCCAGTTTTATGATGGAAAGAACAACACAATTGTATCCTGGGGGTGGGAGGATTTCTATAAAAAGGAAGAAAGATTTAACACAACAGCAAATTCCAAAAAGAGAATTCCCAAAACCAACAGAACATTTTATCAGTGATTATTATTTATCAAAATATAATTTTCAAATCTATTTTGATTGTTGGATTTTGTGAGACTGAAATAAATAGCTCAGAATGTTTAATTCTCCTTTTATTGGGTGATTTTTATAATTCTCTTTCTTGCTATTGGTATATGGTATTGGTGTATAAGCATTTAGTTTAAGAGTGTGTGTGTGTGTGTGTGTGTGTGTGTGTGTGTGTGTGTGTGTGAATGCCCCTTAGTATTATTAAAAGCCTTATGTACTTATTTTGTACCTCCTATGAATTACTCAACTTTGCATTCATAAATTGCAATGTAGCCCTAACTCATATTCTGGTAGTAATTGTCTACATCAGCATACTTAATAATATGTCTTATAAGCCCCCAAAAATGTGTGTTGCATTAAGTGTTTTGTTGTTGTTCAGTCTTTTAGTTAAGTCCTATTCTTCATGATCCCTTGGATCATACTGTTCATGGGGTTTTATTGGCAAAGATATTGGAGAAGGATAGACATTTACATCTTAGCAAAGAATAAAATGTCACAGTACTTATAGTAATGCGTTTTGGCCTCTCCTACCCAATATCCATGGGAAGAAAGAGCTCAAAATTGGAGTATAATAGTAATGAGTCCACAAATTAAAATTGTACAATGTTAAGAGGAATTCATAATTCCTGTTATGAAGATTTTTTTTAGCCCATCATAGAGTATTCATTTAGCTCCCTTTGAGTGTATCACCTTTATTGGGCAGGTTATAAGGGTCTTCATCATGGCTTTTTAAACACTTTCCATTTGTGACCCCGTTTCACCTGTGTAATTTTTATGTGACACTGGGTATATAAGAATGTAAAATAGGCATACAAATCAAACATTTACTGATAATTGTAATTTCATGATCCCCACATTCAATTATGAGACTTTATATAGGGCCATTACCCATAACTTAAGTAGATAAGTTTTCTATGACAAGTTTAATTTTCTGCTACCAAGGTTCCTGTTCCATAAAACTAATCCCTCCAACAAATGACTACTACAAGCAGGGGTTAATAGGATGGCAAGCAATATAGAATTACTCCTTCTAATCATAAATGGGAATGGGGCAAACTGCCTCATAAAGAGGAAGCAGTTAGCAGACTGGATTAAAAGTCAGAATCCTACTATATGTTGTTTACAGGAAACACACCTGAAACTGGGTGAGACATTCAAACTAAAAGTAAAAGGGTGGAGCAGAATCTATTATGCTTCAGGCAAAACCAAAAAAGCAGGGGTAGCCATCCTCATCTCAGATCAAGCAAAAACAAAAATTGATCTAATTAAAAGAGATAAGGAAGGGCATTATATCCTGCTAAAGTGCAGCATCAATAATGAAGCAGTATCAATATTAAACATATATGCACCAAGTGGTGCAGCATCTAAATTCTTAAAAGAGAAATTAAGAGAGCTGAAAGAGGAAATAGATAGCAAAACTATTATAGTGGGAGATCTCAACCTTGCACTCTCAGAATTAGATAAATCAAACCACAAAATAAATAAGAAAGAAGTCAAAGAGGTAAATAGAATACTAGAAAAGTTTGATATGATAGATCTTTGGTGAAAGCTAAATGGAGACAGAAAAGAATATACTTTCTTCTCAGCAGTTCATGGAACCTATACAAAAATTGATCATATACTAGGGCATAAAAACCTCAAAATCAAATGCAGTAAGGCAGAAATAGTAAATGCATCCTTTTCAGCCCATAATGCAATCAAAATTACATTTAATAAAAAGCCAGGGGAAAATAGACCAAAAAATAATTGGAAACTAAATAATCTTATACTAAAGAATGATTGGGTAAAACAGCAAATCATAGACATAATTAATAACTTCACCCAAGAAAATGACAATAATGAGACATCATACCAAAATGTATGGGATACAGCCAAAGCAGTAATAAGGGGAAGTTTTATATCTCTACAGGCCTACTTGCATAAAATAGAGAAAGACAGGGCCAACAAGTTGGGCTTACAACGAAAATTGCTAGAAAAGGAACACATTAAAAACCCCCAGACAAACACAAAACTTGAAATTCAAAAAATAAAAGGTGAAATTAATAAAATTGAAACTAAAAAAACTATTGAATTAATTAATAAAACTAAGAGTTGGTTTTATGAAAAAACCAACAAAATAGACAAACCCTTAGTAAACCTGATTAAAAAAAGGAAAGAGAAAAAGCAAATTGTTAGTGTTGAAAATGAAAAGGGTGAACTCACCACTAATGAAGAGGAAATGAGAACAATAGTTAGGAGCTACTTTGCTCAACTTTATGCCGATAAATTTGATAACTTAAATGAAATGGAAGAATACCTTCAAAAATATAGCTTGCCCAGATTAACAGAGGAAGAAGTAAGTAGTCTAAATAGTCCCATCTCAGAAAAAGAAATAGACCAAGCTATTAACCAACTTCCTAAGAAAAAGTCCCCAGGACCAGATGGATTTACAGGTGAATTCTACCAAACATTTAAATAACAACTAACTCCAATGCTATATAAACTATTTGAAAAAATAGGGATTGAAGGAATCCTACCAAATTCCTTCTATGACACAGACATGGTACTGATACCTAAACCAGGTAGATTGAAAACTGAGAAAGAAAACTATAGACCAATTTCCTTAATGAATATTGATGCTAAAATCTTAAATAAGATATTAGCAAATAGACTTCAGAAAATCATCCCCAGGATAATACACTATGACCAAGTGAGATTTATACCAGGAATGCAGGGCTGGTTTAATATTAGGAAAACTATTAGTATAATTGACCATATTAATAATCAAATTAATAAAAACCATATGATCATCTCAATAGATGCAGAAAAAGCATTTGATAAAGTCCAACATCCATTCCTACTTAAAACGCTTGAGAGTATAGGAATAAATGGACTATTCCTTAAAATAATAAGGAGCATATATTTAACACCTTCAGTAAACATCATATGTAATGGTGATAAACTAGAACCTTTCCCTGTAAGATCAGGAGTGAAACAAGGTTGCCCACTATCACCATTACTACACCATACTAGAAACTCTAGCCTCGGCAATAAGAGCCGAGAAAGAGATTCAAGGAATTAGAGTAGGAAATGAGGAAATCAAATTATCACTTTTCGCAGATGACACGATGGTATACTTAGAGAACCCCAAAGACTCTGCTAAAAAGCTATTAGAAATAATTCAGAATTTTAGCAAAGTTGCAGGATACAAAATAAATCCACATAAATCCTCAGCATTTTTATACATTACCAACACAATCCAACAGCAAGAGATACCAAGAGAAATTCCATTCAAAATAACAGTCGATAGTATAAAATATTTTGGAATATATCTACCAAAGGAGAGTCAGGAATTATATGAGCAAAATTACAAAACACTTTCCACAAAAATAAAGTCAGATTTAAATAATTGGAAAGACATTCAGTGCTCTTGGATAGGCCGAGCGAATATAATAAAGATGACAATCCTCCCCAAACTAATCTATTTATTTAGTGCTATACCAATCAGACTCCCAAGAAACTATTTTAATGACCTAGAAAAAATAACAACAACATTCATATGGAAGAATAAAAGGTCGAGAATTGCAAGGGAACTAATGAAAAAAAAGTCAGAAGAAGGTGGTCTAAGTGTACCTGATTTAAAGCTATATTATAAAGCAACAGTCACCAAAACCATTTGGTATTGGCTAAGAAATAGACTAGTTGATCAGTGGCATAGGTTAGGTTCACAGGGCAAGATAGTGAATAAAAATAGCAACCTAGTATTTGATAAACCCAAAGATCCCAACTTTTGGGATAAGAATTCATTATTTGACACAAACTGCTGGGAAAACTGGAAATTAGTATGGCAGAAACTAGGCATGGACCCACATTTAACACCACATACTAAGATTAGATCAAAATGGGTCCAAGATTTAGGCATAAAGAACGAAATCATAAATAAATTGGAGGAACATGGGATGGTTTACCTCTCAGACTTGTGGAGGAGGAAGGAGTTTGTGTCCAAGGAAGAACTAGAGACCATTATTGATCACAAAATAAAAAATTTTGATTACACCAAATTAAAAAGTTTCTGCACAAACAAAACTAATGCAAACAAGATTAGAAGGGAAGTAACAAATTGGGAAAACATTTTTACAGTTAAAGGTTCTGATAAAGGCCTCATCTCCAAAATATACAAAGAATTGACTTTAATTTATAAGAAATCCAGCCATTCTCCAATTGATAAATGGTCAAAGGATATGAACAGACAATTTTCAGATGATGAAATTAAAACTATTTCCACTCATATGAAAGAGTGTTCCAAATCACTATTGATCAGAGAAATGCAAATTAAGACAACTCTGAGATACCACTACACACCTGTCAGATTGGCTAAGATGACAGGAACAAATAATGATGAATGTTGGAGGGGCTGTGGGAAAACTGGGACACTGATGCATTGTTGGTGGAGTTGTCAAAGAATCCAGCCATTCTGGAGAGCAATCTGGAATTATGCCCAAAAAGTTATCAAAATGTGCATACCCTTTGACCCAGCCATACTACTACTGGGCTTATATCCCAAGGAAATACTAAAGAAGGGAAAGGGACCTGTATGTGCCAAAATGTTTGTGGCAGCCCTTTTCATAGTGGCTAGAAACTGGAAAATGAATGGATGTCCATCAATTGGAGAATGGTTGGGTAAATTATGGTATATGAATGTTATGAAATATTATTACTCTGTAAGAAATGACCAACAGGAAGAATATAGAGAGTCTTGGAGAGACTTACATCAACTGATGCTAAGTGAAATGGGCAGAACCAGAAGATTGTTATATACTTTAACAATGATACTGTATGAGGATGTATTCTAATGGAAGTGGATATCTTCAACATAGAGAAGAGCTAATCCAATTCCAATTGAACAATGATGGACAGAATCAGCTACATCCAGAAAAGGAACACTGGGAAATGAGTGTAAACTGTTGTTTTTACCTTCTGAATCCAATTCTTCCTGTGCAACAAAAAATTCGGTTCTACACACATATATTGTATCTAGGATATACTGTAATATATTTAACATGTATAAGACTGCCTGCCATCTGGGGGAGGGGGTTGGGGGAGGAAGGGAAAAATCTGAATAGAAGTAAGTGCAAGGGATAATGTTGTAAAAAATTACTGTCAAAAAAAAAGTTATAATTATAAAATAAAATAAAAATTAAATAATAAAAAAAAGAAACACAGAGAGAGAAATGTTATATTGGGTTTAGTCCTGAAATAACTTAGTGAAGATCTTCATTATAACCAGATCTTTTATAGACAAAATACTGCTTTGGATTTTTTTTTAAGAGAGACCATAGATGTGATGAAATCAAGAAAGGGGGATCAGGAACCAGACTAAATGCACCTGGCAGACCAGATCCCAGAACTGCCTAAAGATATGTTAATCAATATCTCAAAATTTAAAGACACCCAGAAGTTGGGGGATGAACAATGGGAGTTGATAAAAAGTTCTTTCCTAGATAGTCCTGGAATTCAATGAGATGCTATTATTGGCTGTGGATTTACTTTACTAGAAACTGGAAAATGAATGCATGCCCATCAAGTGGAGAATGGTTGGGTAAATTGTGGTACATGAGTGTTATGGTATATGAGTTGTTCTGCAAGAAATGACCAGCAGGTTGAATATGGAGAGACTTGAACAAACTTATATGAACTGATGCTAAGTGAAATGAGTAGAACCAGGAGATAAGTATACACTTCAACAGCAATACTATATGAGTATGTATTCTGATGGAAGTGGATATCTTCGACAAAGAGAAGATCCAACTCAGTTCCAATTGATCAATGATGGACAGAATCAGCTACACCCAGAGAAAGAACACTGGGGAATGAATGTGTACTGCTTGCATTTTTATTTTTCTTCCCATGTTATTTTTACCTACTGAATCTGATTTTTCTTGGGCAAGAAGAGAACTGTATGGATCTGTAGACATATATTGTATTTAAGATATACTTTAATATGTATGAGACTGCCTGCTGTCTAGGAGACGGGGTGGAGGGGGGGAAAGGAAAAGTTGGAACAGAAGTGAGTGCAAGGAACAATGTTGAAAAATTACCCGTGCGTGTATTGTCCATAAAAAGCTATAATTTAAAAAAAATAATAATTTTGTTCCCCTTTACCTCTTTTGATGAAAGGGAATCTCTAGATATGAGATTTAAAATAATAAGTATTTCATATCACAATCCTTTGAATTGAGGTTGATTGTTGGCTTATTTTTTAATTAGATCTTAAGTATAGCCAATACCAGTTTCAATATGTGAACTGTAAGAAAAAGTGACTATAAATTTTGATAGAAGGTACACTTTGAAGTCAGCTAATTCACCATCTTCATTTATTTATATGTTTGAGATCACTGACAGAAAAATTAAATAATTTTACCCAAGGATATCAAGTAATCAGCACAGAGCTAGGATATAAATTGAGATGTTTAGATTCCAAATCCAATGAACTGTGCTGGATAAGTAACTCATCTATGTTCATTGTTATTTGTGATTTAACAAAATAATGGCCTTTATATTTAGACATAATTTTGTAGTTCTGATTATATTTTGCCTCCTATGGGAAGCTATCCTGCCTTACTGCTGAGACTCTTTTTTGCTCTTTCAGGTATTTGACATCTATCCTATAAAGCAGTGGCTTGTGACTTTTGCTATGTTTTGCATTAGTAATCTATCTCTTCCAGAAGATGGCAAACAACTTGGAAAAGTCTTTCCTGATATCTTTGTAGCTGTCTTCAAACAGATGACAATGAATGAATGACATGGTTCTTTTTCTTGAAATTCTCATTATATTTAAATCCCTTCAAATAAGGTTCTTCTAGATCCATTGTAAAGAAAGGAGGAGATTATAATATGAGAGCAAACAAGAGAAAGAGTAGGGACAGAATGATGGATTTATTGTTGGAATCCACTTGGGACAAAGAGGTGAACACTGAAAATATTGCTTCAAAAATTTTTCTAAGTTAAAGAGAATCAAAACCAGTTCTAATTGAGTTCTAATTCTGCCTCTGAGACTTAATGGGCATATAACTCTGGGCAAATTATTTAATCTCTTGGTGCTCTACGATTTTACAGAGAAGATGTCTGTCTGCATTAGTAGAGGGACTGAATCAGGAGTTCCTTATACTAATACATTCTTCTTTCCTTCCTCTCCTTCACTAATAATTCCTGATCTGATATGCTGCAAATGTTTGGTTCCCATGAAGAAAGTCAGTCACTGTCCATGGTAATTGGACCTCAATGCTAGGTGAAATTAGAAGCTTCCTTAAATTTTATTTAATAATTTGGAATTAAAGTTTATGTCAAAATCTTTGAAACACCCAATATTGATGTCTTTAAGGTTAAACTTTTTTTTTATTTCTGGTAATCAGATATACCACTTCTTCCTTTACAGCTGATAGAAAGTTATGTAGCAGAGATAGCACTGGATTAGAGGCAAAAATAAATTTGAATCATGAGTCTGCTTTTGTCACCTGAATAATTTCAGACAGATCACTCTTCTCAGACTCAGTTTTGTCATTTATGAAATGGAAGTAAGTATTTTATCACTCTCTTCCTCAAAGAGTATTTATGAGTTTAAATTTGATTGTATAAAGATTGTTGCTAGTCATGAATCCCTTTGAATGGGTTGCTATTATGTCATTCTAAATGAACTGTAGTTTTATGCAAGGTACTGCTATACCTCAATCATTAAGACCTTGGTAATTCTCAATATGATAGATATATAATTAGCTATTGTTGGAGATAAGGTCAAAGCAAGAGATGAAAGAAAAAGGATAAATTTTCCTGATATGCAGGATTTCATATTAAGTGTTTCTCATAACTATTGCTTTAAATTTTTAATGAAAAACAAATAGGAACTTTTTTTTTAAAAGAAGAGGAATAGTTTCATTAAGGATCACCACTAATTCAGTCAACAGTGAAATATGATACCAAGGCCCCCAAAATGCTATCTTATCATGTTATGAATAAAATGTACATAAAGTGATTAACTCTTGAATATAAATTTTAAAAGTAATTTATATAAGATAATATAGTAAAGTAGAAGCCAGTGTTACTGCCGTTTAAGTTAAAAGATCTGGATATATTATATATGTATATATATATATATATACATATATAATATATATTATATAATAAGGAACTTATTTATTATGACAACTCGAATGATCATATTCATTTACTTCAAGATTTGGAATTATCTTCAAATGAGCAAATAGTATACGTATAATATTATTTCACTTTCACTAAAATTTATTAAGTACAATAGTGTGTTTAGAGACTTTTTTGTTAAGTAGTATTCATAATGCAGAACATTCTAAATATTATAAAGCAAAGTTGAAAACTTTATTTAATCTATACTATTAAAATGAATGAGGCAGCTGGGAGGTACAGTGGATAAAGTGCCAGCTTAGACTCAGTAAGAATCATCTTCTAGAGTTCAAATCTGACCTCAGTCTCTATTACTTGTAAGACTCTGGGAAATTCACTTAACTCTTTTTGGTTTAGTTTTCTCATCTGTGAAATGAGTTGGAGAAGGAAATGGCAATTCATATCAGTATCTTTAAAAAATAAAAACAAACACAAAACCAAAATCCAAATATGGTAAAAAGATCTTCAGAAATGACTAAATAGTAACTGAATAGCAACACCAACAATGAAAATGAATGACCCATATTTTTAAATATTCAAGTTTATAAAAAATAAATTGCTCCTGGAGTAGCTAGGTGGCCCAGTGTATAGAGAAATAATTCTGGAGTCAGGAGGACCTGATATCAAACATTTAGTAGATATGTGACCCTGGAAAAATCACTTAAACCTGATTATATCTGCAAAACATACAAACAAACACATGGATCTCTCTATAATATGGATAGGAATCAGATCTATGCTTTCACTGGTGTGTGGAACTTTATACAAAGAAAACCAGTCCAGAAAAAATGTATTTCCTTTTCAAACATCTAAAGTAACTGAAATACAGGAAAAGCAAATAAAACCACCAACCAAACACAACAACAAAACCAAAATAAGAACAGGGAGACCATTAACAAATTTATTTGTAAACATTTTTACTGCCAAAAGTTCTGATAAATGCCCCATTTCCAAAATATATAGAGAATTGACTCTAATTTATAAGAAAAAAAGCCATTCTCCAATTGATAAATGGTCAAAGAATATGGACAGACAATTCTCAGATGAAGGAGTTGAAACTATTTTTAGCCATATGAAAAGATGCTCCAAGTCATTATTAATCAGAGAAATGCAAATTAAGACAACTCTAAGATACCACTACACACCTGTCAGATTATCTACAATGACAGGGAAAGATAATGTGGAATGTTGGAGGGGATGTGGGAAAACTGGGACACTAATACATTGTTGGTGGAATTGTGAATCTAGCTAGCCGTTCTGGAGAACAAATTACAACTATGCTCAAAAAGTTATCAAACTGTACAAACTCTTTGATCCGGCAGTGTTACAAGGGACCTGTATGGGCAAAAAAATGTTTGTGGCAGCCCTCTTTGTAGCGGCCAGAAACTGGAAACTGAGTGGATGCCTATCAATTGGAGAATGGATGAATAAATTGTGGTATATGAATATTATGGAATATTATTGTTCTATAAGAAATGACCAGCAGGATAATTTCAGAAAGGCCTGGAAAGACTTACATGAACTGATATTTAGTGAAATGAGCAGGACCAGGAGATCATTATATACCTCAACAACAATACTATATGATGAGCAATTCTGATGGATGTAGCCCCCTTCAACAATGAGATGAACCAAATCAGTTCCAATAGAGCGGTAATGAATTAAACTAGCTACACCCAGCAAAAGAACTCTGGGAAATGAGTGTGAACCACTACATAGAATTCCCAATCCCTCTGTTTTTTATCTGCTTGCATTTTTTTATTTCCTTCATAGGTTAATTGTACACTATTTCAAAGTCCGATTCTTCTCATGCAGCAAAATAACTGTATGGACATATATACATATAGTGTATTTAACATATACTTTAACATATTTAACATGTATTGGTCTACCTGCCATCTTGTGGAGGGGGGGAAGGAGGGGAAAATTGAAACAAAAACTTTTTCAATTTTCAATGCTGAAAAATTACCCATGCATATATCTTCCCTCCCCGCCCTGGCTGGGGTTAAGTGACTTGCCCAGGGTCACACAGCTAGGAAGTGTTAAGTGTCTGAATTCAGATTTGAACTCAGGTCCTCCTGACTTCAGGGCTGGTGCTCTATCTACTGCTCCACCTAGCTGCCCCCCCATGCATATATCTTGTAAATAAAAAAGCTATAATAAAATAAGAAAGAAATTTATTTCTAAAAGTACTCAAAGGAAAAAAAGGGTGAAGAAAGAAATCAAATAGAAGCATTGTGGGAGAACAGGCCTGAAACATCCTCAGCTGAACCTCATCACACCCTACATATAAGTGAATCAACATATTTTTGGGGACTGAATTACATAATGATAGGAAGAATAATAAAGCTGATGGGAGGAAAAAGACAGAAGGATAGAATGCACCCAAATCTAATCAAAAGTTAATGATAAAGGGAAACTAACTCCAATAATCTCTCAGGAAGAAGAGAGCTAACAAGAGAGTGGGTAAAGAAGCAAAGAGATGGAATAAAGAATAAACGAGGGGGAAATTATGCTTTAGTTGTGATGGAGGTTACCATGGATGAATATTTCCATGACAGAACAAAGATCATTCAATTTAGGGAGAAGGTTACTTAATAATGGGAAATATCTGCAATAATTTGATGACAAGGAACACCACTCATTCTGCCTCAGGATAAAGAGAAACAGAGCTCCTGACCTCCAGAAGTGATTCAGGGAGGAGATTTCATACCAAATGGACAAATACAAATAGAGAAGAGAAGAGGAAGGGAAATGTTACTTGACTGCCTTACCTGAGAGGTTAAAAAAGAGGCAAAGAATTAAATAACTCGATAAAATCAGGAAGAACACAGACTAATAATTTAAGCAAAACTGTAGAAAAACAGAAAAAGTGTAACAGAGGGAGGGATTTAAAGGTGAAAGCAAGAAATCCACTGAAATTCTTAAAGCAGATTTAGCAAAAATAACAGAAGAGACAAGATAGCATAACTATAGAGGAAAAGAGGTGAAAAATCCTAATAGGAAAAAATAGGAAAAATGAAGAAAAAATGTGAACCTAACTTATAAAATAAACTGATAAAATGTTTAAAAAGTGATAGCTTGAGAAAAAAGTTCATAAAGTGTTTCTTACAGAATATACCTAAAGTATAATAATAATTATTAAAACACAGAATAAAAATGAAACCAGAAAAATTACTTTATCAAGTGAATCCACAAAGAAAATAAAATCATATTAGACAAATCCTAAACAGACAGAATATTTTACAGAATAAAAATGGATAACAAGAAAACCATATTATGTCAAGAGGACAAATAGAAATATGTTTAATATTGATAATTAATAGAAATATAATTATCAGTGTTAAACTTATATGCTGCAAATGCCTTAGCAACTAAATTCATAAAGAAAAAAAGTGAAGTAAAAGAAAAACAGAGTAATACAATCTGTCAGAACATGTCAGTGTCTCTTAAGCTTTAAATAATTTTAAGAAAGAGAAACGTAACAAAATTATAGAAATGACCATATTGTTAACGAAATACACTTTAAAGAGTTATGGAAGCTTTTTAAAAAAAACTGCTAAAAATATAACTTTTTGTACTACCTAGGACTTTTGCAGAATGTTGTACTAGAAATATGTAGAATTATTGAAAATGTATAAATTTTTAAATTCATTTGAACTTATATACATATTTATATTCCAAAAAAACCTGAGAATACAAAATAGATTAAAGGAATACTTATAAAACTATGAAATACCCAAAGTAGTAGAAGGCCTAGTAGAGATCTTATATGTAAGTATGTGTTTATATAGGATCTATATCTATATACACATACACACATGTATGTATGTATTTATTCCTTTATGTATATAAGTATGTAAAGTTTTATTTTTGGAACTAGACTCAACAACAACTTCCTTGTAGTTTCTAGAACCTAGAAACTACAAAAACAAAACAAAACAAAAATCCTCCTAGCTTTGATGTACTTATAGGATAATTCTATCAAATTTTTAAAGAACTATTGGTACCAATATTACAAAAATTATTCTCCAAAGTTGAGAAAAAAAGCATTCTCCTAAAACATAGTTCTAATAACTAAACCAGGAAAGGACGAAGCACAGAAGAACTATAAACAAGCACAATATCAATATGCCATACATTAATTAACCATTATCCAAATTATAGACATGCTCTTAGTTCCCATTTATTTTCTACCCATGTACTCATGAAACTGAAGGGGGGAAGGATTGGTATAAATATTTTGTACATATAGGACTCTTCCCTTTTTCTTTGATCTCTTTAGGGTATTAGAGATTATAATGTTATATGTAAAGAAAATGGTATGCATAGTTTGGTAACTTTAGGAGCATAATCACAATTTATTTTCCAGAATTACTTTGAAAATTTACCAATCCAGTAATAGTACATTAATATGCCTTTTTAAAAATTTAGTCACTCCAGCAGATGTCATTTTCTATCTTAATTAACTTTGCTACCCTGATGGTTGTGACATGGAATCTCAGAATCACTTTGTTTCATTTATGCAATTGTTAATAATTTGCAGATTACTTTATATGGTTACTTATAGCTTGAAATTCTTCCTTCAAGAATTTCCTGTTCATCTCCTTAAACCCATTTATCATTTGGTGAATGGCTTTTATTATAAATTAGAATCTGTTCTTTAAATAGTTTGAAAATGTCATTTAATTTTTCAATCTTTTCTCATCTATTGGTATCTTACTTCCTTCCTACACACATTCCCAGGTCTTGGCCAGTCTTAAAAGTCCCATTACGCTACTATTCCTTCAAAGTATAAAAAGAATTCTAGGATTTTGAGTCAAAAAATGGAAGTGCGAAGACTATCATTGCATCTCATTGCCTGTGTAACTCTGAACAAGTCACTTTATTGCTGTAGACATCAATTTCCTTATTTGTGCAATAAAGGAACTAGACTTTTAGATATCATTGATCTCTAAATCTATGATGTTGTCACCCCATGTCCTTTACTCCTTACATAGTAAAACTTCTATAAAAAACTATCTCTATTCCTTGTTTCCTTTTTATCTCTTACTCAGAACTCTACTGCAAATTTTGTCTGTTTTTAATTTTATTTTCTCCAATTACATGCAAAAACATTTTTACATATTCCCTTATCAGTCATATTGGGAGAGAAAAATCATAACAAAAGGGAAAAAAAGAAGAGAAGCAAAAACAGAAGAAAAAGAAGAAAGTGAACATAGTATATGTTGATTTATATTCAGTCTTCATAGTCCTCTATCAGGATGTGGATGGTTTTCCATCCCAAGTTTATTGGGAATTTCTTGGATCACTGAACTGCTGAGAAGAACGAAGTTTATCATAGTTGATCATTTTAAAGTCTTGAGGTTACTGTGTACAATGTTTTCCTGGTTCTGCTTGTTTTGGTCAGCATCAGTTCACATAAATACTTCTAGACCTTTCCAAAATCAGTGTGTTCATAATTTTTATAAAACAATAATATTCCATTACTTTCATATGCCATATATTTTTTTCAGCCATTCCCTAACTGAGGGGCATCTACTCATTTTCCAATTTTTAGCCATCACAAAAAGAACTTCTTCAAATATTTTTGCACATGTGGGTCCCTTTTCCCTCTTTGGTGATTTCTTTGGAATACAGGTCCATTAGTAGCACTGATCATTTGGATCATGTTGGATCATTTCACAAATCTATCAACAATGCATTAATGTCTCATGTTTCATTTCTACTCATATGAAAGAGAGTTCCAAATCACTATTGATCAGAGAAATGCAAATTAAGACAACTCTGAGATACCACTACATCTGTCAGATTGGCTAAGATGACAGGAAACAATAATGATGAATGTTGGAGGGGATGTGGGAAAACTGGGACACTGATGCATTGTTGGTGGAGTTGTGAAAGAATCCAGCCATTCTGGAGAGCAATCTGGAATTATGCCCCAAAAGTTATCAAACTGCATATCCTTTGATCCAATAGTGCTACTACTGGGCAGAGATAGAAAAGAAGTAGGCAATTGACACTTGTTCATCACTGAGGGTTTCTGGAGTAATTTAATCTCAAACTTGTTAAAATATGCAAAGTATATAGCTGATTATGTGAGATGATGAATGGGCCATAATGTGTCATAAATCCTCCAAATATTTGTAACCTATATGTGTTTTATGTTTGGAGTTCACTCATTTAAAATTAATTACTTTTATGATAAGACATTTTCCCCTGTTGCAATGTCAATATATAGCTACTGTTTTTCTTCAGTCATTTCAATTTAATTCAACTCTTTATGACACCATTTGGGGTTTCCTGGAAGATATACTGTTGTATTTTGTCATTTCTTTCTCTAGCTTATTTACCAATAAGGAACTGAAGCAAATAGTTAAGTCACTTGCCCAGAAACACATAGCTAGTAAGTGTCTGAGACCAGATTTGAAATCAGAAAGATGAGTTTTCCTAACTCTAGACCTGGCACTGCACCACCTAACTGCTTTCTTAATACCTATAGAGAAGTGGAACTTTAAAGTTGTTAGTGCTTATTCAAATAATGTATCGTGTTTATTTTTTGGTTTCTTTTTATCAGTCTCTTTTTAAATCAAATTCCAATCAAATTTTCAACTACTCACTAATTTAGGGGAAATCCTCACATGATTTTGGTAAACATACCTCTAATTCACTGCCAGGTTTTATACCTGTCAGCTACCCTTAATTTGGTTTAAACCATCTGTCAAAATTATTTACCAGGGTATGAAGACTGCATGTGGTAAAGTTTCTTAGAACCACAGTTGAGAGCTGGTTGAATCAGGTGGAGGAAAAAAAAAAAAAAAAGGTGATGGGCAGCCATGAAAAGTATTCAGCATATACAGTACATATAATACTATGTTTATACTATATAAATATAGTCATATAAAGTACCAGTATATAGGTACCAGTCCTCTGTAAATGCTCCATACACTATTGAATTTAAGATATGCTATGTATGTGGCATAATCAGACTTTATAATCAGACATCAAAAATATATCAAGTATCAGAATGTTATTAAATTAATTATTCTAAAATGATTGTCTAGTAGATGTCAAGATGTCAAATCCTTGATAGCTCGAAAATAGAGTTAAGTTCAACTCTATGTGGAATTTGGGTATGCTTTTGTGGCATGAATTGAGCCACAGGGATGATTTACAACCCTCCAAATATGTTAGAAATTCATTCATAGGAGGAATTATTTGTTATTGTTTTTGTTGTTGCTATTGTTTTTTAAAACAATCCAGTCAGTCCCTATTCATATTTTTCTTCTTTTTCTCATCATTTAACATTCATGTTCTTAATAATTCATCTTGGAATTATATGGAACTTGATTTAAAATTATGAAACTTGGATTAAAGTTCTATTTCTGAAACTAGAAATATAACTGCAGATGAAAGAGTCACTCAAATAATCTGTCTCTCTGTTTTCTAATCTGTAAAATGAAAAGAGTAATATTATTGCACAACTCACAGAATTATTTAGGAAAGGCATTTCATAAGGTGCTTTTAGAAATGAGAGTTATTACTATTATTTGCCCACATAAGTGGTTAAAATTTACTTTTAAACAAAAAAGGAACCATTTTGTTGTTATTAGCGTTAATAGCTTTATAATAAGTACTTAGCTTTCTGATGTAATTTTGAAGTAATATTCTTCCTTTTTAATTCATTCTTATTTATATATATATATATATATATATTTTTATCTCTGTTGTTTTCGAATTATATGCTTTTCAAAATATTTGTAGCAACTTTTTTGTAATGGCAAGGAATTAGACATTGAGTTGATGCCTATCAGTTGAGAAGTGGCTGAATAAATTATTGTATATGAATGTAATGGAATGTTGTTGTTCTATAAGAAATGATGAATAGGCAGATTTCAGTAAGACTGAAAAGACTTACATGAACTGATGCTGAGTAAAGAGAATGAAACCAGGAGAACATTATACACAGTAATAACAAGATTATGTAATGATCAATTTTGATGGACTAGGCTCTTCTCAGCAACGCATTGATCCAATACAATTCCAATAGACATGATGGGAATGTCATGCACATCCAGAAAGAGAACTCTGGAAATTGAATGTAGTTCAATGCATAGTATTTTCACATTTTTTGCTGTTTCTTGGTTTGTTTGTTTTTTTTTTTTTCTTGTGTTTTTTTTCTATTTTCTTATGATTTTTCTTATACAACATGACAATTATGGAAATATGTTTAAAAGGATTGCACATGTTTATATCAGATTGTTTGATGTTTGGGGGATAGAGATAAAGGAAGAAGGGAGAAAATGGAACACAAAGTCTTACAAAAATGAATGTTGAAAACTATTTTTACATGAATTTGGAAAAATAAAATACTATTGAGGAAAATTAATATGCTTTCCAAAAACTCTCTGTGTGTAAATTTCTTTTAGTTTCTTTGTCTTCTTCCCTGGACTTATAGCTTCAATGATTTACCAAAAAAAAAAAAAAAGTAACCAAATTTCATATTTTGCAATATAAGTGAAATATATATTGGACTATATAAATCAATTTTCTTTCATGTTTGTATATGTGTATATGTATATAAATACAGCATATATACATACATGCACACCTATTTGTTTTTAAAGGTTTATGCTTCTCAAATATGCACATACATATAAATACATATATATTGGGTATGCATGTAGATAAGTAATCAAATACATACATCATGTTTATGTGGGGGGGTAGGTCGGTAGATAGTCATGGGAGACAAGATCATGTAGTGAATGTCAAATTAAAAGAAAATTAAAAGAAAATCTTGGAATCACAAAGACATATTTTCAAGTCTTGCTTCTGACACCTTCTGATTATTTGACAGTCAGAAAGTCACTTAACCTCTCTACTACATTAGACTACTTTAAGACTAGAATTTAAAGAGAAGTATTGACAGGCATTTAAAAAAAAAAATGTTCCCACTAACTGGGAACATGTTAACACCGGCAATTTGGTATACCAGTGAAATCAGAGATGAGATTCAAATTCGTTTTTGAAAAGGTGACAATCATAGAATCACTAGGTTGGGGGTAACCTCTAAAGTAATCTAAACTAAGGTGATATAACCTAAGGTATTATAATCTACCCTAAGGTCTTTCTAAGTAGGAATTGTTTCATAAATGGCATTTTTATCTACAAAAGGATCTAGCATGTAATATAGTAGGCCCTAAATAAGTTCTTTTCATTCATTGGTTGACTGAAAAATTCTATTCTACTCTTTTTTTTTTCTCTGTAACTAACATTTATAAAGGGTTTACAGTATACCAGATACTATTCTAAGTGATTTACAATTTCCTTTGATTTACAAAACAATACTGGAATTAGGAAACTGAGGTTAGAGTTTAAATGATTTGCCCAGAGTCACACAGCTAGTAAATACCTGAAGATGGATTTAAGTTAAGGTCTTCCTGATTCCAGACCTGACACTCTAAATACTTTATCACCTAGATATCTAGAATGCATACATATTTGTTAGGGACAGAAATAGATAGACAAATAGATGATACATAAATAGGTGGATATATAGATGGTTGGATAGATAGATAAATAGATGGGTGGGTGTTAGGATTACTAAGTGAGAACTCGGGTTGTCTGGATAGTGACAAGGTGAGAATTCAGGTTGGACAATTACAAGGTGAGAACTCAGGTTGACTTGATGGAAGGAGCAGGCTCATTGGCTGAGGTGGTTCTTCCCAGAAGCCCTTGCATTATCCCACGCCCAATGCTGTCTCTTTTTATCCTCACCAGAGAATGGGCGTGGGACTAGATGCAAGCAGAGTCTTCTTCTATCTCTGGGAGTCCTCTCTTTTATTCTCCCAGAGAATGGGCGTGGGATAATGCAAGGGCTTCTGGGAAGAACCACCTCAGCCAATGAGCCTGCTCCTTCCATCAAGTCAACCTGAGTTCTCACCTTGTAATTGTCCAACCTGAATTCTCACCTTGTCACTATCCAGACAACCCGAGTTCTCACCTAGTAATCCCAACAGGTGGGTGGATAGAAATTTCTGTGTGTGTTTATGTGTTTGTATGTGTTTATGTGTGTGTATCCTGCAAGTAGTCATTTGGCTTACTCTTCAAGTCTTTCAATGCTAGAAAACCCATTACATTCTAAGGAAAAGAATTCTATTTTTGAATTACTTAAATTGTTTACATGTTTCCTTTCATTGAGTAGAAATCTATCTTTCTGTAATTGTTGCTTATAACTTATTCTCACATGGCCAGATCCTAGTGCCTATACATACTTAGAACTCCATGGTCTAGCTATGTTTGTTCTTATGGAGATATTTTCTTAAAATGTGATATGCAGAGATTAACGCTATAATCTAGACATAAACAAAGCTCTCACTGAAAATTAATACATACCTCTTCTGGTTTTTCCTTCTGTGGGCCTTATTATTCTATACTTGACCCAGATTTTTGTGAGAGACACTCTATGTAACCACTTAATAATACAAATTCTTAAATGGATTTAATAGCCATCATCTTATTAGACCATGTGGAAAATCATTGTATCAGTCATAGAGGGGCAACAAATGTGGAATGTGATAAGAATTAAGAGACTACTGAAGCATGAACTTAACTGATCTCACACCGGAGCATACTTTCCAAATGGTGTATTGAATTGAGAGTAGTGCTCTCTGGTAAAGTCTAACTGTCATAGTAGATATCTCTTTTGGTATCTGCTCCCTGCTATTTTAACATCACAATTTCTTATCCCAAATAGTTTATTTTTAAGTCATTGAGAGAAAGATTAATCAATTTAAAGGGAGTATTTATTCTTTAATAGTCTGAAATATATATATTTATATTTTAAGAGAGATGAGCTATATATTTTTTAAAATAACATTTAACTTAAATGTAGTTGTTTAAGCTTTTTATTTTCAAAATATATGCATAGTTTTCAACATTCACCTTTGTTACAAATTTTTTCTCCCTCCCTTTCCCCATCTCTTTGCTTAGATAGCAAATAATCCAATATATGTTAAACATGTGCAATTCTTCTATACATATTTCCACAGTTATCCTGCTGTGCAAGAAAAGACAATTCAAAAAGAAAAAAAAATGAGAGAAAACAAAAAGCAAGCAACAACAAAATAGGTGAAAATATATAGATTATAGATTTGAGTTAATTCTGTAAATATTTTAGAAATGACGTCTTTATCAGAACCCTTGGATGTAAAAAAGTTTTTTTTTTTCCAGTTTTCTGCTTCCCTTCTAATCTTGTCTGCATTGATTTTGTTTGTACAAAAAACATTTTAACTTAATATAGTAAAAATTTATACAAACACATATATAAACACATATATTGATAAAACCATGATTTTGAGCTAGTTTTTTTTTTTTTTTTTTTCATCAAGGTTTTCATGGATCCAGTCTTCAATTGTTAGGAAAATTGTTTTAAAAACTCTAGATAGATTATGAAGATAATTCTACAAAATGGATAGGGATGTTCAAAGTATTATCCATGATGCCAACTACTATGCTAAAAATTGGGGATACAAAAGTAAATACAACAAAAATATTTATTTTACAGCAGAAAGCCCATACAGAAAGAGATACTGAAAAGCGTATTTTGTTGGGCATCACAAATTTGCTTGAAAAGGAATGGTACCAAGGCTAGATAAAGCAAAATTCATAGTTTATCAGATGGATTGAGGACAGGAATAAAGTTTTGCTTGATATTAATTTGCACATCTGCAATTCAGTTGTGAAGAAATATATAATATGTCTTAATAAATGTTTATTAATTGATTGAGTGATTGAACTGACTAGGAGTAGGTCTCCTGATTAGTTCTTGCAACCATGTAATCTTGTCGTGATTGAAGATAGGTATTTTTATTGGGTTTAAATGTACTCAATAAAAACCATATTTTAAACAACCTCCAAAAAAGGCAGTAACTTTTTTTTGTTGTTGTTATCTACATCTGCTGTATATTTTTTTGGTTTTGATTATTTTAACTTGAAAATAGAATTTATGGTGAGCATAGGCCCCATTTGATTATTTTGATAAGCTGGACTTTATTTTCATTCAGTCCTATGAAATTGTAATGGTAATACTCTACAACTTACCCTGAGATAAATATTCTTCATTTGAAAGGGGGATGAGATTTTTTGTAATGTTACTAGCTTCTTAATTAGAAAATGTACTTAGCTATAAGCAGGGAAAAATAAGTATAGAAACAGTCCAATGTTTACTGTTAAACATGTTTTCATTGAGGCTTTTTAGTTAGGAGAATGTGTGTGTTTAATATTTTTTTCAGTTCTAAAATGAAGAAAAATAAAATCAGTTTTAAAATATCTTTTGCTTGACTATGTTTAAGAGGTGGTACAAAGAGAAATTATTTATCTGCAAATTGGCTAAATGGATAATTGAGTAAAAGTAATGGATTCTATATTATAGAATATACTTAATTTGCTAATATGAAATATCCCGATTTCTCATTTTAATCATACTATCTTATAAGTGATTTTCTACTGACAATATTCATTATTTAAAATAAAATGTTATAGATATGATCTATAATATAACCATTGTAAGAAAGTGTGCCTTTTTCTATAGAGTAATCCGACGGTGACTACATTATAGATCTGAAATAAAAATAGTAAGTAGTTTGTCCTACATATTTACATTATTTATGTTATATATATATATATATATATATATATATATATATATATATATATATATATATATATATATATATATATATATATATATATATATATATATATATATATCATATTAGCGTTTTTCCCCCCCTCTTCTTTTTTTTGTGATCCATTTCCCTAAATATAATACAACAATAATCTGACAGTCAGGAATACTTTATAAATGATGAATTTATGGTGAAAAGACTTAAATGATGTATATGTTTGTAGCGAGCTGTCGTCTCTAGAAGCTGCCGGATCGCTCTCTGGGAAGAGATCTGCTGTGTCTACTCAAATCTTTAAGACAGATTCTTCTTCCTGTAGTGAACCGTTGTCTCCAGGCAGTTGCTGTTAACTCTTGTCCTTAGAAGTGACTTCCCTTCCTGCAGAGAGCCCCGTCAAGCCTGATGCAATGCAGAGTCTTTCTCTTGAATCCTGGCTCTGAATCTCCTCCAGCTCTTATCCTTCTCCAGGCCGATCTGCTCTCTGCGCCCAGTGCTATCTCTTTTTATCCTCCCAGAGAATGGGCGTGGGATAATGCAAGGGCTTCTGGGAAGAACCACCCCAGCCAATGAGCTTGCCCCCTCTATCAAGTCAACCTGAGTTCTCACCTTGTAATTGTCCAGAAAACCTGAATTCTCACCTTGTCACCATCCAGACAACCCCAGTCCTCACCCAGCAATCCCAACATCTCCCCCTTTCTTTTGATTTAGAACATAGGACAGTCATGACCTTGAAACATAAATCCATCAATATGGGAAGTATTACAGATAATTACATAAATTACATAAGCACATAGTAACATAGTAACATAACACATGCTAGAAGTATATAACATAATCATAATCATAAATTGAAAATTTATAAATGTCCATAAGTCCATTGTCCATTAGTCTCATCTTGTGTGAGGAAGTCCAATGATTCCTGCTGGTTTTTAAAGTTCTTTAACAGTCTTCTTATTATCCATGCTCTTTCAGTGTCAGATGTTTCTTAGATCTTCTCCTTTATTTTGAGGTCTTTCTCTTTTTCTGTCTCTCTCTGATGGACAAGGCGAATATGACTCGTTGGCACCCATCTGATTCCTTCTCTTGCTGAAGAAATACAAGCAAACCCTCTCCCCCAGGCAGTTAACCTATCTGGTCCCTTCCATTCACCACTTTCTGGATCTCTCCACATCACCTGGCGATTATCTAAGGACAGTGGAGATGCTCTCACTGGACACTGCCCTTCTGGTGGGTTATAAAACCTGTCTGCTGGAGCCAGTGCATCTTTGTCAAAAATTAGAAAATTAATGGTATAGAGAACTAAATTTAGAAGTTCCCTAGGACTACCTGTGGCTCCCCCTTTCTTTTGTTTTTGGAGGAGTGTCTTAATATCTCTGTTTCTTCTCTCTACTATTGCCTGCCCTTGAGGATTAAAGGGTATGCCCGTGGTATGTAAAATCTTATACTGTGCACAAAAGTGTGTAAAATGTTTGGACGTATATGCAGGTCCATTGTCTGTTTTTATTGCTTGTGGCACACCCATAATTGCAAAAGCTTGTATAAGGAATTCAGTGACCACTCGGGCTGTCTCTTTTGCTGCTGGCATTGCAAATGTGAATCCTGAAAAGGTGTCTACCACGACATGAATAAAAGATAGACGACCAAAAGATTTATAATGGGTCACATCCATTTGCCAGATTTCATTGGGTCTCAAACCATGAGGATTCTTCCCTGGAGGGAGTGTAGGAGCATGGAAAGGAAGACAAGCTGTACAGCTTTTTACTATGCTCCTAGCTTCCTCTCTTGTGATTCCAAATTGTAAACGTAAAGCTCGAGCAGCCTGATGATATTTAGAATGAGATTCTTGTGCTTCCTGAAATAAAGGACTACTGGCTAACATGGTTAGAAGGCTATCTGCCTTTGAATTTCCATCAAAAATGGGACCTGGAAGTCCACTATGTGAGTGGACATGCAAGATATAAACCTTGCCTGGATGTTTTCTCACTTGCTCTTGAAGTTCCTTAAAGAGCTGATAAATATTAGAGGCTGCAAATTTTATTTGGGCTGTGGCAATTCTTTGTACTACACCTACTGAATAGGCTGAATCAGTAATTATATTTACGTCTCCTGGGTAATAAGTAAGAGCTAGCATGATAGCAAATAATTCATTCTGTTGAGTGGATTGAAAAGGAGTCCTGATTACTCTCTTTATGGTTAAATCATGAGAGTATATGGCACAAATATTTTCTTTGGAGGCATCTGTAAAGATTGTTGGTCCTTTAAGAGGAACCTTAGAAACCTTTTCTTCAAAAATCCATCGCCAATTATGTAGTAGCCGGGTAATCTTTAATGGAGATCCATGTGCAAAATTTGGAGCGGTGGCCAATAAAATTTGCCATTCTGGGATGGTCTCACAGCATACATTAATTTGTGCGTTAGTATAGAATGTGTATATTTTTTCAGGACTTATTCCAGATAATTGTGTTACTCTCTTAATAGCCTTTAATAAAATCCTAGCCACAAGCACTGGGTAAGGTGTAAGGCTTTGTTCTGGTTGTGCTGGGAGGTTCACCCACTCAATCACTCTGTCTCCTTGATGAAGGACTGCTGTGGGTGCCTCTTTTGTAGCAAAAACTGATATTTCCAAGGGTTTTTGAGTGACTCTTTCAACCACATTGGATAAAGCCAGTTCAACTTCTCTCAAAGCCTTTTGTGCTTCTTTTGTAAGCTGGCGTGGTGAATTTAAAGCACTGTCTCCCCTGTTCGGGCGCCAAATTGCGAAGGTCTGGTCTAGCTCTTCTTGTCAGGATAAGCAAAAGTCCTTGCCCCACGTTGGGCGCCAAATGTAGCGAGCTGTCGTCTCTAGAAGCTGCCGGATCACTCTCTGGGAAGAGATCTGCTGTGTCTACTCAAATCTTTAAGACAGATTCTTCTTCCTGTAGTGAACCGTTGTCTCCAGGCAGTTGCTGTTAACTCTTGTCCTTAGAAGTGACTTCCCTTCCTGCAGAGAGCCCCGTCAAGCCTGATGCAATGCAGAGTCTTTCTCTTGAATCCTGGCTCTGAATCTCCTCCAGCTCTTATCCTTCTCCAGGCCGATCTGCTCTCTGCGCCCAGTGCTGTCTCTTTTTATCCTCCCAGAGAATGGGCGTGGGATAATGCAAGGGCTTCTGGGAAGAACCACCCCAGCCAATGAGCTTGCCCCCTCTATCAAGTCAACCTGAGTTCTCACCTTGTAATTGTCCAGAAAACCTGAATTCTCACCTTGTCACCATCCAGACAACCCCAGTCCTCACCCAGCAATCCCAACATATGTTCATCAACAAACACAACATGGGGCTAGCCTGTAATGAGTTTAAAAAATAGGTATTCTCTAAATAAGGATTTGCACAGGTTTATGTGATAGGAAAATTATAAAATTTTTGCATATTCACAAACCTTACAACTTTTTTTGCATGTATATACTTTAACAAGTTCAAGTTAAAGACTATGCTTACCAATCACCTCTAAATTTCAATTTTTAATGCACAACTTTAATTCTCCAGATATTACTTTGTTCCAAAATATAAACCATATCATATCACCATAAGAATATGTATTTTTTAAAAAGACATATGCCCAGCAGAACATTTTAGATTAAATTTTAGATTAAAGAATGAGCAATTTCCAAAACACAAGACAGTTTTCTATTAATTTAGGGTTCCTATTCATTACCCTTCTGTTGTATTTATCCAGAGACTATGTACTGAAATATTGACATCTAACTTCATATCATGTTTTAAATAACAAAAATTCTTCATTTATTAGTTGTTCCCTTTTAGCCCATTATCTGTTCTCTTTTAAGAAGGCATGGATCTCTTTGAGTAGGGTCTATATCATTCCAGGAGTTGCTGAAATCAGTACAATGATATCCCAAAAGATTAGCTGGAGGACCTCTGTGATCATGAGGCATCATCTATTCTATTTGAAACTTTGGCAAAAATTCCTCTATGACAGAAGTGAATATCTTTGATAAGACCATGTCTGTTTCTGTTTTACGATTTCCTTAATGTAAACAACTAAATGAACAGCCTTCATTGTCATTACATTAATTAGGAAATCTTGTATGATCATAATATATATATGACAAGATACTTGCTGGAGAAGTTTTTTTTAAGGATGAATTTTTAATTGAATTGAGTAATTTATGCTAATCCATAGACAATGAGACAAGATCTTTTGTTCTATATGCCTTTTAGTCAATTATGTAACTGAAAAAAAATGCTCTGCTACAAAAAGTTTTAAAATCCCTACTTACCTTCACATTTTAATCGGTTATGACTGTTGTATTATTTTAATATCTGCTATCTGTTTATCTCTCTCTCAACTATCTATATTTCATGAGAAAAAAAGAAGTTAGGATGCAACTGTTAGGTGCTATTTGCTTTGATAAAAATAGATTATGAAAAATTTGGCAAAGTTGTTCCATTTTCCATGTATTTGAAATCGTCCTGCCAGTTTGATCTATCAGCATTCTTGGGAGCATTAATCTCTGAGGTTTAGGATCTGAAGAAATCTCATGTAAATTTTCTGTAAGTTTTATTTTAATTTACTCTATTCTTCAAGAGTTTGCAAGGCTGGATTGTATCTAATCATTTTCCATTCTCTCCTGTTTTATAAAGCTTTATTCTAACTTTTCTATATTTGGATGACAGATAGGTCACTGCACTTGGCAAGAAGATCAAGATTTTGGCAGAGAAGGTTTTGTGATTCTGTTGTCCTTACTGTTTTTGGTTAGCTTTAATTTTTGTAGGACATGATAATATAAGTACACTGACATATCTGCTTTGTTTCTAATACTTGTCTTTCAGTGTTAATGACTCATTTATTAGAGATAGTTCAACTTCTGCAACTCTAAGTGACTTCATACATTTAATTTTTTTTCTCTAATGTTATCTACCATCTTTTTGCTAAGTGCTTAATAGTCTTCTATTTAGCTGATTCTAATATGATTTCCCAACAGTACCTTGTTAGTTCCTGTTTATTCAGATAAAATTGATTTTTCTTTCTTTTCATTCTTATGTTGTTGGTGCTCAGCTTTTTAAAGAACTTGCCAAATCTTTCAAAAATCTATCTATGGCAACAATTAAGGAACTTCTGAATCTTCTACAAGCTTTTAGTCTCTTTCATTTCTCAAATTTCAGGTATATTTTCCAATATATTTATTTCCATAAGCTCATGGCATTATTGATTTAGAAATGATAGAGATCTTAGAGGCTATCCAGTTCAAGTTCCATATTTTACAGATAAGTAAGAAACTGAGTCATAAAAAGTTTAAGTGACTTTTCCAAGGCTTTATTTTTGGTAAGTAGCAGACAGGATTCAACTCTGTCCCCAAATCCAATGAGGTAATAACTGATGTTAATTGTTGGTTCTTAAAAGAAATAAAGTATTAAAAATTGTAACAAACAAAATTGCAAGCCTCATTATTTTTAAGCATAAAGGTAGATTGAGAATAAAGCATTTTATGTTATAGTAGCAGCACCAACAGTATTAGTATTAGTAAAGTGATGGTGATAGAAGTACTGATAGTGGTAGTAAAGATAATATCATGATGGTGGTAGTAATAATTGTATTGGTCTGTTGGTTTTTGTCCTTCCTTCTCAAAAAAGATCAAAATAGCCATACTATGTTAGAGTCAAGTTACAGTGTGTCTGACTGTAGCTGATCAGACCAATATAAGTTTGAAATCCTCTACTATAGGTCTGACACAAATAGTTCTTATGAACATGTTTTCTCTAATGTTGCTTATCTTGTGTTTCTTCTGAGCTAATTCAATTCTGCTTTGCTCATAGAGCACAGCACCTTCTTGATAAGGGCATACCATGCTAGATGGTCCTGTGACAGTATTTTCTATATTATGCAATCACTCCTAAAGCTTTTAAGAAACACGTTAAAAGTATCTTTTTAATCACTTTTTCTAACCACATTATGAGTGCTTGTCCTATATAAGTTCACCGTAAAATAATCTTTTTGGCAAGTATATATTTGGTATTTGAAAAATGTGGGTGACTCAATGGAATTGTATTCTCTGTAGAAGAGTTGGAATGCCTGATAGTATAGTCCGAGAAAGGACCTCAGTGTCTGATACCTTATCCTGCCAGGTGATTTACAATTCAAATGTAGATTCATTTTTCTGGCACAGCTTTGGTATGCTGTCTGGGTTTCATTGGCATACAACAATGAAGTCAGCACAATGGCTCTTTAGTATTAGTGATTCTAATGTTCTCTGTTTCAGTTTTCTTTGGGAGTGTCTGGGAGCAGCTTTCTTTTCAATTCAGTAATCACCACAAGTACAGCCAGGTGTTAAAGTCCAAATCCTTTATTATCTGTTTCAAAGTCTTGTCTCCTTTCCTGGGGCCAGGTTAGCTTTCTTAAAGGCCTATATCTCTCCTTGGTTCTGAGAGCTTGAGCTTCAGCTGCCAGTCCTTTGTGTTCTCTGCCTCTGCCAGCTTCCTGAATGTGGTTTGGTTTTCTGTGGGGGAGGCAGGAGGACCGCCACCGAGGTCTCTTTCTTCCAGTTCTGATTCTGGCTGAGTTTGTCCAAGATTATATGCTCTCTTAGCATAGGTGTGAATCTTGTAGAATTATAGTAAGTACTAATTACATGTACTGAACTAGAGAACTGTTAAGTATCATGCTAAACATCCATTGTCTTTATCAATTCCACTGAGTTAGCACCTTGTAAGAATCCTTGTTTCAGAGTACTGCCATAACAAGTGATAATGGTAGTAGCAGTAGTAGTAATATATTCATAGTAGTAGCATAGTCATAATAATCATAGCAGTAGTAGTTTTAGCATAGTAGTCATAGTGCTTGTGGTGTCACAGTAAAGTAGTAATAGTAGTGGTGGTATATGTGTTTCCTCTCCATAAATTTGCCCTCAAAAAAAAAGAAAGTGGGGAAATATTTCCAATGAGCCATTTTCCTCTAATATTATATGAAATAGGACACATTGCCTTTCCTGGAGATTCTATCCCTGTTAAAACTTCAATGAAGAAGTATGAGCCCTGGCTATTGAGATAATTCATAATAAATGTGCTCTCACTTCCCTAATATGTTCCTTCATGTCTCTTTCTTCTTTTACCAAAACTTACTTTTAAATTTAGAAAATTTAAGAAACAGTTCTTAAGTTCTCAAATTCACTCACCATAGTTTGCTGTGCATTATAATTATCCTCTCTTGTTTCTTATTCTTGTGCCATTGTTTGATCTATGTCTTATTAAAACTTCATATCTTTCCTAGTGTTTAACATGACAGTTCTACATACTATAGATACTTAATAGTTGTGGAATGAAAGAATGATTACAAACTTCAACTTTTTCTTCTTTAGAGATTCAAAACCAAACAATTCATTAAGAATCATTGGTCTAAATGCTTGTCTAGTCCATCTTTACAACTAGAGTTGGAATAAATATTATGTGTTTTCTCATACTCTTAGACTGAAACAAAAAATGAAAAAAAATTACAATCTTGAAGTGAACTTCATTAAGATAACAGAAGAAGCTCATTAAGATGACAAAAGCAGTTAAGTTTATCACAGCTAAATACACACACACACACACACACACACACACACACACACACAAAGAAATAGTTCCAAAGAAGCATACATTGCTTTAAAGAAAACTGTATATGCAAAGTTTTTCGTTTACAAACAAAAAAATTATGGTATATTTGTTTATATTAATTGAATGCCAGAGTGAATCCTTTTTAAAAATTCAAATACAGAATTAAAAAAAAAAAAAAGATTTGTTTCAACCTTCTAGATCAATAGGTTTTCACCCACGAGCCATTGATCCATGTCTATTGACTTAAATGTTCATCTCATTAATTATACATTAATAAAGAGAAATATATAAGTTAAAGAGAAATATATAACACTGTATGTGTTACATATATTCAGTAGAGGAATTTTTTCATTATTCACATATTCATTGGCTAATTATCACAACTCCTTTGAAGTTACAAAGGTCTATTTGGTTTTAAGGTGAACAACTGATTTTATTGGTTTAGAGAACTCTGAGGAAATCCAGTTCATTCTGTGTTGTACAATACTTTCTCTGAAAATAAAGTGTCAGAAGATGATTTGAGACTCTAAGAAGTTAAATACATTGTTTAAAATTATTCATCCAGCATGTTTCATAAGCAAGACTGGAGCTCAGGTCTTTCTGATTCTTAGCCTAGCTTCCTGTCTCCTGAGCCAAGCTTTAGTTGTCATCAACAAATGTAAATATAGATTAAAGAACTAGTTCCTTTGAAATCTCCAGTCAAAATCACACCCCACCCTCTTCCCTCACAAGAATAAATAGCATCACCCATTGCTCTCTATTTCATTATTGGTAAACAATTCAAAAGGGACTAGTCTAAATATCAAAGGCATAGGGTAAATCAATAAAGCCCTTATTCATTTATTTATTTTTTAATATTTTTGCAAATATGATCATCTTTAAGACCTTGCTGTAAAAATCAAACATGAAATGAAAGCCGCTATATTATGCTCTTGTACATTTTTGTCAAGAAGATTATGCACTGAATGAAATTTCATCTAGAATGATGGTACTTAACCTGGGGCACATGGGATACCTAAAGAAATAAGGAGACATTACTTCCAAGAGATCTATGAACTTGGTTGTGGGAGGAGAGAGGCAATACATTTTATTTTCAATAACTGAAATTTTGTATTTCTTTTACTTACAAATGTAGGCAATAATTATTAATCTGGGGAGTAGTCTGTCCCAAACTCCAAATTGGATCCGTGACACATACAGGAAGGTTAAAAACCTTTGACTTAAATTATATGGAAAGGGCAGGTTGATACATTGTTTATCTGGGTTTCTGTGAACATGGCTACCTTTTTCTCAGTTCTTGACATGTTAAAGTTTGTATGACATGTTAAAGTTTATATAAAATTGGAATCTTTATACTTAGTTAAAATAACAGGACTTTTCTCATTTCTTGATATGTTAAAGTTTGTATGAAATTGGAATCTTTATACTTAGCTAAAATAACAGGATTTTTTTGTGGTGGCATTTTAATGGTTTAGGCAGGTAGTTCATATAAGATTGAGCACTGATCTTGGAATCAGCAAGATGGATTTTGGTGAATTCAAATCTATCCTTGGACACTGTTGTATGATCCTGGAGAAGTCACTTAACCCTATTTACCTTGCATTCTTCATCAATGAAATGAGTGGAAGAACAAAGTGACAAGCTACTACGTTGGGGCAAGAAAACCTCAAATAGTATCACGAAGAGTCAGATATAACTGAAAAGCAATAATTTTCATAGTTTTAATCATCATTTTCATTATGTAATTTTAGCTCAGTATGCTATTATTGTGGTGAATATTATATAATATGTATAAATAATTAACATTATTACAGTTAGAGATGAATATGTATTACTAGGTAGTGACACTGTCTTCTCTCTCTACATGAACTTCTTAACTTCATAGTTAAGCCTTATTATTAACTTTAAAAAATTTTTAAAATATATTTTAATGTGCTAAATATAATTTTATATTATATTTAAACTATTCCATATTATTTTTCCCCCCTGAGGCTGGGGTTAAGTGACTTGCCCAGGGTCAACTTCTTAACTTCATAGTTAAGCCTTATTATTAACTTTAAAAAATTTTTTAAATATATTTTAATGTGCTAAATATAATTTTATATTATATTTAAACTATTCCATATTATTTTTCCCCCCTGAGGCTGGGGTTAAGTGACTTGCCCAGGGTCACACAGCAAGGAAGTGTTAAGTGTCTGAGACCAGATTCGAACTCAGGTCCTCTTGACTTCAGGGCTGGTGCTCTATCCACTGCACCACCTAGCTGCCCCCAACTATTCCATATTATTATAAATACTTAATACATTAAAAGATAAGCTATGTAACAAGTTTAAAAATTCAAAGAATAGTTCCGATTTTTAATTTATTGAGTAGTTCCCATTTTTAATTCAATGTATGCTTTTTCTGGCTTAGTTAGCAACTTAATTATAAACAAGGAAACACATTTTATTGACCTGATTCTTATGATAGGACTTAAAATCATAGCCAACTGCGATTATCAGAAGACTCACATAACTTAAAAATGACAGAAGCTTCCCAATTTGTAAAGGTCAAGAAGTTTTCATTGCTTAGTTGTGATGTGATATATATCTATCTAAATCTATCTCTATATATAAATTATTATTCCTTATGAATGTGGCAAAAACTGAAAAGTGAGAGTGAAATATTCATGCTGGCTTTCTTTTCAGTCACCAGCTGCCTTCTAATGACTTTACCAGCTGTGATACTAGTAGGATGAATTTTAGACTATATCCTTAATATGGATGTAATCATTTATTTATCTTAAAGTACATATTTTATTTATAGGGTTTCCCTATGTATACACTGGTAATACATATTGGAGTCTAATTTGGAGATAGCATGGAGCACATACTCTCCTAAAAAGATAAATATCAACTTTCCTAAAATTTCAGTTTCTACTAAAATCTTTCCCAAATCTTAAAGAGTATTCTTTATATAGTTGGCTGTAAGCCTCAACAACTTTTTCTATTAGAAATTTGACCAATAGTACTCAATAATGAAAACTGGCATCAACTCATACATATTAGAAACAATATATATTTTAGTTCTCTCTTTAGTCATATATAAACTATTACTATTATTATTATTATTATTATTATTATTATTATTATTATAGCTAAACTCCTTTTTAGGGTTAACCGGCCATCATATACTACTGCCTTATGGCATCTTCCTCCTGATTTCAGCTCAGAAACTTGTCTTCCCCCTTGCTAATCACTAAGACCCTTATCCTTGTTCAAAACTCATGGATTTAGCCTGTGCTTAGCAGCATAATAAGATCTTTGCCCCTTGATTTGGAGGATGTCTAATCCTACAAATTGTTTTGAGATGACTCATGACACCAGTCTGTAACCCCAATATACTTTTTAAGTATCACCCTGTACCCCATCATTTGCTGAACTGGTTTAGAGAGATTTTGACATAAATTTTCTCCCGCTGAGAAATCAAGACAAACAAAATCCTTGCTATAAGAATTTATACTCAAGCAAAACAAAATTTCTAATTGGCAGTAGAGGGAGAGGCCAATACACACAAAGACAGAGAAATGGACAGAAGAGACAGAGTCAGAGTTACAGAGAGAGAGAGAGAGAGAGAGAGAGAGAGAGAGAGAGAGAGACAGAGAGACAGAGAGACAGAGAGACAGAGAGACAGAGAGACAGAGAGACAGAGAGACAGAGACAGAGAGACAGAGAGAGAGACAGAGAGAGACAGAGAGACAGAGAGAGAAAGACAGAGAGAGACAGAGTCAGAGTTACAGAGAGAGAGAGACAGAGAGACAGAAAGACAGAAAGAGAGACAGAGAGAGAGAGACAGAAAGATAGAGACAGAGAGAGAGAGAGAGAGAGAGAGAGAGAGAGAGAGAGAGAGAGAGAGAGAGAGAGAGAGAAAGAGAGAGAGAGAGAGAATGATGTTTGGTGATTTATTGTAGTTCATTCTATAAAGTCTCCCAGGAATACAGAATAAGTGAATACTAATAATTTTTCTGAAGGGAAATAATGGGTAAGGTTTTAATGAGCTCTTAGCCACAACCTTTACTTAAGCACTTTCTTGGGTGGCTTCATCTACATATCAATAAATTTCCTCTTCTTTTTTCTAGATGTCCAAAGTAGGTCCTAGGTATCTGCCTTAGCAGAGGGATGGTCTCCCATGGGATCAGTTCAACCTTAATTGGGCCTTTCATTCTTAAGTGAACCTTTTCTTCAAGTGAGCTTTTGATTTTAGTCCCCACCTTTAGTATATCTAATCAGAAAGCCAAGTTATGATGTCAGACCAAGATCCCTTATATTTCTCCTATTAAAGATCTGCTCATAAGGCAGAGCTTAGCTAAACTTTTTTTTAGGAATTTAGCCCCCAGTCAATGGCATACTCCCACCTCATGCTATCTTTCTCTTAATGGCATATTCTTCTTGGTTATTGCTAGGGAATTTCTCCTCCCTCTTCATAAATAAAATGCTTTTTCTTTGTTAAATTATTTATGAATTTAGTTCTCCAGACAAGAGAATATTCCTTATTTTAGCTAAACTTTTTTTTTTTTTTTTTTTTTTTTTTTTAAACAGTTAGCCTCCTGCCTTAGTTATGGTATGCTCTTGCCTCTCCTCAATAGTGTCTCTTTCCTGGTTACTGTAGGGAAACTTGTCTTCCTCTTTGTCCATTGCTAGAACCCTTATCTTGTTAAAACAAACAAACAAACAAAAAACCCTAATGGATTTGGTCTGCTCTTAGCATAACAGACTGAGGGATGGGAGGAGGAGGATGCTTTTTACAGTGATAGGGAACATGGTGGGGGAGAGAGTATAAGGGAAAAGATAATTACTTTTGTTTTGGACATATTGAATTTAAACTGATTACTGCTTACCTCAGCGGGGGTCAAGGGGTTTCTCACCTTCACCAGGTCTTCGGACTTCTCTGGCTCTGATTATCTCAATCAGAGAGCTACCACTTTAGAGATTCCACCACAGAACACCAAGTCAGTCACTCAAGTATGCGGCAACAGGTCTTTATTCTAACTCTTTACATAGTGTTCCCTAACATTCCCTCTAGCCTTCCCTCTGGAGTTCTCCTGGAGTTCCCTCCTTTCTTCCTCAGAGTTCCCTCCCCCCCTTCAGCAACCTACTTTTTATAGTTCCTTGGTCACATGAATACACGAGTTTGAGCATGATCTGCAAGATCAAAGATAATGAGGAGGCTTTTCCTCATTAATGAAGCTTACTCAATACCTTTATGCCCAGTTTATTAGGCTCAGGCAGAATAAGCCTCCGAGTGCCTCTTATACTCTGCCCTTGAGATCTGCCCCTGAACATAACAACTGGACATTTAGTTTGAGACATCTGAAAAGCATTTGGAGATGTAAGATTAAAGGTCAGCAGAAAGATTGTAGCAGTAATGGTTTACCTGAGAATCAGTAGCATAAAAATGGCAAAAACCATGGGAACTGATGGGATCACTAAATGAAGTAGAGAGAGAGGAGAGAAAAGGGCCCAAGACAGAACCCTGAAGTACACTTATGGTTAGAGAAATGATGAGAAGAATTCAGCAAAGGAGATAAAGAAGGAATGGCCGGATAAAAGGAAAGTGTCCTGGAAAACTATAGTATGAGTGCTGGAATAATAAGTTAGAGCATCATCTTGTTCAGCCTCATCAGGGATCACGCCTGTCTCTATGAAGTCCAGGAATTATCTGGAAAGTACTGCAAATATTGTAGTAATAATTTGTAGTAAATAGATGAATTCACAAATATTCAATCTGAGGATAATGAGGATCAAGAGTGTATACCTGTGTGTGTGTGTGTGTGTGTGTGTGTGTGTGTGTGTGTGATAGTCCTCATTCTGGATCCACATTTCTGTCTGAAGATATTGTATTTCATCATGAAGCTACAGAATTATGATTAGCAATTGTGTTGATCATATTTCCAAAATTTTCTTTTAAAAGTATTTTATATAAATCAGCTAAGACTGTAATGCCAGAGAGACTGAGTCAAGATAGAGATTAGAGAGTTTTTAGTATTTTATTAATTGGAGAGTTTAATTGACTGGACAGGACTCTTGTCTCAAATTATCCAGTGATGAATGGGGGAATGACAAACCCTTTTATAGCTTTCAAACAAGGAAAAGAAGAGCTGGAAAAGTTCTTACAGAACCTTTTGGTTCTGTCAGAATGGGGAGAGTAATAAAAGCCAGAGTTAGGAAATTTGAATAAACAGAAGTAAGGATGTCAATTGAAGTGTCCAGGATGATCTTATCTCTTAGAGGGACAGTGTTAAAAATTCTTTGGAGGCAGAAGGAGCTAGGAGCCAGGATGTCTGATCTGCTCCTCATCTCCCACTGACAATTTATAACCTTAGATCAAATGGTCCTCAGTATTAATGAACCAGGGGGGGTTTACAACTTAAGGGGACTGAAGCAGAACAGTTAAGGAAACAGATAGAACAATTCAGGGAAACTCAGTCAGGACAATAAGGGAAAGTAGTGCAGGGAAACTGAGGCAGAACAGCTCAAGGAGACTATGGCATAACAAGACATGCCTGCTTACCTTCTCATCTAAATGTGCTCCCTCAGTGAATACACATAAAATCCTATTACATAAAACTGTAGATAATGAAAGCAAATTTCTCCATTCCCCATATCTTTGAAAATATTTTTTTTCCTGAACTTTGACTCCTTCACCTCTCTGTCAGAGGTAGGAAATATGTTTCATCATTAATTTTCTACAATCCTGGCTAATCATTATGCTTGTTAAGAGTGCAACAAAATAGTATTCCATCACATTTACATACCATAACTTTTTTATCCATTTCCCCCAATGTATGAGTATTCTCTCGGATTCTCATTCTTTGCCAACCTAAAAAAAGATTTGTAAATATTGTTCATAAATCCTTAAAATTTGTTTGGTTTAGGATTGATCACTTTCTTAATCTATGCATTTTCTAATTCCTCTTCTATCTTTACTAAATTCAGTAAACATTTATTAAGCATACACACAAGATACTATATTAAGCACTGGGGATATACATACAAGCTTATACACTTATACACACATGCGTGAGTATATATATGTGTGTGTGTGTGTGTGTGTGTGTGTGTGTGTGTGTGTGTGTGTGTGTGTGTGAGATATCCTCTGTGTGCATACATTTTTTTTTCTTTATTTTGGCCAGATCAGATGAAAATGATATTCAAATATCAGATATTTCCTATCCTTTCCTACTTACTTGAATAGAAATCTAGTGGTTCAACCTAATCATGGGAGATAATTTTCCCTATCCTTCCTTTCCCGGCTCCTTAGAATATTCCCGTTGCTCTGTCTTTCTCTATTCTTCAGTTTAAGGTATAATAATCATCACTGGGCCTTGTCTAATTGGACTCTATGAATCTTGATAATCATAGCGATAAGACAGATGTACCATCTCCCTATTATTTGGATATAAGAGGTTTAGCATTTTTGGTACTTTATCATTGTTAATTCATATTTACTTTTTTTGTTTTCTTTACTTATTAATACTTCAAAGTTTCTTCACAACTCTGTGTGTTTATGTATATGTGTTTTTTTTCCATCATGAATACTTATAAGTCCTCTATTTCATTAAAGATACATTCCCTGCCCCCCATTCTTTAGGATTATATTTAATTTTGCTGTGTATGTTATTCTTGCCTGTAATTCCATATCCTTTACCTTCTGGAATAAAATCTTTCAAGTTGCCTGCTACTTTATAGTAGTGACTGATAAATTGTATGTGAACCTGACTGCAGCTCTTCAGTACTTGAATTTATTCTTTTCTCCACATGGGAGACAAATCTGCCACTTGGCACCATTCCCTTTGGGTCTAAGAGTGTTGCAGCTTGGGTCTGAAATCCTCTCTATCCTTAGTACACGGCCTCTCAATAGGTGTTAGAACCATCTGTACAGCGTTCTTCTCACTCATCTCAGAATGCCTGTCTACTTCACCATGCTGAATTGAACTATACAAAAGATAAATTGTGACTATCAGGATGTCTCTTCCAGCATTTGGTCTGATGCATTATCTAGATCAGTTAGGAAGAGTTTGTGGAGAACTTATCACTTTACTTTCTATCATTCTGCCATTTTGTCTCTGCCTCCAAAGTCACATAAATTTTAAAAAGGAGTCATTATAAAATCAGGTTTTATAACTTAAACATGTGGCATCTTTTTGCCCTTCCCACTTGTTATCTATTAAGATTTATGTTCAAAAGTATTTAAAAGTCCCTGCTCGTGACATCAGCAGTTTTACTTTATATGCATTTTGATTTACAATTCAAAATAAGTAGTAAAGAGCTAAATGAATTTTCTTTTGGCATCTGTTACCATGTTTCTTTGACCTCTAAGCTTATAATTTATTCAGCTAAATAGTATTCTGCTACATGGCATTTTAGCACTTGGATGATTTTGAGAAAGCAGAAATTTAAATAGAATAGCTAGGTGGCACAATAAAGAACTAGGCCTGTAATGAGGAAGAAAATGAGTTTAACTACAAACTCAGACATTTACTGTGAGACCTTGGGCAAGCTGCTTAACTTTGTTTGTCTTAGTTTCCTCATCTATAAAATGAACTGGAGAAAGAAAAAAAAAACAAAACAGAATTTTTGCCAATAAAACCATACAAGCGGTCCTGAGAAGTTGGACATTACTGAAAATGATTAAACTACAACAAAAAGTTGTAAATAGTATTTTAAAATTTAAAAAAAATGCTGCTGAGCTATCTTTAGCAGATTATCTGAATGTAGAGTATAAAGAACTATTATGATGTAGAGTACAAAGTACAAAGTCAAATTGCATGTTCTGCAGAATACTGTATATTTGCCAAATGACTAAATAAGTTTGTTTAGAAATGATTCTTCTGGGTAGGACTGGAGAGGGGAGATAATAGTCTTCTTTATTCTAAGATGACCAGTTCCCCTCCACAATGTTACACCTCAAAGATTCATCATGATAGAAATTTCCTAAAGCATAAACTAATGAAATATAAGTACTACATTAATCTATCTTCCTACAAGCATTCTAAATATAGTCACACGAAAAAACTATCTGTCATTCAAGAGCTGTCCTAATTAAATGTGAACATATTCAGGTCCAGTAGACTCATCACTAATAAATGAACTAGTCCCAGTTCCTGAAAAAACAAATAAAAATACTAAAAGGCCCTCAGTCAAGCATCTCTTCTGACTTCTTTACAGAAAGTAAAAGGATGACCAGAGAATATCTAGAATATACTACAATTATCTAGTGTTTAGATCACACTTAAGTATTAAATAAATAATTGATACTGTATTAATATTGATTATTGATATTTTGTTTAATGATATAAGTGGATAGTACTAGAGAAATTGAATAATAGCAATATTGATGCTCTCATAAGTGAAACAAGAAGATAAAAAGATGTTTAGAACGCTGGTTCTGCTAATGGAAAAAAGTAAATACAAGCACTGACAGATTTGGTGATATTATGTGTTCAAAGCAATGTTCCATGGAACATTTGGTCATATGTTATTGCACTGCTTATGATAAACACTTAGAAACATGTCCGTGTCATCATAAATTGCATTATGGCATATATGACATCTGTTGCAGAGAATAAAGAGGTAAAGAAATTTGACAAAGAAGATTTGATTTCCAATTTTAATAAATATATATGCCATTAAGCATAGTGTATATATATATATATATATGCACAAACACATTTATTACTCATATGCATATAAATATGTTATATATGAGTGTATATGCTTGTTTTTTTATAAACAATGCATTTGAAAAATATTGCTCTAAAATAAGAAACAAAAACATTTGGTTCTTTAAAGAAAAATACTGTCTTAAAAGTTCTGTGTCTATAAAAAGTTGCCCTAGAAGTATTTTTTAAAAATGCAAAAACAAAGATCTTTTTACTTAATGAATCTTTCATAACAACTATCAAGGCAAAGCATAAAAGGGAGAGATAAATGATGCCAAATGTATTTGTCTTGGGGAGTTTCTTTGATAAAGTTAGAATGGAAGGGAATTCTTCTAAAGATGTTTCAATTTTTCCTTTTAGCAAATGGCTTTTGACTCAACAAACAAGCCAAAAGACTACAGAGAGTCAATAATGGGATACAAAAGTACATTTATTTTATTTTATTTTAAACAAATTGCCCATGCAAGAAAAAAAAAAAGATGAACAATGTCTTTTCAAGATTAGGAATTTAGATGAGCAAATTATAGAGATGATCAGCTTATACATGTATAAAATACATATTGTTAACTGAGTCAATCAAATTATTCCTATTCCACATTAATTGACAAACTGTTATCCTGATAGTTTTGTCGCATAAAAAACAGTCTCCAATGAATCTATCAGTAATTGTTATGAATAAGGTCAGGAGCATCTGTTCAATCATGTTATGGGAGCCACCTGCTAGTGATTGCTGGGATCTAATTCTGATCAGCAGAATAGATCCCTTCATGTGAGAGGATGTTAATAATACAAGGAGACTGAGAGGCAGGTGCATTCTCTGACTTCTTCTCTTCCCTCTTGCTTCCATATTATTTCATTCCCAATTCACAAGCAACATCTGTGTTGGTAAAGGCTGATTTGCAATTCCTTCAAGTGTGGTATGATTCACAGCTGTGGAGGCTTTCAGAGAACCAACCTGTCCCTTAAGGGTACAGTCCCCTTTAACCCTTTACAGGTTTTCTGGGTTTCACACCTAGGCAAAGTCCTTAACACAATCAAGATATTTCAACAAGATGGTATATAAAGAACTCTATTTAGATTTCACTGAGAGAAGTGGTCTTTCTCTATAGTATTTGTGTAAGATCAGAAAGTTTAGAATCAAGTAGTTGGGGCATATGAAAGCTTAGGAACTGAGAAGAGATTTGCTTTAATAAACTGAGCAATCAGTGAAAACCAGCAGAAAAATTACACCTGATTAAGTATCAAAGCAAAAACTCTTTGAGTATCTCTAAGTTATCCTTTAAGCTTGAGTCTAATTTACCTGGATTAAATCATATTACTCAATTTTTTTTCAATCTTATCCAACAATTATGCTGTGGGTTTTTATTAAAATTCAGCTAGTAAATTTCCTTATCCTCTTAATGTCAATTAGTTCTTTAAAAATAATAATCAGAAGATATTACAGACATATTTATAAAGTATTAAAATCCCAATTGAAACTCTTCATTAATATTTTAGAACAGATTAGAATATTGTAATACGAAGTTTATGCACTTTTTTATGTACTGTTTTTAGAAAATACAATGTCCCTTTTCCAGAAGTAAATAGTTTTTAAATACTTTTGCTGAAAACAATAGCTGTGTATGCTCATTAATTAATATCTCAAAGTATAATATATACTTAAAGCATATTTTGTCATTAATAAGATTGGAAGGAGAAATATTTTAATGATTGTGATGTTTTTGTTGTTGGAAATTTTTTCATTCTGATTTATCTCACCAGATTAAGACTGCTTTCACGTGAATATGGTTAATAAAGGTCTTTATTAGGAGAAAAAATGAAAATTTGTCATTTTATTGCTGCTTTCTTTGCTTGAATAATTAATATTATACTTAACCTCATGATTCCTTTGCAGAAATCTTTTTAAAAGACATATTCATTTTAATAAGATTGGTTTAGTTGAAATTAAAGAATGTAATCTGCAAATCCTCTTACTCACTCACAGGTAAGGTGGAACAGTGGATAAAGTGTTAGACCTGGAATCAGGAAGACATGAGTTTAAATTTAGCCTCAGATTAGTTGTGTGACAAAGAGCTACTTACTTAACTCTGTTTGTTTTACTTTCCTCATCTCAAAATGAGCCTGAGAAGGAAATGATAAGCCATTGGCTTAGGTAATGCCAAGAAAACTCCAGTTAGGGTGACAAAGAGTCAGTTGTGACTGAAACAACTGAACAACAATAAAAATGTGTTATACTGGAGGATACTGAAAGAATATTATTTTATGAATTGCTATTATTTACTGCTTCCATGTTTTGTAACTCAAACTCTTCTCTCAGGATCAATTATATACCATATCACTTGATTATATGACATAGTGGTCAAGTGAAGAAGATATGACTGGCCATTCAAATATCAAATAAATTCATACCTTAATAAAGCAAAATTGAGGCAGGTAGATGGGACAGTGGATAAATCACTGAATTTTGATTCAGAAAGATTCAGCCACACATTTTCTTAATTTTGTGACTCTAGGTAAATCACTTTACCTATTTCCATTTCCTCACCTGTAAAAAGGATGTATCATTTACATCTCAGAGTCACTATGAGTATAATGTAGAGCATTTTGCAAACCTTGAAGTGCTACATAAATATTGATCGCTATTTTACTTATTGATATTATAATTACTAACTATGATAATCACTGGTAATTTTCATTCCTGTTACTACTGGTTTAGCTACACAAAGTATGGAACTTCTTAACAAACCATTGTGTTCTATCGATCTTAAAAAGAAGGAAAACTAAAAATTAATCAGGTTCTAAGATTTTTTTCAAATTTACTTAAAGGACCAACTGTTTAGACCAGAACTTCTTAAACTTTTCCATTTGTGGCCCCTTTTCACCTAAGAAATTTTTATGTGGCCCCAATTATATAGATTTATAAAATAAATATATACACACCAAACATTTACTGACACAATCATAATTTTGTGACCCCAACCCTCAGTTATGAGGCCCCATATAGGGTCACAAACCACAGTTTAAGAAACTGGGACTAGAGGAAAGTCATCAACAGACTGTATAGATTTCTTTTTCCCTGCCTTTCTTCTTGAATACAACAGGATTTTCAAGAGGAAATTAACAATAATTGAATGTAGGGAGAAGTTGTGATCTTCACAACATTAACTATGGAATCACAGATTATCAAGTGAAAAAGTTAATTGGTTAGGTTGGATAAAACACAATGACTTTATTAAATAGTTCCTCAGTTTATGTAGCTAAATTAAATTTTTTAGAAAAGACTTTTATAGAATTTTAAATTGAATGTTTGTTTGCTTTTTTTCTTTCAAGATAGCTAGTGAGCCATATAATCACTCTTTGAGAATTTAGGTGTTTTCTATTATTGAGTTCCTCAAAACTTTAGTTGCACTTCAGTCAAGCAAAGCATATAATTCACTAGTTCCTCATATTTTCCTTGATCCTTTAATGAATGTTACATGAGTTCCCTACTGTTTTGTTGATAAGTAAATAATTGCAATAATAATCTTTTGCATTTTATAGCATTTATACTAGGTTAACCCTAAAATTAGGCCTGCAAACAAATAAAAACTAAAACAAAGCCAAAACAAAATGTTAAATCAGTGTAATATATTGAAGGCTTTTTATGTTTGATATTTTCTTTTTACATCATTTTTAATTTCAAAATCAACCTACTTTTAATATTATAAAGCAATTATAGTTTACATAGAATGAGTTAGTATCTGTAAAGAGCTTTATCTCTATTATCATTTCTTCCTCACATGTGTTTCTAAAACTGATACTAAAGAGATTAAATGATTTGCTTATAAAAGTCCAACACTGAATGTAAATCGAGATTTCTCCCCAGTATAATATTCTTTACTTTAGAATATTCAGAATACACCATGTTGTCAGGAAGCACAGAAATGTAGCTACCTTTCTTCAAATGAGATGTGGCAAAATGAGAAATATTTAGGTGGTGACTGCAATAACATTAAATGACTTTTAAAAAGAGAGAGAGAGCAAGGATAAAATCAACTACATTATCATTATGTAGTGATCAATGAAAGAAATTTATCAACTACAGGTTGTCTTTCTCATGTCAACTAATATTTCTGGATCATTTTCTGTTTTCCTAATCTTCTATTTTTTCTCTCATAGCAAAGAGTATTTCATAATCTAAAATAAGGAAAATGCTCAAGAAGGTAAATTTGCTACAAAAGAAATTCAATGTAGCATCAAAAAACTTCAAAAAGTAGATAGTGATATATTTTAGTTATTCATATAAACAATGGTTTTCCCCATTAACAGGGACAATTGAAAGATGAACACACACACACACACACACATACACATACATATAAATAGATATCCTTTTATCTTATTCCATTTCTTTTTTTTTTAGTTTTTTTTATTATTTTATTTAGAATTTTTTTCCACAGTATATATGCATGAGTAATTTTTTTTATAATATTATCCCTTGTATTCATTTTTCCAAATTATCTCCCCCTCCCTCCACTCGCTCCCCCTGATGACAGGCAATCCCATACATTTTACATATGTTACAATATAACCCAGATAGAATATATGTGTGTAAATACCATTTTCTTGTTGCACATTAAGTATTAGATTCCGAAGGTATAAGTAACCTGAGTAGATAGACAGTAGTGCTAACAATTTACATTCACTTCCCAGTGTTCCTTCTCTGGGTGTAGTTATTTCTGTCCATCAATGATCTACTGGAAGTGAGTGGATCTTCTTTATGTTGAAGATATCCACTTCCATCAGAATACATCTTCATACAACATTGAAGTGTACAGAGATCTTCTGGTTCTATTCATTTCACTCAGCATCAGTTGATGTAGGTCTCTCCAAGCCTCTCTGTATTCCTCCTGCTGGTCATTTCTTACAGAGCAATAATATTCCATAAACTTCATATACCACAATTTACCATTCTCCAACTGATGGACATCCATTCAACTTCCAGTTTCTAGCTACAACAAAAAGAGCTGCCACAAACATTTTGGCACATACAGGTCCCTTTCCTCTCTTTAGTATTTCTTTGGGATATAAGCCCAATAACAGCAATGCTGGGTCAAAGGGTATGCACAGTTTGATAACTTTTTTGGGCATAGTTCCAAATTGCTCTCCAGAATGGCTGGATTCTTTCACAACTCCACCAACAATGTATCAGTATCCCAGTTTTCCCACATCCCCTCCAACATTCGTCATTATTTGTTCCTGTCATCTTAGCCAATCTGACAGGTGTGTAGTGGTATCTCAGAGTTGTCTTAATTTGCATTTCTCTGATCAGTAGACACTCTTTCATATGAGTGGATATAGTTTCAATTTCATCATCTGAGAATTGTCTGTTCATATCCTTTGACCATTTATCAATTGGAGAATGGTTTGATTTCTTATAAATTAGGGTCAGTTCTCTATATATTTTGGAAATGAGACCTTTGTCAGAACCTTTGTTTTTAAAAATATTTTCCCAATTTGTTACTTCCCTTCTAATCTTGTTTGCATTAGTATTGTATGTACAGAAACTTTTTAGTTTGATGTAATCCAAATCTTCTATTTTGTGATCAATAATGATCTCTAATTCTCCTCTGGTCATAAATACCTTCCTCCTCCACAGGTCTGAGAGGTAGACTATCCTCTGTTTCTCTAATGTATTTGTGATCTCATTCTTTATGCCTAAATCATGGACCCATTTTGATCTTATCTTGGTATATGGTGTTAAGTGTGGATCCATATCTAATTTCTGCCATACTAATTTCCAGTTTTCCCAACAGTTTTTTCCAAATAATGAATTTTTTTCACTAATGTTGATATCTTTGGGTTTGTCAAAGATTAGATTGCTATAGATGTACCCTTTTTTGTCCTTTGTATCTAATCTGTTCCACTGATCTACCGGTCTATTTCTTAGCCAATACCAAATGGTTTTGGTGACTGCTGCTATATAATATAGCTTTAGATCAGGTACATTTAGACCACCTTCCTCTGACTTTTTTTTTCATTAGTTCCCTTGCAATTCTCGACCTTTTATTCTTCCTTATGAATTTTGTTGTTATTTTTTCTAGGTCATTAAAATAGTTTCTTGGGAGTCTGATTGATATAGCACTAAATAAATAGATTAGTTTGGGGAGTACTGTCATTTTTATTATATTCGCTCGGCCTATCCAAGAGCACTGAATGTCTTTCCAATTATTTAAATCTGACTTTATTTTTGTGGCAAGTGTTTTGTAATTTTTCTCATATAATTCCTGACTATTCTTTGGTAGATGGATTCCCAAATACTTTATACTCTCAACATTTGTTTGGAATGGAATTTCTCTTTGTATCTCTTGCTGTTGAATTTTGTTGGTGATATATAAAAATGCTGAGGATTTATGTGGATTTACTTTGTATCCTGCCAGTTTGCTAAAATTCTGAATTATTTCTAATAGCTTTTTAGCAGAGTCTTTGGGGTTCTCTAATTATACCATCATGTCATCTGTAAAGAGTGATAGTTTGATTTCCTCATTTCCTACTCTAATTCCTTGAATCTCTTTCTTGGCTCTTATTGCCGAGGCTAGCGTTTCTAGTACTACATTGAATAGTAATGGTGATAGTGGGCAACCTTGTTTCACTCCTGATCTTACTGGGAAAGGTTGCAGTTTATTTCTATTGCATATTATGTTTACTGACGGTTGTAAATATATGCTCCTGATTATTCTAAGGAATAATCCATTTCTTCCTATACACTCAAGAGTTTTTAGTAGGAATGGATGTTGGATTTTGTCAAATGCTTTTTCTGCATCTATTGAGATGATCATATGGTTTTTATTAATTTGATTATTAATATGGTCAATTATACTAATAGTTTTCCTAATATTAAACCAGCCCTGCATTCCTGGTATAAATCCTACTTGATGATAGTGTATTATCCTGGAGATGATTTTCTGAAGTCTTTTTGCTAATATCTTATTTAAGATTTTAGCATCAATATTCATTAAGGAAATTGGTCTATATTTTTCTTTCTCAGTTTTCAATCGACCTGGTTTAGGTATCAGTACCATGTCTGTGTCATAAAAGGAGTTTGGTAGGACTCCTTCATCCCCTATTTTTTCAAATAGTTTATATAGCATTGGGGCTAATTGTTCTTTAAATGTTTGGTAGAATTCACATGTGAATCCATCTGGTCCTGGGGATTTTTTCCTGGGGAGTTGATTAATAGCTTGTTCTATTTCTTTTTCTGAAATGGGACTATTTAAGCAATTTATCTCCTCCTCTGTTAATCTAGGAAGCCTATATTTTTGCAGGAAGTCATCCATTTCACTTAAGTTATCAAATTTATTGTCATAAAGTTGGGCAAAGTAACTCCTTATTATTTCTCTAATTTCCTCTTCATTGATGGAAAGATCCCCCTTTTCATTTGTAAGACTAACAATTTGATTTTCCTCTTTCTTTTTTCTGATCAGATTTACCAAAGGTTTATTTATTTTATTGGCTTTTTCATAAAACCAACTCTTGGTTTTATTTATTAATTCAATAGTTTTTTTTACTTTCAATATTATTGATTTCTCCTTTTAATTTTTGTATTTCCAGTTTAATTTTTGGTTGGGGGTTTTTAAATTGGTCTTTTTCTAGCTTTTTAAGTTGCTAAACTTAGCTGGGTAGTTCATTATTGGTTGCAGTCCTTGATCTTTTGCCTTACGGAATATCAGGTTCCAGGCCCTTCTATCTTTTAATGTGGAGGCAGCCAGATCTTGTGTGACCCTTATTGTGGCACCTTGGTATTTAAATTGTTTTTTTTTTTTTTTTGCTGCTTGCAATATTTTCTCCTTTGTGTGGTAATTCTGCAGCTTAGCCACAATATTGTGTGGTGTTCTTTTTTTAGGGTCTATTTCAGAAGGAGTTCGATGAATTCTTTCAAAATCTACTTTCTCTTCTGTTTCTATTATCTCTGGACAGTTCTCTTTGATAATTTCCTGTAAAATAGAATCTAGGCTCTTTTTTTGGTCATAGTTTTCAGGAAGTCCAATGATCCGCAGATTATCTCTCCTAGATCTATTTTCCAGGTCTATAGATTTTCCCAGTAAGTATTTGACGTTATTCTCCAGCTTTTCATTTTTTAAAATTTTGTTTGACTGATTCTTGGGTTCTCAATGAATCATTCATTTCTATTTGTTCCATCCTGAATTTTTAGGAGTTATTTTCTTCATTCACAGTTTTTAGTTCTTTTTGTAAATGTCCAATTTTGTTTTTAAATGAATTATTTTGCTCTGTTGAATTTTTTTCCATTTCCCTAATTTTTTTTTAGAGAATTATTTTCTTTTTCCAATTCAGAAATCCTATTTTCTTGAGACTTTTTTGTCTTTTCCAATTCAGAAGTCCTACTTTCCTGTGATTTTTTAACCTTTTCTAATTCACAAATTATGTTTCCCTGAATCTCCGTGAATTCTTTATTTTTTCCAACTCCAATTTCATAGCTTCTCTTTCCTTTCCCCATTTTTCTTCAAACTCTCTTAAATTTTTAATAGTCTCTTCTAAGAGGGAGTTATTTGATGGGGGGCAGGTATCATTTCCCTTTAGGCTGTTATCTGCTGACTCTCTGCTGTTACCTTCCTCGGGATTGGATACCCGCTCTTTCTCTGTGTAGAATGAGTCAATTGTGGTTTTTTTTGCTATTTTACTCATACTTAAAAAATCTTTTGGGGTCTGTCCCTGGGGTAGGAAATTATTTATTTATTTCTTTACCAGCTTCCTCCCAGACAGGATGGATGCAGCGACCCCTGCGCCTGAGCTAAGAGAGAGCTCTGGGAGAGAGTGCCCCACCCCTCCCTGGAAGTGCCTCACAGGTGATCAGCACTGCTGTGCTTTGAGGGCAGCACTATGTGTCCTAGCGGCTTCCCTGAGGTTTGAGACTGAACAGTAAAGGCGACTCAAAGCCTAGCCTATGCGTCCTGGTGGGGCGTGGATGTCTGCAGCAGGTGACATGGAGAGCCCCTGTGCTCAAACTGGATGTGTCTGCCCAGAAACTGCGGTCCCTATTTCAAAGGTTCCGCTTCTCTGGGACTTCCTGGGGCTGAGTTCCACAGCCTCCAGCCGAGCAAGGCACTATGTGTTACCTTGGGCTGTGTCCGCCCACTTCTCAATCTCTTAACTACTCCCAGGTGAAAGCCCGGACAGCCTAAGTCGGCCACACCCACAGTGCCGAGATCTGCTGAGTCACCCCCAGGCTTGGGGAAAATCCAGTCTCTAGTTTTAAATTTTAAAGTAGCTTTGATTTCTCCTCTGAACTGCTGTTTTATAAGCAGAGAAGAGCTAACAGCCTATTGAAACTCCAGATTCTTTTCAGCTGGTAAGTTGTGCTTCCAGTCCTTGTGGATTCTATCAGTCCAGCGCTATTTTTGAGGCTGATTTTATCTAGTTGGTATTGAGGGAAGAAAGGAGCTTACAGAATCGCGTGTATCTTCTCCGCCATCTTGGCTCCGCCCTCCTGTTCAATATGTTTTTTATAATAATCCCTGAGGTGCAACACTGACATTTGACAAGTTGACTACTTTTTTGAGTTCAAAATTCAGCTCATTCTAAATCCATTTGATTGTTATCTATTTGGAATCTCTCTACATTCCCACAAGAACAGTATGATATATTCTTGTAAAAAGTTTGCTAAAATATAGATAAACTGTAGCTATCATATTCTTCTAAACTTTGGAATTAGTATCAAGAAAGAAAATAACATTAATCTCTCATGACTTGCTTTTGATGAAGCCATGTTTGGTCTTCACAATCAAACTTACTGGTTTGTTTGCAGTTGCTATTAAAGAAATTCTCCTGATTTTTTGTTCTTTTTTAATGAGTTGTTTTCTGTATTCTGGTTATGCAGTAAATCTCCCATTCCCCGCAATCTTTCTGATAGAACAGATCATTGTTTAGCTTTCACATTCACCAAAACTTTCAGTGTCCATACCCATAGTTCATCTTGTCTAGGTGAATGATTCTCTCAAGAATAGCTAAGTCAATTTTTTCCTATATGAATAATTATCTTGCATATCAATTGCTTATTATGCATTTTTAACTTGTCATGTTTGGGGGAAGGTCATTTGCTTTGACAGGTAAAATAAAAAGGGAATTAAAATTAAGCAGTTTTGAGTTCTCAGTTATCTGATTTATCCCCAAGGTAAATTCATTTCCCCTCCCTCTTTTATTTTGATCCTTCTCTTTCCTCCAGTATTGATTTTAAAAATATATTTTGTGAAAAATATGCTTTTTTCTTATTAGTAGAATTATAAATAACTATTTTAGAAAAGTCTGCAATTATGTAAGTAAAAGGATTAAAATGTGCTATATTTTGATTGTCAAATTCCACTACAACACATATAACTCAAGGAGGTAATTAATAAGAAAAAAATTACCCCATATGGTCCAAAATATTTATATTATGTTATTTTGTCATAGAAAAGAACCCAAAATAAAGTACATGGTCATTGATGGAGGTAGCACTAAACAAATTGTGATATGAGAATGATATGAACTTTTCACAATATTATAAAGCACGATAAAAACAGAGAAATATGGAAAGACACATGAAATGATAAAAATGAAGGAAGCAGAACCAAGAAAACAATATTCACCATGGCTACAATGTAGTAAATGGGGAAAATGACAACTACAACAACTAAAGTTGAATATTACTGTATTGAAAAGCCAAGCATATTTGCAGAGATATGAAAAAATTCCTGCTTTACTTCCTTTTCTCATACACACAAATGTTTTAAAAGAATATAAGTTGATTATTGGGTTCCTATATATTAAATAGGTTTTTTTAAACAATTGTAATTTTTTTCCCCTTCTAATTGACTTTTTTTTTTTATGTATTTAAAATGTCATTCTTGAGAGTCAGAATTTTCTGGTCTGACTCATTCTGTAGGATTTGGATCCTGGTTATGCTCAATCAAAAACTAGAGGAAGGGCTGATCATTCCCTCTCTAGGAAAAGTTCCTGTCCTTTTCAATCACTCCTCCCCCAAGCCAGTTTCCTATCAGTCACAGTGAGATCTAGAATACAATTTACAATTCATTTGTTCCTACTGATCTTGAATGATGTGGTCTTTAGTGAAGACAACCTAGATGCTTTCAGCTGCTCTTCTTCTGGTAGAATTTCTGCAGATTTCTGGGTATTTGAATTATCCTTCCCTATGCTACATTATGCTTCTATGCCAGATTTCTGTTTTATTTTCCAAAATCCTCTTCTATTTCTTATTCCACTTAGAATATATAATATATTTTGATGGCAAAATCATCTATTTCTCCTTCCATTGAAATTTGATTCTTTGTACAAACCTTCTCTCCCTTCCTGTCTCATTCAAAGACTTCTTATATGACTAAGGCTTCTTAACATACAAAAGAATCCCACCAAAATATATTTTTCTCTATCCTAGATTTTATTGTTTATTTGTTTACCTGATGTTTCTTTTTAATAAATATTGTTCATTCAGATACATATTCTCAGGTAAGGGTTTCGTCAGAATAAAACTCAGAGAGACCTATATAAATCAATTTGTTTTCTTCCAATGAAATCTCTAGTTTCTATTTTACTTAAGAGATGAGCATTTTTACATACTCATTTGGATCCATGCATTTTATTACCTTTTCCTTTCTTAGATTTTTTTCTCCTATGAACTACTAGGTATTTCAGTCACTTATTTAGTCATTGTAGCTATTTTCTAAAGAATCAAGTTAGATGGCTTTACAAACATAGATTTCTTCCTCTTCTGTGTTCTCTTTATTTTAATGCTCTCTAAATTATAACACATGCTAGCAGCTTTGATATTTTTATTTCATAATGGCATAGAATACTGTCATTCCTGTATTTTCAGCAATCCAAATCTCATTTTTCAACATCATTTTCTTAGCTAGCTTTGCACTTTCAAATCACATCTCTCTATTCAATGAGCAGATAGCAATTAGAAAAATACAGTCTATGTCCTGATGGAATTCAGTTTCTTGCCCAAGACTTTATAATTTTTGGTAGTATTTTCTAGTGAAGAAGTAGAATATTAAAGTGTCAAACTAGTAAAGTGAAATGTAAAAGATCCTTTGACTTCCATGGTTTATCCTAGACTGTTATGTAAAATCACTCCCTATTGATCCAGATTAATTGCCTATGTGCTAATGTATTTATAGATCTCAAAGTACTAGGGATTCTGTCCTTGAAATGTGACCAAATACAATTAGACTTCTTTTACTAATTCATAATTGTTTATATTTGAATTTAGCAACAGTTTTATCACATAATGAATCCTCTAAAACTTTATGCTACTATATGGTATCATGATTTTCCATTATAAATATGTTTTTGATTTGCTTTCCCATTCTGTTAAATAAATATCCTATACGATTTTCAAAACTTTATAGGCTAACTGCTTAAAATTCATTTGAAATACCTTGCAAAGATATACAAATACCTTTGACATGCTTTGTGACCTTGGGAATCTTGGCTGATATAAGGACACTTATGACTGTTAACAAAACTTGTAAGTAATTACTTGATACAACTATTTCTAAATAAATGTTTTTCTGATAAGGTGTGAATCCTAAACCCATTGTCAAATGATTCAGTTTATTTGATTTGATATTAGGCTCTCGTAGGCAGGGATCATATATACCCCAATGAAATTCCAAAATTGGAATGTAGTATTCCATTTTTTTTAAAATTTCTTGAGAGGTTCTCTCTTATCTATTTAATGTGAGACCTGAACAGACAAGATATTTTTCTATTTTTCTGACCAACAAATACCTGCTTCATTACCTCTGAGTGAGGTATCATCTTTCTATAGTCCTGCTTTTCTTTCCCCTCTAATGTTAACTAAATGACCTCTCCTCTGATACTTCTGTATAGCCTCAGATATAGAAAAAAAAAAACTTTGTCAAAATTCTAAACTTATTTATGTTACCATACTATGAAAAAATATAGCCAAAGAAAGGGAATTTATTAATATGATCAGAATCATTTATGTAAAACTTCAAACATTATTTGTAATGGAGAAAAATTAGAAGCTTTCATAGTATGATAAAACATAAAGAAAGATTATCCTTCTGCCTAATTATTTTGCATAGTATTAAAAATGTTAGCTTTGCAATAAGTCAAAGAAAAGTAATTAAAGGAATAAGTGTAAAAGAGGAGGCAAAATTATCTCTATTTGTAGATGATATGACAGTTTACTGAGCCCTGGAGAAGCAATGAAAAAACTAATTGAGACAATTAATAGCTTCAGCAAAGTGGCAGATACAACATAAATCCACAAAAATCATCAGTGTTTTTGTACACTGCTAAAGAAAACCAAGAGAAAAAGATATAATAAGTACTTCTGTTTAAAGTAATTGCAAAATGCAGTAAGCATAAGAGCTAACTGAGCAAGACACACAGGATATATAAATAACTACAAACAAGTTTTCGGAAATAATAATTAAATATTTCAAGAATTTTATGATGAAACTATTCTCAATAAACACTTTATTACCCTAATTAATCAAATAATGCACTGTTGCATCAGTCATTTTACCAAGGACATACTTCATAGAGTTAAACATTTATTATAAAATCATATGGAAGAATAAAAGGTCAAGTATTTCAAAAGAAATAATGGCAAATTATGAATTAAATGTCTCCTGTCATATAAAACTGTAAATAGATGATCATCAAGATCATCAAAACTACTATCTATGGTTCAAAAAAATGAAAAACTTATAGAAACAAATAGCTACAGCTACTTACTTTAAGTGCCACTAAGTGATACTGTAAATTGAGTGCCACACCTGAGTCAGGAAGAGCCTCCTTCAAATTTTGACTCAGAAACCTAGTTATAGGACAAGTCACAGTTTTCCTCAGTTTCCTCATCTGTAAAATAAGTCAGTGAAGGAAATGTCAAATTGATGTGGGGAGCTCCTAAACTCTCTCTCTCTCACTCTCTTGGACTTTGGGGGGAAGCTTGGGAAACTGCCTTACAGAAACTTCCCTGAGAGACCGGCCCCAAGGAATCAAGATAAAGTGGTTTCATTCTGTTGTCTGGGTGGGACTAGTTAAGTCCAGGACCACTCCTACTTAGCCTGAGCTAGACATTGAGATTTCTATGCAACTCTATTGAGTTGTAGATTAATCCAGAGACACTCCTTCAATTCAAAGATTCTCTATTCTGATTCCAACTCAAACTGCTCCCAGCCCCTACCAAGAGCTACCCATCTAACAAGCTTCCTTCACCTCAATTCCTTGCAGAGAGGATAAAAACAGGAATCATGCCAAGGAACCTCTCTTTCTCTCCTTGGCATAGCTGCGACTCTCTGCTTGCTGAAAAAACATTCTCTTTTCAGTGTTACTTTATCTCTCTCACCTACTTCCCTAACAGGATCCTATTTACCTCTCTGTTGGGATTTCTCTGCTAGATCTTTACTTCTCTGGCAGGAAGGAAGTCAGCTTGTAAAGGCTGACTTCTCAGTTCTAATAATAAACTTCTTTTGCCAGTCTGACTTTTCGGGTTATAAATTCATTTATGAAGGACCTGTGGGGCCAGAAGGGGGTTCCCACTCGCTGCCCGGCGCCGAACCTCATCATTTTTGGCTCTCTGACCTGATGAGGAACCAAACCTCATCAAAATCACCTCAGTATATTTGTCTTCAAAACTCCAAGTGATGTAACAAAGATGTAACTTCAGTATATTTGCCCTGAAAACTCCAAATGACATAACAAAGAGTTGGATCAAACAACAATAACTGAGTTCTTTATAAATCTATGAACACAATTACTAGGGGAAGATGGTAAAGAAGAAAAGGGAAAAAAACATTTTTGATAACAATTCCTGGAAAACAACAGAAAGTGGTTTAGCTATAATATAGCTATTGAATAGCATCCACAATTGTGTTCCACAAATAAATTTTAAATGAATAAGCAATCTAAATATTAAAAATTTACAACAGAAAATAGTGATAAGATAATGTAAATTTATAATTTTGAAAACTATCAATAGATGCAGTATTTAAAAAAAAACTTTTTGCAAATAAAATCAGAGAAATCAGAAGAAGGAAATATATGTATATACATTAGAAGGGAACCATAATTTCATATAACCTCTGATAAAGCCTGACACCCAAAGTCTGTAAGGAACTGAAATGAATCCATTGGCCTAGGAGGCATTTCTTAATTGAGTAGTGATAAGAGGATATTAATAATCTACATTTCAATCAAAGAAATAAAAATATATAAACAACCATGTAAAAATGTTCTAAGTTTTTAACAAAGCATCAAAATGTAAAACAATTATAAAATATTGAAAAAAAAGCAATTCAAATTTAAAATATGGTAAAAAACTAAATATAAAAATTATGAGAAATTCAGCATACTAAATGTTACTAGAGCTGTGAATTGATATAATATACTATAAAAATTATTTGGAACTTTTAAATAAAAGACACTACCAATCAATCAATAAACTTTATTAAGTACCTACTATGTGCCAGACACTGGGCTAAATATCAGGAAAACAAAAGGAAACAAAGATATTTCTTGCACTTAAATGGCTTACACTCTAATAAGGAATACAATATGCAAATAAATATATGCAAAGTAAGCTATAAACAGGATTAAAAGGACAAAATTAAAGGAGTGAAACCAATAAAATTAAGGATTAGAAAAGTTTCTAGTAAAAGATAGGATGTAAATTTGGATTTAAGAGAAGTCAATGAGGTCAAATAGCAGAGCAGAGATGGAAGACTATTCCAGATGTGAAGGACAGCTCAAGAAAATGAGTTGAGGTAATCAAGTGTCTTGTCCAGGATCAGAAACAAGACCATTGTTATTAAATGAAAATTAAGAATGTATAAGAAGACTGAAAAGGCTTTGAATGACAAAGGATTTTGTATTTGATCATAGACATAATAGTGAGCCACTGAAATTGATTTGATTTGGGTATGGTGGGGCTGAACAAACCTAAACTTCTGAATAAACATTTTAGTGACAGAATAGAAGTTGGAGAGTTGATGAGAAACTTGAGTCAGGAGACTCATTAACAGGTTATTACAATAGAATAGGTATGAGATGAGGAGGGCTTACATTAAAGTGGTGACAGACACTAATGTTTAACAACTATTGCAAAGATTGAATTAGCAGTCATTTGTACCTGATGGATATGGGTGAGTGAGAGAGTGAGGAATTCAGATTAGAGGGAATGATCTTAAAGAGGACCCCATGAAGGATAATATTGTGCCACAGTTTCCTTTTATTCTGCTTCAGTTTCTCTAAATCATCTTGCCTCAGTTTCCCTAAATTGTCCTGCCTCAGTTTCCCTGGATTGTTCTACCTCACTTCCTTGAATTGTTCTGTCTCAATCTCCTTGGTGACAACCTCTCCCCTTGCACCTTCTCCCCCCTCCCCCCAAATAGGACTGATATAATTTAGGATGTCTACTCTAAGGTTACAAATTGTAAATGTTTAATCTCAGATGAGGAAAGGATCTTCTATTTTAGATTCATGGGCTCCAGATCTTCCCAACTTGTCAGAATGTCCAATGCTCACTCTGCCTCCCCCCAAACACCTCTGTCTTTGTTCTCCCTTATCACTAAAGTCCTAAAAAGAATTTCTGGAATCTCACATTCAATGCTGGATTCTTTAAGATGAAAGTCTTCAGCCCTGGAGCAGAATGGATTCTGCTTTTCCTCCAGACTATCTCTCCCTCTCAGAAATCCAAATAAAATATTAAAAACTCTCTAATCTCTATCTTGCCTCAGTTCTCTGGCAGTACAATAAACTAAACTGTTAATTAATATATTCTTTGAAAAGGTCAATAATATAAAGACTTTTCCTATATATTACAAACTATTCATAGTGGTCTTATTTATAATTTCAAAACTCTTAACAAACTTGTGCCCAGTGATTGGAAAATGGTTGAACAAGTTGTGGTATGTGAATGTAGTGCTATGTTGTGCCATAAATGAAAAATTCAGGGAGGAAAAAAAAAGGAAGACTTACATGAACTGCTTCACAACCAAGAGAACAATATGAACATTGACTATAGTAATATAAACAAAAACAATGCTAAAATAAAGCTAACATTACATAAAAAGGACAACATTGGGTACAAATTATAAATTCATAAAATTCTAATGCTAATTAGAAATGGATATATATATATATATATATATATTGCTTATTGCATAAGTTAAGCCAAATAGCCTAGCTTAACTATTTTATATGTGTGAGGGAATTGGAGGTCAAAAATTCTGAAGTGGCTAAAACTCTTGGAATTTACTAGTATCAGAGGAAATCAGACTTCCAATCAACAAGAAGCATTTATTGAACCCCTACTTCCATAACTGGTGCTAAGATTTTGAAGGGAAAAAAAGTAATAAATAGCCCATATTTCCAGGGAGCTTTCAGTCTATCAGATGATTTTTTTGTTCAACTGCACACACACAAAAAAATCTAAAACCTTACTAATATATTTTATGAAGCCACTACAGATTAAAAACAGTGTTTTGATGAAGTGAAGTGAGACAGAGGAAGAGTGAGATGTTAGTGGTAAAGACAAGTTAAGGCACTGTCCAGCAATGAGAAAGGTAAGCTATAAATAGTATTATTTAATACTATCTCAAAAAAAAAATTGTGACAGCTTTTGCATGGCAAGTCTTGGAAGAATCATTGTATTACAGAATAATAAAATAAGATATATTCACCCTAAGAAAGTAATAACCTACTTTCATGTAAAATCCTATATTTTAAAAACATTTTACATATGTCATAACAAATGAACCTCATAGTTGCATGCTGGTAGAAGAAATTTTCTTATTCCTTATTCACAAAAGTTCAGATTGAGGTTTAAGATAAAACCAGTGACTACTGAAAGATCATGGAACTAATAGAAAGAAGAACTAGACTTCAGATGAAGAGCTTTCTTATAGAAGCAAGGAGTAGGGGAAAGGACTTTTAGTGACTACTATTTACCAAGCACAATGTTAAGTATGAAGGGGAAAATTTCACAAAAATGAGATAGTTTTCTTTCAAGGATCTTCCATTGAAAGGGAGTGGTAGCCCCAGGTAGGTATTTTAGTCAGAAAGCTATAGGAATGATTATTGAAACCAAAGGAGCCTGGAAAGGATAGAGGCACAGTGGGTGGAAAAGTTACCAAAGTAGACAGACAGGGCTGGGTTGCCTAGATATACAAGGACAAATGGATTTATAATCATTGATCAGGACAACTCAGAACTATGCTTGATGATAGTGAATCACCAAGTCAAGCACAAATTATGGTTTATATTCTTTTTCAGGAGACAAGGAAGTATGTAATCTGTTTTTAAAACATTTTGATCCAAACTGTTATGTGGGAAATTTCTTTAATGGCACTTATTCTTTTACATTCTAAGCAATCTGGGAAAATATGCCTGTCTAATAGAGGAAAGACTATTGGCTACAGTAGAGGTAAAAGATCTAGGTTGAAATCATTTCTGTGCTATTCACATTTTGTAGAATAATTTATTTTGACCTCTTTGAACTTTGGTTCCTCATCTATTAAATGAAATTATTGGAGAAGGCTTCCAAGGTTTCTTCCAGTTTTACACCTATGAATTGTATGATCCAGTGATCCCTTTCTCAAAATTTCTGGATGTTAAAGTTTTAATTATATTATCTTTATTGGATTTATTTTTAATCTCAGTACAGGAAAAGACCAAGTTGACAATAATAGCAAGTTGACAATAGCAGTACGTAAGGAAAGAAAGATGAGAGTAGCTTCTAGTCTTTACAGAAGAGAGTCATAGCTCTCACACTGGGAAGTGAAACTTTGCCCTAAGATGTTAACATTTAAGGTAACGAGCTTTCTTCCTAACATGTCTAGTACTCTCATAATTTTGGTTTATTTTTAATTAAATCACTAGAATTCATCTAATGATTTCAATTATTATTGAATCATAGATCCTAACAGTAATATTGATTATCAGTCAATCTTTTGAATAGTAATTACTGGGAAGGTAATTTATTTTGGGCCATTTTAATATTCAATCTAATGTTATTTATGGTCAGTAAAACTATTTCTATAATACTACAGTAAATTAAAATATGATCAAGGGAAAATAATTTTGCTTATGGATTGAGCCAAGTCTTATTTGCACAGAGTATTATAAAAGTTAAGTAGATATTTCTGCCTTTTTACAAGAAGGAAAAAAAAACAAAAAAAAACTCTGCCAGTGATTCACCTGGTAACCATGGGAATCCTCAGACACCAGATGTGAATCATTTGAATGTATTCCATCCTAGAAACTGTTACAAAAATCAGGATGCTGCTCAGGAAGCTAAGTAATATTCAACACATTAAGATTTGTCTTCTTTTTTGAATGGAATAGCAAAGGTGATTTTTATAAACCTGTTAACCTGTCAATTATTAAATATTCTTAAATATCATTATCTTTGTAATAATATTGAAAATATATTTGGTGTTTGGTCATCTTCCCCTAAACATAAAAGGCTTCATTTGCCATTACATGAAAATAATTTCATAATAGGAATTATTCAATAAAAATGTCATGTCACATTATAATTCCTATTTTTTTATTCTGGGGGATAAACAAAAAAAGCAACTTTCTTCTATATTTAATTAATATAGAAATCTCAGTCTTTATTCATGAGTTTAGTCAGATGATGAAAGAAGTAGTGGTCTGAGGTATCCATGGATACCAGGCCATCAAGGGAGTCCAAGCTGGGTAACTTTACAATTGAAAGTCAACAAATCTTATCTGAACCATCATTACTGAAGTGTTTGCATAGAAGTGTTCAATGGTAACTTAGCATATTTCACTTAAAATTGAGGCATTATGGTTCAAAAGCTAATTAAATGAAGAAACACTCACAAGATGTTAATGATGCTTCACTATTGTAAATGTAATTTTACAAACTGGAAAGAATAAAATTAAATATATGTATTGGCATACATCATAGGCATTTTTGAAAGGGCTGTATTGCCATTCTGTCTTTTAGAAGTAGATGAAATAAAAAAGGAAGACACAAATGTCCAAAATGTAGAAGTCACGTTGCTAGGGAGTGGAGAAAGAAATCAGACTTCATCTACCTATTTTTTTTTTTGAAAATAAATTAAATATAATATAATATCTTCCTTTGTTACATAAAAACAAGGGAAATACCATGTAGCACTGAAAGGGGGCACTAATAGTTAGATATTGATCATGCTCACTTCCTTGACTACCTTATTAACAAAATCAACAATGTCACTCCAGTGAGGCTGTAAACAAAAAACTCAAAATTCTTCAATTGCAAAGAAAGCAGCATTATGAAGACGTACCTCAAGAATTTTTAAAATTTATTTACTTTTACTTCTTTGGAATACTTTTTCCCTTTCATTATTTTTTTAAAACTGAAAAGAAACATTCAAGGAACTATGTAGAGTGCTGCACAGTTGCAAGTCCTTACAATTATGTTGTGGTTTTTCTTTTCAGAGGAATTTCTCACACTGGCCTTGCAGGCTACAAATGGCAGTATAGTCTACTTATGAGCTACTGGTAATTAGAGGAGTAAGTCAAAGCCTTGCCTTGTTTTAAGGAATAGTACAGTTTTGTGAGGAAAAAAAAAAATTCTCTTGAATTTATATGAACAAATCTGCAAAAAAAAAAAAAAAAAAAAAAAAGGGGTTAGGCCAAAGGATGGGGAGGGAAATCAATTTTTGCCCAATCATCAAGGTATCACACAAATGATTGTGAGCTAATATGTCATCCAATCCAATTTCAGTTTTGTACAAGTGCCAAGTTATTTGTTATTTCTAGTTTCCACCTTAAAATGACTATGTCCCTTTTTTTTGTATCAATATTTTATGCCCAGTATTGACTAAGAAAACACCATGGGAGATGCCAAATATCTAGAATTTGTGTTCTTGTTCTCCACAACTCAGACTCATGCTTATGAATCTTTGTACAAATTGTGATGGAAAGAAAACTGGATTTAGAATCAGAAGAACTGGATTCAAATCTTACATGTTTAATGTTAAACACACAATGTAATTTCTCTGGGCTTTAGTTTCTCAAAAAATGAGAGGTTTTGACTAGATGAATGCTATGGGTGCTTTTATTCCTTAATTCTGCTCTTTTTTTTTTTTTTTTTACTTTTAGTTAGGAAGAAAAAAGAGGTCAGGATAATTTGAACAATTCTTTATAATTCAATTCATTTCAAGAAATATTTATTAAGCAACTACAATGTGCCAAGCACTATGATAAAAACTTTGTATGTAGTACATATTTGTTAAGTGACTAAACAGATAAATTGGAAAAAAGTGAGACTCCAGATTTTGTGAATCCCAAAATTGCTAAAATTAGAAGAAAAGTTTGATAATCAAAAGTCCCAAGTAATAAAAGGCAAAATATGAAGAGTAGAAATATGAATATCATTAAAGTATCTAGGAAGGAAATACAAAACAGGAAAATAAACCTATATATTTCTATATAAAAAGTAAAGACTAAAATGAATATCAATTTGTTTCTACACCTATGACTTACCTGTTATTGAGATTCCTCAGTAAGAAAGCTCACTTTATCAATAAAGATCAACAACTCTTCTGATGTTTAATCTTGCCTGAGTTATGGATCAGTTTGGCAACTTGTCCAGGATTACTGAACTATTTTGGCTTAAAGGGGAGAACTGACTCCAGATCTTCCTAACTCCATACCCAGATCTCTAAATACTGTACCTCACTATCTTCCATGATGCATATATTCCTGATTGCATATGTAAGGAAAGTATATCACCTTCCAAAATTTGACTAAAGTAATTTACTTTACAAGTTTTAAAATAAAGATTTAAAAGCATATCTTCTGATTATGCATAATAGTAACTAAGCTAGCAAATTGGCCACCAAATAATAATAAATTGAAATTATTGGATTTACAATTTTTAAAATTGGATTCAGCAACTTCATGAAATGCCTCAGTAGTTTCACATAATCTAGGTGATGATTTCTTTTCTGGTGGATTTGATTGTGGTGCTCTTTTAATTAAATTTCTTTAAAAACATTAGTTGATGAGAGAATTGCAGGTTATCATTTTATTTTAAAATAAACTATATTTCTCTATAAAAGTGTGTTGTATTTGTTTCCATGTATAGCATATGTAAATATAAATGGGATTTCTGTACCAGAGAGACAACTTTTTGTGTTACTGAGTTATTTGGCAGTCTGATTAAAGCTATAGATGCCTCTTAAAAATTATATATAAAATTAAGGAAAACCTTTCTTTCAGTTAGAACTGAATGAAAATAAAGATCTTATTCCCTTTTCTCCATCTGTGTTCTCAGACAACCTGACTCCATGGTCCCAGGTTAAAAATCTTATTGTAAATGTTAAAACAAGCGCCTCAAAAATGGGAATTGCTATTTCAGGCATATTGACCTTCTTCACTTAGTTGAAATGAATGAAATCAATGAAACTGAGATTCCTTCTTTGAGAGGGGCACAAGGATCAGGAGGTTGGATAGTATTTCTTCTAGTCCCTGAGACTGGTATCAGAATAGAATTATATCTGTCTAGTTTCTCCTACTATATACTTCTGTTGGATTAGAGCAACATACTCAATTAAAAAGAAAAGCACTATATTCCTAAGAGCTATATTTTCAAAAGGGAAGTAATGGCAGATTTTACTCCCTACTATGGTTGATTTCTGCCAAACATCAGTTTATAAAAAATTTTGAGAAATAATTAATATTAAATGAATGTACATTTATCCAAGCAGATAAAGAATAGAAATCTGAGAAGTTATCTAGATTAGAATATACCAGAAAATATAGAGTAAATGAGTTTTTCAATGGAAGTGAGAAATTTTAAATAAAAATAAAAATAAAAATCTGATCCCAGAAAAAATTAGCCAAAGTCTCTAGGAAGGTAAACTTGAAATCAGGTATATGTCAAGGAAGCAGCTTCACTTTTGCTTCTTCTTCTTCTTTTTTTTTTTTTTTTCTTCTCTTTTAGTTATTTATTTTCAATACATATTGCCTTGTTAATCATGTTGGGAGAGAGAAATCAGAGCAAAAGGGAAAAACCATGAAAGAAATTTAAAAAAAACAGAAGTGAACCTAACATGTGCTGATCTATATTCAGGCTCCTCAATTCTTTTTCTGGATACAGATGCTATGTTCTGTTCAAAGTCTATTGGTATTGCTTTCGATCAATGAGCCTCTGAGAAAAACCAAGTCTTTCATAGTTGATTATTTCACACTCTTGCTATTGTTGTGTACAAAATACTACTGGTTCTGCTTGTTTTGCCCAGCATCAGTCTATGTAAATCTTTACAGCCCTTTCTGAAATCATCTTGTTCATCATTTTTTGTAGAATAAACTTCTCTTAACATCATATACTACAACTTGTTCAGCCATTACCCAATTAGGGGGCATCCACTCATTTTCAAATTCCTTCTTAGCACAAAAAGATCAGCTCCAAATATTTTGCACATATGGGTCCTTTGTCCCCTTTTATGATTTCCTTGGGATACAGACCCAATTATGACACTGCTGGGTCAAATAATACCCAGATAATTTATCAATTGGGAAATAAATTTTATTTTTATAAATCTGACACAATTCTTTATGTATTTTATAAATGAGACCTTTATAAAAAATACTGGCTATTAAGGATTTTTTCCCCCAGCTTTCTACTTATCTTTTAATCTTGTTTCTTTGGGGTTTTTTGTGCAAAACCTTTTTAATTTAATGTAATCCAAGTTGTCCATTTTGCATTTTATAGTTTCTTTTGTCATAAATTCTTCCCATCTCCAAAAGATATGATATATGTTATCCCTTATTTTCCTATTTTGTTTATGGTATAATCCTTCATGCCCAAATATTTATCTATTTTGACCTTATTTTGGTATGAAGTATGAGATATAGGTCTATGTCTAGTTTCTAACATTTTTTTTTCAGTTTTCCCAGCAATTTTTGTCAAATAGTGAATTTTTATTCCAGAAGTTGGTGTTTGGGGGTTTATTAAATACTCGATTCCTAAAGATATTGCTGTTTTGTCATGGGTATCTAATCTATTTCACTGTTCCACCTCTCTATTTCTTAGTCAATAGCAAATGGTTTTTATGGCTGCTGCTTTATAATATAGTAGAGGGTTTGATACTTCTAAGCCCATCCATTTTTGTTTGTTTGTTTGTTTGTTTTTTTCCATTAATTCCCTTGATATTCTTGACCAATTGTTCTTCCTGATAAAGTTTGCTATTATATTTTCTAGTCCTATAAAATAATATTTTGGTAATTTGATTGATATGGCATTGAATAAATAGACCAATTAAGGCAGAATTGCCATTTTTGTCATAGTAACTTGCCTGGCCTAGCCATGAACAATTGATATTTTTCCAATTGTGTAGATCTGACTTTATTTGTGTAAGAAGTGTTTTGTAATTGTGTTCATATAGTTCTTGGGTTCGTTTGTCTTGGCAGGTAGAACCCCAAGTAGTTTATTTTGTCTACAGTAATTTCAAATAGAATTTCTTTTTCTGTCTCTTGCTGATGGGTTTTGTCAGTAATATATAGAAATGCTGATGATTTGTATGGGTTGATTTTATATCCTGCAACTTTTCTAAAGCTGTGAATTATTTCCAGTAGATTTTTGGATGATTTTCTAGGATTCTCAAAGTCATCATATCATCAAGAAGTAATGATAGTTTTATTTCCTCATTGCCTATTCTAATTCCTTTAATTTCTCTTTCTTTTCTTATTGGTAAAGCCAATATTTCTAGTACAATGTTGAATAATAATGATGATAATGGCCATTCTTGTTTCATCCCTTATCTTATTTGGAATGTGTCTAGCTTGCCCAATTAATTTATCTCCTCTTTTTCTATTTTATTCAGTTATTCAGTTAGAGTTATATTTAGATATAAAATTTCCCCTAAGAACTGCTTTGGCTATATCTCCTATTTGGTATTTTCTCTCATTACTGTCATTCTCTTGAATGAAATTTTAGATTCTTTATGTGATTTGTTGTTTGACCTTCTCATTATTTAGAATTAGGTTATTTAATTTCCAATTGGTTTATATTCTATCTTTCTGTGACTCTTTATTAAATATAATTTTTATTGTATTTGGTCTGAAGAAGAAACATTGACTATTTCTGCCTTTCTGCACTTGATTGCAAGGTTTTTATGCCCTAATACATGGTCATTTTTTATATAGGTGTCATATAACTGCTGAGAAAAAAGGTGTATTCCATTCTGCCCTGATTCAATTTTCTCTAGAGGTCTATTATATTTAGGTTGTTTAGGATTATATTAACCTTATTTTCATTCTAGTTTATTTTGTGTTTAAATTTATCTGATTCTGAGAGAAGGTTGAGGTCTCCCACTAATGTAGTCTTACTGCCTATTTCTTCCAGTGGCTTAAAATCTTCTCTAGGAATTTGCCTGTTCTATCACATGGTGCATACACATTTAGTATCCTTACCACTTTGTTGTTTGTGGTACCCTTTATCAAGATGTACTTTTCTTTTTTACTTCAGCTGAAGCACAATAAATTCTGTTCCTGACTTTTATCTTTGCTCTGCATGTGTCTCTCTGTGTCAAAAAAAGTTTTTTTATAAACAACATATTTTAGAATTCTGTTTTTTTTTTCAATCCACTCTGTTATTTTCTTCCATTTTGTGAGAATGTTCATCCCATTCACATTCACAATTATGATTACCAACTCTGTATCTCCTCCATCCTAATTTCGCCCCTGTATATATTTTTGTTCACTCTTTCCACCCTATTCTTAGTTATGTATTATTTTATTCACCTTATCCACTACTTTATCTCTTATCTTTACTCCTCTTCTATTATTATTGTTTATTTTGTTATTGACTCCACTTATTATCTTATTTCCTATTAATTCTTCCCTTATGTCTCTTTTTAGGATTTTTTTAAAACCACTCCACCCACTACCTTATCTTCCATCACCCATTCTCCTCTTCTCTTATCTTTTCCCCTAATATTTCTGTACTACCTTCTATAGCCTGTTCCTCCTTTTCTTTTTTCCTCCTACCTCTTCATAGGATTAGATTAGTTTCTATACTCAACTGAATAATTAAGTTCTTCCCTCTTAGAGCCAAAACTGGTGAGATCAAGCTTCAGACAATGCTCATCCCCCTCCCTTTCCCCCTCAATTGTAATAGCTCTTTTACATCACTTCATGTGAGCTAATTGTCTCATTATACTTTCCCTTTCATCTTTTTCAAGTACAGACATTTTCCCACAATTTAATGACTTTTACTTTAATGTAATCATGCCAGAGTTCATTTACAACCATACCCTCAGTCCATGTGATGCCTCCCTCTGTCCCTGTGACAGATACAATTCTCAAGAATTAGAGATATCATTTTCCCATCTAAGAATGTAAACAACTTCATCTATAAATAAGATAGACTTTTCTTGCTTACCTTTGTATACTTCTCTTGAGTCCTGTGTTTGAAGATTAAATTCTCTGATTAGGACAATTTTTTCATTGAAGTTCCATTGCCTCCCCTGATGCTGAGTCTCTTTGGGTAGTTAATTTTTCGTTGTAATCCCAGGTTTTTTGCCTTTTGGAATATGATATTCTAGGACCTCAAAATTTTTATTATAGAAGCTGTCAGCTCCTGGATAATTCTGACTATTGCTCCTTGATATTTGAATTGTTTTTGTCTGGCATCTTGCAGTATTTTTTCCTTGAGTTTGAAGTTTTGTTGTTTCACAATAATGTTTCCTAGGGTTTTTCTTGTGGCATATCTTTCCAGAAGTGATTGATGGATTAATTCAATGAGTATTTCCCCTTCTGTTTTTACAGTACTAGGATAATTTTCCTTAATGATCTCTTGTAGAATGCTATTGAAGTTCTTTTTGGTCATGGCTTTCAGGTAGATCAATAATTTTAAAATTGATTCTTCTGGATCTATTTCCCAGATCGTCTGTTTTTCCAAAGAGCTGTTTCACATTTTATTCAAAATTTTCATGTTTTTTAGTTTGTTTGTCATATTCTTGCTGTCTCATAAGGTCATTACCTTCCATTTGCACTATTCTACTTTTTAATGCGTGATTTTCTTCAGTCAGCTTTTGTATCTTTTTTTTTTTTTCTTTCCTTGGTTAATTCTACTATTCAAGGATTTGTTTTCTTCAGACAGCTATTTTCCTTCCTTTTCCAAGCTGTTAACTCTTTTCATGAAGACCTCTCATTTCCTTTCTTATTTTTTTTTCCTTTCGCCTTTAAAGTCATTTATGAGCATTTCCAAAGAAACCTCTTTGGCCTTGAAACCAATTAATATTATTTTTTGAGATTTCTTCTGTAGATATTCTGTCCTTGTCTGAGTGGGTGCTTTGGTCCCCTTTTACCATAGTAGCCTTCTATGGTAAAGGTTCTTTTTCCTCCCTATTTTTTTTTTTTTTTTTTTTTTTTTTTTACTTTTATGGTTGAGTTTTGCTTCTGGGGCAAAGGAGTGATAGCCCAAGTGTTGCTCTGAGTCTTGACTTTGAGCACAAGGACTCCTTATATTTGCAAGGGTAGTTTTTCCTGCTTCTTTCAGGAAACAGCCTGGTTTTCCACAGTATGTCTTCAGGGTTGAAATTGGAAGCTGCCCTACTTACTGATTTGCTCCTCTAGTGGGTCAAGATGAGTGTCTTAATTGTTGATTTGCTGTGGTTAAAACCTTTTCACTGGCTTTTCCAGAATCTATCTGACCTGGATTTACCACTCTTTTCACCCCAGTAAGACGAGCTTTCTAGAATTTGTTCCAGTATATCTGGAGCAGAAAGATATCAGACTGTTCAGAGTCTTGGTTTCTTGTGGTTTTCAAGGGAAACTGGGAGAGCTCAAGCAGCCTACAGATTTTACTATGCATCTTCCTTCCTTTTTATTTCTGCCAAGTTTTAACCCACCTTTCCCCAAGTATTCTAGAGTAGATCCCCAAGAGTTTGGTCCATTTCACTTTTTAAATTAAAAAAAAATACTAATTTGTTATTTATTGAACATCTTTTTAAAAATGTCTGAGTTCTAAATTCTCTCTCTCAAGAACCACCTGTACCCATTGAAAGGTCAAATGTGATATAAAATATATAGATGAAGTCATGCAAAATGTATTTCCCTATTTGACATGTTGTGAAAAAAAGCATAAAATATTTGTTTTAAAATTTTTATATCACTTTATACTCAGAATTCATCAGTTCTATCTCTGAAGATTGATAGCATTTTCCATCATGCATTCTTTAGAATTATCTTGGAATATTCTACTGATCAGAGTAGCTAAATCTTTCACAGTTTATGACCATTGCAATATTGTCATTAGTATATACAATGATCTACTGGTTCTGCTTTCTTTGCTTTGCATCAATTTATATAATTCCTCGGAGGTTTTTGTTTTTTTAACCTATTTCCCCTAATCATGTCTTATTGCACTATAGCATTTCATCATGATCATATCCTATAGCTTTTTCAATCATTCTCTAGTTGATTGGCATAGCCTCAATTTCCAATACTTTACAGCCATAAAAAAGTGTAATAAATACTTTTCTGTGTATAGATTCTTTTCCTTTTTCTTTGATCTTTTTGGGATGTAGACTTAGTAGCTTTAGTCTTTGTGCTGATATATCAAGAGTATAGAATATTTTATAGACCTTTGAACATAGTTCCATAGGTTGGATCAGTTCACAATTCTGCCAACAGTACCTCAAGATCTTAACTTTTTTCTATATCCCTTCCAGCATTAGTCATTTTCTTTTTCTGTCATCTTTACTAATCTGATAGTTATAAGATAGTACCTGTGTTGCTTTAATTTACATTTCTCTAATCAATAGTGAGTAATTTTCTATATGAATAGTGATAGCTTTATTTTTTTTTCTTTTGAAAACTGCTTCTGACTTTTTATCCTGTGACTATCAACTGGAGAATAGCTAATATTTTTATAAATTTGACTCAGTTGTCTTTATATGTGTGGGTGTGCATGCACATGTGTGTGTTTATATATAATATAAATTTGCTATGCTTAAATATATATATGAGTGTGTGTTTCTATATTGTCTGTGATGCTTTTTAGCAAAATTCAGTTTCCTTGATTATCTCTTTTAATTAGGACTGTTTTTGCTTTTTCTTTGTCTGAGGTCAGACAACATTTTTTTTTTTCTTTCTTTCTTTTTTTTTTTTATTATATATATATATATATATATATATATATATATATATATATATATATATATATATATTTTATAATATTATCCCTTGTATTCATTTTTCCAAATTACCCCCCCTCCCTCTATTCCCTCCCCCCAACGACAGGCAATACCATACATTTTACATGTGTTACAATATAGTCTAGGTACAATACATGTGTGCGAATATCATTTTCTTGTTGCACAATAAACATTAGAATCCGAAGGTACATGCAACCTGGGCAGACAGATATTAGTGCTAACAATTTTCATTCCCCTCCCAATGTTTCTTCTCTGGGTGCAGCTACCCCTGTCCATCATTGATCAACTGGAAGTGAGTTGGATCTTCTTTATGTTGAAGATTTCCACTTCCATCAGAATACATCCCCATACAGTATTGTTGTTGAAGTGTACAGTGATCTTCTGGTTCTGCTCATTTCACTCAGCATCAGTTGATTTAAGTCTCTCCAGGCCTCTCTATATTCCTCCTGCTGGTCATTTCTTACCGAGCAATAATATTCCATAACCTTCATATACCACAATTTACCCAACCATTCTCCAACTGATGGACATCCATTCATCTTCCAGTTTCTAGCTACAACAAAAAGAGCTGCCACAAACATTTTGGCACATATATGTCTCTTTCCGCTCTTTAGTATTTCTTTGGGATATAATCCCAGTAGTAGCGCTGCTGGGTCAAAGGGTATGCACAGTTTGATAACTTTTTGGGCATAATTCCAGATTGCTCTCCAGAATGGCTGGATTCTTTCGCAACTCCACCAGCAATGTATTAGTGTCCCAGTTTCCCCACATCCCCTCCAACATTTGTCATTATTTGTTCCTGTCATCTTAGCCAATCTGACAGGTGTGTAGTGGTATCTCAGAGTGGTCTTAATTTGCATTTCTCTGATCAGTAGTGATTTGGAACACTCTTTCATGTGAGTGGATATAGTTTCAATTTCTTCCTCTGAGAATTGTCTGTTCATATCCTTTGACCATTTATCAATTGGAGAATGGTTCGGTTTCTTATAAATTAGGGTCAGTTCTCTATATATTTTGGAAATGAGACCTTTGTCAGAACCTTTGTTTTTAAAAATATTTTCCCAATTTGTTACTTCCCTTCTAATCTTGTTCGCATTAGTATTATTTGTACAGAAACTTTTTAGTTTGATGTAATCAAAATCTTCTATTTTGTGACCAATAATGATCTCTAGTTCTCCTCTGGTCATAAATTCCTTCCTCCTCCACAAGTCTGAGAGGTAGATTATCCATTGTTCCTCTAATCTATTTATTATCTCCCTCTTTATGCCTAAATCATGGACCCATTTTGATCTTATCTTGGTATATGGTGTTAAGTGTGGATCCATATCTAATTTCTGCCATACTAATTTCCAGTTTTCCCAACAGTTTTTTCCAAATAATGAATTTTTATCCCTAATGTTGGTATCTTTGGGTTTGTCAAAGATTAGGTTGCTATATATGTATCCTTTTTTGTCCTTTGTATCTAATCTGTTCCCCTGATCTACCAGTCTATTTCTTAGCCAATACCAAATGGTTTTGGTGACTGCTGCTATATAATATAGCTTTAGATCAGGTACACTTAGACCACCTTCCTCTGAGTTTTTTTTCATTAGTTCCCTTGCAATTCTCGACCTTTTATTCTTCCATATGAATTTTGTTGTTATTTTTTCTAGGTCATTGAAATAGTTTCTTAGGAGTCTGATTGGTATAGCACTAAATAAATAGATTAGTTTGGGGAGTATTGTCATCTTTATTATATTCGCTCGGCCTATCCAAGAGCACTGAATGTCTTTCCAATTATTTAAATCTGATTTTATTTTTGTGGCAAGTGTTTTGTAATTTTTCTCATATAATTCCTGACTTTTCTTTGGTAGATGGATTCCCAAATATTTTATACTCTCAACATTTGTTTGGAATGGAATTTCTCTTTGTATCTCTTGCTGTTGCATTTTGTTAGTGATATATAAAAATGCTGAGGATTTATGTGGATTTATTTTGTATCCTGCCACTTTGCTGAAATTTTGAATTATTTCTAGTAGCTTTTTAGCAGAGTCTTTGGGGTTCTCTAAGTATACCATCATGTCATCTGCAAAAAGTGATAGTTTAATTTCCTCATTTCCTACTCTAATTCCTTGAATCTCTTTCTCGGCTCTTATTGCCGAGGCTAGCGTTTCTAGTACTATATTGAATAGTAATGGTGATAGTGGGCAAACTTGTTTCACTCCTGATCTTACTGGGAAAGGTTGCAGTTTATTTCTATTGCATATTATGCTTACTGACGGTCTTAAATATATACTCCTGATTATTCTAAGGAATAATCCATTTATTCCTATACTCTCAAGAGTTTTTAGTAGGAATGGATGTTGGATTTTGTCAAATGCTTTTTCTGCATCTATTGAGATGATCATATGGTTCTTATTAATTTGATTATTAATATGGTCAATTATATTAATAGTTTTCCTAATATTAAACCAGCCCTGCATTCCTGGAATAAATCCTACTTGATGATAGTGTATTATCTTGGAGATGATTTTCTGAAGTCTTTTTGCTAATATCTTATTTAAGATTTTAGCATCAATATTCATTAAGGAGATTGGTCTATAATTTTCTTTCTCAGTTTTCGATCTACCAGGTTTAGGTATCAGTACCATGTCTGTGTCATAAAAGGAGTTTGGTAGGACTCCTTCATCCCCTATTTTTTCAAATAATTTATATAACATTGGGGCTAATTGTTCTTTAAATGTTTGGTAGAATTCACATGTGAATCCATCTGGCCCTGGGGAATTTTTCCTGGGGAGTTGATTAATAACTTGTTCTATTTCTTTTTCTGAAATGGGACTATTTAAGCAATTTATCTCCTCCTCTGTTAATCTAGGGAGCCTATATTTTTGGAGAAAGTCATCCATTTCACTTAAGTTATCAAATTTATTGGCATAAAGTTGGGCAAAGTAACTCCTTATTATTTCTCTAATTTCCTCTTCATTGGTGGAAAGATCCCCCTTTTCATTTGTAAGACTATCAATTTGATTTTCCTCTTTCTTTTTTTTTGATCAAATTTACCAAAGGTTTATCTATTTTATTGGCTTTTTCATAAAACCAACTCTTGGTTTTATTTATTAATTCAATAGTTTTTTTACTTTCAATTTTATTGATTTCTCCTTTTAATTTTTGTATTTCGAGTTTAATTTTTGGTTGGGGGTTTATAATTTGGTCTTTTTCTAGCCTTTTAAGTTGTAAGCCCAATTCATTAATCTTCTCTTTCTCAATTTTCTTCAAATAAGCCTCTAAAGATATAAAATTTCCCCTTATTACTGCTTTAGCTGCATCCCAAAGATTTTGATATGATGTCTCATCATTATCATTATCTTGGGTGAAATTGTTAATTGTTTCTATAATTTGCTCTTTCACCCAGTCATTCTTTAAGATGAGATTATTCAGTTTCCAATTACTTTTTGGTCTATTTACCCCTAACTTTTTACTGAATGTAGCTTTTATTGCATTGTGATCTGAGAAGAAGGCATTTATTATTTCTGCCTTCCTACATTTAATTTTGAGATCTTTATGTCCTAATATATGGTCAATTTTTGTATAGGATCCATGAACTGCTGAGAAGAAAGTATATTCCTTCCTATTGCCATTCAGTTTTCTCCAAAGGTCTATCATACCTAGTTTTTCTAATGTTCTATTTACTTTTTTAATTTCTTTCTTGTTTGTTTTGTGGTTTGATTTGTCTAAATCTGAGAGTGCAAGGTTGAGATCTCCCACTATTATAGTTTTACTGTCTATTTCTTCTTGCAGTTCTCCTAACTTTTCCTTTAGAAAGTTAGATGCTATACCACTTGGTGCATATATGTTTAGTATTGATATGGCTTCATTATTTATGCTACCTTTCAGCAGGATATAGTTTCCTTCCTTATCTTTTTTAACGAGATCTACTTCTGCTTTTGCTTGATCTGAGATAAGGATAGCTACCCCTGCTTTTTTGGCTTTACCTGAAGCATAATAGGCTCTGTTCCAACCTTTTACCTTTACTCTGTATGTATCTCCCTGCTTTAAGTGTGATTCCTGTAGGCAACATATTGTAGGGTTCTGCTTTTTGATCCAATCTGCTATCCGTCTCCGTTTGATGGGATCGTTCATCCCATTTACATTTACAGTTAAAATTACTAATTCTGTGTTTCCTGCCATCGTATTATCCCCAGATTATACTTTTTTCCCTTGACCCCCCTGATCCCCCTCCCCGATATTTAATTTACAGACCCCCCTTGTGACGCGCAACCCTCCCTCTTTTTTTTTTTTTTTAGGATCCCTCCCCCCTCCCTCCAAGTCCCTTCACTTATTCTCCTTTTCCTTTCCCCTTTTCCTCTCCCCCCTTTTAATGAGGTGAGAGAAAATTCTCTGAAAAACAAATATGTTAATTATTTACTCTTTGAGCCTCTTCTGATGAGAGTAAGATTCAAACAATGATTCTCCCCCTCACTAAGTTCCCTCAGATATGGTGTATTTTCTATGTCTCTTCCTGGGATGTAGTTTCCCTCTTTTTATCACTCCTTCCCTTTACCTGAACCGACCTCCTTCCCTTTACCACACCCCCCTTTTTTTCTTTTATATCAGTAAAATCAAATTATCCTTGAGTATTTTTTATATACCCACAACAGAGTTACAGTTCTCAAGGGTTCTGTGTACCTTTTTCTGTTTCTCTTCAGTCTTGTGGATGTAGATCAAATTTTTTGTTTAAGTCTGGTTTTTTTCTTAGAAACATATAGAATTCCTCTGTTTCATTGAATGACCATCTTCTTCCATGGAAAAAGATGCTAAACTTAGCTGGGTAGTTCATTCTTGGTTGCAGTCCTTGATCTTTTGCCTTTCGGAATATCAGGTTCCAGGCCCTTCTATCTTTTAATGTGGAGGCAGCCAGATCTTGGGTGACCCTTATTGTGGCACCTTGGTATTTAAATTGTTTTTTTCTAGCTGCTTGCAGGATTTTCTCCTTTGTGTGGTAATTCTGCAGCTTAGCCACAATATTCCGTGGTGTTCTTTTTTTAGGGTCTATTTCAGAAGGAGTTCGATGAATTCTTTCCATATCTACTTTCCCTTCTGTTTCTATTATCTCTGGACAGTTCTCTTTGATAATTTCCTGTAAAATAGAATCTAGGCTCTTTTTTTGGTCATAGTTTTCTGGAAGTCCAATAATCCGCAGATTATCTCTCCTAGATCTATTTTCCAGGTCTATAGATTTTCCCAATAAGTATTTGACGTTGTTCTCCAGCTTCTCATTTTTTTTGTTTTGTTTGACTGATTCTTGGGTTCTCTGTGAATCATTCATTTCTATTTGTTCCATCCTGACTTTTAAGGAGTTATTTTCTTCTTTCACAGTTTTTAGTTCTTTTTGTAAATGCCCAATTTCGTTTTTAAATGAATTATTTTGCTCTATTGAGTTTTTTTCCATTTCCCTAATTTTTTTTTTTTGAGAATTATTTTCTTTTTCCAATTCAGAAATTCTATTTTCTTGAGACTTTTTTATCTTTTCCAATTCAGAAATCCTACTTTCCTGTGTTTTTTTAACCTTTTCTAATTCACTAATTTTGTTTCCCTGCATGTCCTGTGAATTCTTTATTTTTTCCAACTCCAATTTCAGGATGTTGTTATTCTCTATCATAACTTCCCTTTCTTTTCCCCATTTTTCTTCGATCTCCCTCAATTTTTTAAGAGCTTCTTCTAGGAGAGAGTTATGTGATGGGGGGCAGGAATCGTTCCCCTTTAGGTTGTTGTCTGTTGATTCTCTGCTGTCAACTTCCTCGGGGTTGGATACCCGCTCTTTCTCTGTATAGAAGGAATCTATGGTTTTTCTAGCTTTTTTGCTCATACTTAAAAAAAATCTTTTGGGGTCTGTCTCTGGGGTAGGAAATTATTTACTTCTTTACCAGCTTCCTCCCAGACCGGATGGATGCAGCGGCTCCTGAGCCCGAGCTAAGAGAGAGCTCTGGGAGAGAGTTCCCCACCCCCTCCCTGGAAGTGCCTCAGAGGTGATTAGCACTGCTGTGCTTCGAGGGCGTAGAATGGTGAAGACAGCACAAAGCCCAGCCTATGTGTCCGGGTGGGGAGTGGATGTCTGCAGCAGGTGACGTGAGAAGCCCCTGCGCTCAAACTGGAAGTGTCTGCCAGAAACCGTGGTCCCTAGTTCAAAGGTTCCGCTTCTCTGGGACTTCCTGGAGCTGAGTTCCACTCCCTCCAGCTAAGCTAGGCAGTGTGTGTTGCCTTGGGCCGTATCCACCCACTTGTCAATCTCTTAACTATTCTCAGGTGGTAGCTGAGGCCACACCCCCTGGTGCCTACTCCAGACCCCCTGGAGTCTACTGAGTCACCCCCAGGGTCCGGGGGGGAAAATCCAATCTGAGTTCTAAAATACCTTGGCTTTCTCCTCTGAACTGCCAAATAACCAGCAGAGAAGAGCCAACAGCCTGTGCCAGATTCCCCCACCCCAGTGGCTTCTCTGATCCCAGAGTCCCCCCCAGCGCAATGGGCGCAGTGCGCCCCCACCCCACCGTCTGCGCCGGTCCTTCCCACTCCCCCCCCCCCCCAGAACTGACCCTTCCCGCCGAAACTCCAGATTCTCTTCAGCTGGTAAGTCGTGCTTCCAGTCCTTGTGGTATCTATCAGTCCTGAGCTAATTTTGAGACTTAATTTATCTAATTGGTTGTGAGGGAGTGAGGACGTTCACTGAGTCGTGTGTTTCTTCTCCGCCATCTTGGCTCCGCCCCCCTTTTTTTCTTTCTTAAGTTGAAGCATTATACATTCTTCTGCTGTCCTATATGTGTCTCTGTTTCAAGCCACACATGTCCTTTTTAAGAGAATATGAAGAATGTTTCTTTCTAAAACATTCACAACAGTTCCTGCCCTCATTAAGTACACAGTTATCAGTTAGGAAATTTTCAAGCAAAATATTCACGGCTTGACAAGAAACCCAGATTACAAATAGAACAAATAAAGTACAAAAGGAAAAATTCAATAGGCATTTATTGCGCACCATAAGCATATGAAGGTGAAAAAAAAAACAAGAAAAATGGTGAACTTCCACTTTTGGACATAGAAACATCTATTACATAGATTATATGTAAAAATATCCCATCATGGTAGAAGCTTCTAGAAGTATGTACATTAAGATGTTTACTACACAGCAATGAAGGATTGGATTTGTCCTTAGAAAAGTGAATGTCATTTTTTCCTCTCCTGATTAAATACTTTCTCACTAACAATATGGTAAACTTATAAATGATGCAAAATTATCATCTATTACTTTTTTATTCATTGGGATGAGACATATACCTGGCTCTATGATGTAGTTAAATAAATTAAATATATATTTATTGAACACCTATGATGTGTAAGACAAGGTTAGGTGGCATTATACATAAAAAGATAAGTGAAATATTCTAGCATAGATAGAAGCTGTTACAAAAAGTATTATAAAAGAGAAATGTTCTAAATGAAACATGAAGTATACTGTTCAGAGGAAGGGCTTCATGGGGTGCAAAATTTATGCTTGATTCATTACTTCTTGATTAATTCTTGGCACTCCAAATTATAACTAGTTCTTATGGGAAATCAAGTTTCATAATTTCAAGCTTAGTTTTAAATGGAAATAAATAATATTAATGTTCCCAGTGTGAACCTTACCATTGCCATGGGTTTTTTTTTTTATTTTTTATTTTTATGTGTTACTTTGTCTGGCCACAGATTTATTATAAATGGTACCTGTTTAAATGAATACCTTAGAACTGTGCATCAATCACTTAGCAAGACACATGGCTGTAAGTATTTGTAACCCATCTATATTATGATAACTGCTCATAAATTGAGAAGTGTTCTTGCTTGTTTTTTTATGGTTGGATGGTACAACCTCATAAAAAAAACTGTAATCATTTTTCATATCAGCTTGCAGTTATTCTATAAATTGACTGGTTGGAAAAGGTACATATAATTCTTCAGCATGACAGTTAAGTCCCCTGTGGTAGATTGGGAATACTTTGAAACTTGTAGTAGATGTATATATTCTAAGGAATTAAAGTAGTAACTAACTTTTTTGACTTTTATTGACTATTTTAAATGTAACATGTGTTAGTATTTATAAACCTTAATTAAGAACATCATCAATAACCTTCATATGTATCTATTTTATGCCATTGATATTCCCAGGGATTTCTGGATATGATTTGACTAGGGTAAGTCTGAAAAAAGGAGATGGCATTTAAAAATAGATTTTGGGATAAGCTATGAAACAGCAATAGTTTTAAGCCTACTCTAGTTATTGCTATTGTAGCTGTTAGGTTTACCTTATATTCCCTTAGTAAGAGACAGGATTTATTTATGAAATTGCAACAACACTTTCTTACTATGTGTTATTTGTGTTAGGAAGATAACTTTTCTTTATTTTTGGTTTTAACTTGCCCTTAAATTGCTAAAACTATTTTTAGCTCTGGGTTTTCAGGAACAAATTTAGATTAAATTTGGAGACAAGAGCATGTATTCTGGTGTCACAGCTCTAAAATAAGAGGGGATTTTAGAGATCATCCAAACCTTGTCCTTTAATACATGAGGAAACTATAGCCTTAATCACATATCCAAATTGGAACATAAAATTGCAGTGAAACAGTAGATATGTGCAATATCCCTTTAATCTTTATCATAATTCTAGAATTTTATTCATTAAATATAAAAATTTAGTTTATAATAGTTGTAACATGATATATAGGTTCCTTAACAGCTTTACTCTAAGTCCAATCAGGCAACAAAAACCACAGAGCTTATGAAGAATTGTGTTCAGAGGTACAGTGTTCAAATACTTCAAAGGTGACATTATAACAACAACAACAATGATATATCATAATAACTGTAGTATAGTTTATATATGGTAAATATATAATACTTAAGAAATACTTAAACACCCCAATTAATAGGGGTTTCAATTTCTACTTTGCTTGAGCCTTGTCTGCACAAGCAAATTGGACCAGCCACAACTCTAGGCATTAGCCTGGGGCCATGGTAGAAGGAGTAACCATGAGAGTAACAGGGGTCAGGACTTCTGCATTCCCAGCTCTAACTACATTAAAAAATCTATGATAAACACAGTACTTCAAAAGAGACTAGAACTTTGCTCCTGAAAGTGTTTGGGAAGGATTGCAGCTTTTGTGCTATTGTGAAGGATTGCAGTTCTTTGTATTCTCATTGTTTCCCTCAAAAGAAAATTTGAAGTTTGCATTATGCTCAAAATATTCCCTGATATTTCAGTCTTGCTGGAATAGATTCACATTTTTAAGATAAGCTCTATACCAATGTGATTAATATAATTTATTTTATGACCTTTTTAAATTCCCACAAAATTACTCTGCCACAAAGTTTTTATTGATATTAAACTTAAATTTAAAAAAGAAAAAAAGAAAAAAAATGCCATATATATATATATATATATATATATATATATATATATATATATATATATATATATATATAAATAGCAGAACACAAGGAAGGATTCAAAATATAAAGAACAAATTTCCATTTTTAGAAAGCCTATGTAATAAATATGATATATTGTTCAGAAAAGTCCATCTTTGCTTTCTTGTAGATTTTCTTTTGTTCCCTGATGTGAACTTTTTACTTTATTCTTTTTTTATCCCTTCCCCTCCTGCCTTTCCATTAAAAAGCTTATAATCAAGTGCAGATATATTCATATTAATTGTATACAAAACACATGTATGAATATGTATACAAAGGTATGCACATATATGCATTCATGTATATATACATATTGACATATCTCCATGCATAAATATGGATATCTATAGTCATATATATACATGTATACACATGCAAATATATATATATATATATATATATATACACATGCAAATATGTTAGGATTACTAGGTGAGAACTGAGGTTGTCTGGATGGTGACAAGGTGAGAATTCAGGTTTTCTGGACAATTACAAGGTGAGAACTCAGGTTGACTTGATAGAGGGGGCAAGCTCATTGGCTGGGGTGGTTCTTCCCAGAAGCCCTTGCATTATCCCACGCCCATTCTCTGGGAGAATAAAAGAGAGGACTCTCAGAGAAAGAAGAAGACTCTCTGCATTACATCAGGCCTGACGGGGCTCTCTGCAGGAAGGGAAGTCACTTCTAAGGACAAGAGTTAACAGCAACTGCCTGGAGACAACGGTTCACTACAGGAAGAAGAATCTGTCTTAAAGATTTGAGTAGACACAGCAGATCTCTTCCCAGAGAGCGATCCGGCAGCTTCTAGAGACGACAGCTCGCTACACAAATATATATATATATATATATAGTTACCTGAATCAGTGTAAAACCATACTACTTGTCTGTCATCTGCTTCTCTAAAGGTGTCTAACTTCTTCCTTGATAAGTCTGTCTTTCCATATTTTTGTAAGTCTACCAACTCATCATTTCCTGTACCATAACAACATTCCGATCTTATTCTGTCTAGTTATATTAAATAATCTAAAACAATATTGATTAATTTGGTTAATATATAGTGTAGTTTCGCTATGCTTTCCTTTTAATTAAATCTATTTTAACTTAAATTTTGTCATAGATCATGATTACTATTTCTATTTGTTAACCTAATAATTTCTACTCTTGATCATTATGAATGTATGTATAGACATCTGCATATTATTTCTCTTATTTCCTCCCTCAACTTCTCTACATTACTTCTATCTACTATATTGACCTCCTATTACTCAATCTACCCCCAAAACCTCCCAAATGATTCTTTTAACTTCTTTGATCTACCTACCCTTCTAAGGATCCTTCCCTTATCCTCTCCTTCCACTTCTTCATTGTCTTATCACAAACCTGTTAATCTATACACTCTTCTGTACCATTCTACCCCACCCTTTTATTTATAAATGCAGAACACTTTTATTTCTTTCCAAATGTGTATTGTTCTCTCTTTAAACTAGATTTGATATTAGTTGAGTTCCCTCTAAAATCCTCCCTCATCTTCTTCCTCTCCTTATTTCTTTATTGTCTTATTTTTTCTGAATTTAGAAGAATTTCACACACATATATATATGCATGGATGTTTATATATACATATATATTCAGGCATATACATACATACATATATACATAAATATATATGTGTGTATATACACACACACACACATATACACCACACACACACATAAACAAACACCCACTCAAGTTTCCTCTTTACACAATGTCCAATGAAACTAGGGTTACAGAACTATCAATCATCTTCCCCCCATTTAATTCCTTTGTATCAGTTCTTCCTTTTGTATCTCATTTGCATGAAATAACTCCTTTTTTTTACCTTTTCCTACATGATTTTGTTTTTTAGAATTACATTATACTCAGCTCTACCCCAAACATTCTTTCAAACTATTCAAGTACTATTGACAACCTTAGACATATGGCTTATTGTTCTATGTAGAAACATTGAGTTCCTTATAATTTGTATTTGATATTTACCTTTTATTTCTCTTAGATCTTACATGTCAAATTTTCTTTTAAGTTCAGACCTTTTTGGAAAAAAAAATCCTGAACATTTGACAGTTCATTGAATATATATATATATATATATATATATATATATATATATTTTTTTTTTTTTTCCCCCCATTCAGGATTAACCTTAACTTTGTAGGATATTCTATTTTCAGCCACAATCCCACTTCTTTTGTTATTTGACATATGTAGTGTTTCAAGAACTGCAATCTTTTAATGTAGCTGCTGCTAAGTATTGTGTGATTCCAATTCTGATTCCACTATATTTAATTTTTCTTTTTGTTGATCTAATGATCTTTCAATTTTTTTCTTCTAGACCTGGGGGTTTCAGAATTTAGCTATGATGTTCTTAAAGGTTTTCCTCATGGGATCGCGTTCTGGTGATGATCAGTGGAATTTTTTCATTTCTATTTTCCCCTCTTGTTGTAACACTTCTAATCAATTCTCTTTATTTCTTGTATTATTGTATCAAATTTTTATTTTTTTATACCTTTCAGTTGGTCTGATTATTCTTTTGTTTTCTCTTCTTCATCTGTTGTATAGATCAATTGTCCTTCTTAAGATATGTCTCATATTCTATTCATTTTTTTTTCATATTTTGTTTTATTATTTCTTGTTCTCTTATAACTTCACTGGATTCCCCTTCCCCGATTCTAGTTTTCAAGGAGTCATTTTATTTCTTAAGATGCTGGATCTGCTTTTTTAGTTGGTTGACTTTCTTTCCGTAATCTTCTTCTTCTTGGGTTATTATTTTTTTTTTTTTTCCTTTTTTATTAATTAATTTATTTTAACTTTTTTTTTTTTTTAACAGTACATATGCATGGTGAATTTTTTTTTTTTTATATTTTTTATTTCTTTATCTTTTTTTTTTTTTAATTATATATATATTTTATAATATTATCCCTTGTATTCATTTTTCCAAATTGCCCCCCCTCCCTCTATTCCCTCCCCCCGACGACAGGCAATACCATACATTTTACATGTGTTACAATATAGTCTAAGTACAATACATGTGTGTGAATATCATTTTCTTGTTGCACAATAAACATTAGAATCCGAAGGTACATGCAACCTGGGCAGACAGATATTAGTGCTAACAATTTACATTCGCTTCCCAGTGTTCCTTCTCTGGGTATAGTTATTTCTGTCCATCATTGATCAACTGGAAGTGAGTTGGATCTTCTTTATGTTGAAGATTTCCACTTCCATCAGAATACATCCTCATACAGTATTGTTGTTGAAGTATACAGTGATCTTCTGGTTCTGCTCATTTCACTCAGCATCAGTTGATTTAAGTCTCTCCAACCCTCTCTGTATTCCTCCTGCTGGTCATTTCTTACAGAGCAGTAATATTCCATAACCTTCATATACCACAATTTACCCAACCATTCTCCAACTGATGGACATCCATTCATCTTCCAGTTTCTAGCTACAACAAAAAGAGCTGCCACAAACATTTTGGCACATATATGTTTCTTTCCGCTCTTTAGTATTTCTTTGGGATATAATCCCAGTAGTAGCGCTGCTGGGTCAAAGGGTATGCACAGTTTGATAACTTTTTGGGCATAATTCCAGATTGCTCTCCAGAATGGCTGGATTCTTTCACAACTCCACCAGCAATGTATTAGTGTCCCAATTTCCCCACATCCCCTCCAACATTTATCATTATTTGTTCCTGTCATCTTAGCCAATCTGACAGGTGTGTAGTGGTATCTCAGAGTGGTCTTAATTTGCATTTCTCTGATCAGTAGTGATTTGGAACACTCTTTCATGTGAGTGGATATAGTTTCAATTTCTTCCTCTGAGAATTGTCTGTTCATATCCTTTGACCATTTATCAATTGGAGAATGGTTCGGTTTCTTATAAATTAGGGTCAGTTCTCTATATATTTTGGAAATGAGACCTTTGTCAGAACCTTTGTTTTTAAAAATATTTTCCCAATTTGTTACTTCCCTTCTAATCTTGTTTGCATTAGTATTATTTGTACAGAAACTTTTTAGTTTGATGTAATCAAAATCTTCTATTTTGTGATCAATAATGATCTCTAGTTCTCCTCTGGTCATAAATTCCTTCCTCCTCCACAAGTCTGAGAGGTAGATTATCCTCTGTTCCTCTAATCTATTTATTATCTCCCTCTTTATGCCTAAATCATGGACCCATTTTGATCTTATCTTGGTATATGGTGTTAAGTGTGGATCCATATCTAATTTCTGCCATACTAATTTCCAGTTTTCCCAACAGTTTTTTCCGAATAATGAATTTTTATCCCTAATGTTGGAATCTTTGGGTTTGTCAAAGATTAGATTGCTATAGATGTACCCTTTTTTGTCCTTTGTATCTAATCTGTTCCACTGATCTACCGGTCTATTTCGTAGCCAATACCAAATGGTTTTGGTGACTGCTGCTATATAATATAGCTTTAGATCAGGTACACTTAGACCACCTTCCTCTGAGTTTTTTTTCATTAGTTCCCTTGCAATTCTTGACCTTTTATTCTTCCATATGAATTTTGTTGTTATTTTTTCTAGGTCATTAAAATAGTTTCTTGGGAGTCTGATTGGTATAGCACTAAATAAATAGATTAGTTTGGGGAGTATTGTCATCTTTATTATATTCGCTCGGCCTATCCAAGAGCACTGAATGTCTTTCCAATTATTTAAATCTGATTTTATTTTTGTGGCAAGTGTTTTGTAATTTTTCTCATATAATTCCTGACTTTTCTTTGGTAGATGGATTCCCAAATATTTTATACTCTCAACATTTGTTTGGAATGGAATTTCTCTTTGTATCTCTTGCTGTTGCATTTTGTTAGTGATGTATAAGAATGCCGAGGATTTATGTGGATTTATTTTGTATCCTGCCACTTTGCTGAAATTTTGAATTATTTCTAGTAGCTTTTTAGCAGAGTCTTTGGGGTTCTCTAAGTATACCATCATGTCATCTGCAAAAAGTGATAGTTTAATTTCCTCATTTCCTACTCTAATTCCTTGAATCTCTTTCTCGGCTCTTATTGCCGAGGCTAGCGTTTCTAGTACTATATTGAATAGTAATGGTGATAGTGGGCAACCTTGTTTCACTCCTGATCTTACTGGGAAAGGTTGCAGTTTATTTCTATTACATATTATGCTTACTGACGGTCTTAAATATATACTCCTGATTATTCTAAGGAATAATCCATTTATTCCTATACTCTCAAGAGTTTTTAGTAGGAATGGATGTTGGATTTTGTCAAATGCTTTTTCTGCATCTATTGAGATGATCATATGGTTCTTATTAATTTGATTATTAATATGGTCAATTATATTAATAGTTTTCCTAATATTAAACCAGCCCTGCATTCCTGGAATAAATCCTACTTGATCATAGTGTATTATCTTGGAGATGATTTTCTGAAGTCTTTTTGCTAATATCTTATTTAAGATTTTAGCATCAATATTCATTAAGGAGATTGGTCTATAATTTTCTTTCTCAGTTTTCGATCTACCAGGTTTAGGTATCAGTACCATGTCTGTGTCATAAAAGGAATTTGGTAGGACTCCTTCATCCCCTATTTTTTCAAATAATTTATATAACATTGGGGCTAATTGTTCTTTAAATGTTTGGTAGAATTCACATGTGAATCCATCTGGCCCTGGGGAATTTTTCCTGGGGAGTTGATTAATAGCTTGTTCTATTTCTTTTTCTGAAATGGGACTATTTAAGCAATTTATCTCCTCCTCTGTTAATCTAGGGAGCCTATATTTTTGGAGAAAGTCATCCATTTCACTTAAGTTATCAAATTTATTGGCATAAAGTTGGGCAAAGTAACTCCTTATTATTTCTCTAATTTCCTCTTCATTGGTGGAAAGATCCCCCTTTTCATTTGTAAGACTATCAATTTGATTTTCCTCTTTCTTTTTTTTGATCAAATTTACCAAAGGTTTATCTATTTTATTGGCTTTTTCATAAAACCAACTCTTGGTTTTATTTATTAATTCAATAGTTTTTTTACTTTCAATTTTATTGATTTCTCCTTTTAATTTTTGTATTTCGAGTTTAATTTTTGGTTGGGGGTTTATAATTTGGTCTTTTTCTAGCCTTTTAAGTTGTAAGCCCAATTCGTTAATCTTCTCTTTCTCAATTTTCTTCAAATAAGCCTCTAAAGATATAAAATTTCCCCTTATTACTGCTTTAGCTGCATCCCAAAGATTTTGATATGATGTCTCATCATTATCATTATCTTGGGTGAAATTATTAATTGTTTCTATAATTTGCTCTTTCACCCAGTCATTCTTTAAGATGAGATTATTCAGTTTCCAATTACTTTTTGGTCTATTTACCCCTAACTTTTTACTGAATGTAGCTTTTATTGCATTGTGATCTGAGAAGAAGGCATTTATTATTTCTGCCTTCCTACATTTAATTTTGAGATCTTTATGTCCTAGTATATGGTCAATTTTTGTATAGGATCCATGAACTGCTGAGAAGAAAGTATATTCCTTCCTATTGCCATTCAGTTTTCTCCAAAGGTCTATCATACCTAGTTTTTCTAATGTTCTATTTACTTTTTTAATTTCTTTCTTGTTTGTTTTGTGGTTTGATTTGTCTAAATCTGAGAGTGCAAGGTTGAGATCTCCCACTATTATAGTTTTACTGTCTATTTCTTCTTGCAGTTCTCCTAACTTTTCCTTTAGAAAGTTAGATGCTATACCACTTGGTGCATATATGTTTAGTATTGATATGGCTTCATTATTTATGCTACCTTTCAGCAGGATATAGTTTCCTTCCTTATCTTTTTTAACAAGATCTACTTCTGCTTTTGCTTGATCTGAGATAAGGATAGCTACCCCTGCTTTTTTGGCTTTACCTGAAGCATAATAGGCTCTGTTCCAACCTTTTACCTTTACTCTGTATGTATCTCCCTGCTTTAAGTGTGTTTCCTGTAGGCAACATATTGTAGGGTTCTGCTTTTTGATCCAATCTACTATCCGTCTCCGTTTGATGGGATCGTTCATCCCATTTACATTTACAGTTAAAATTACTAATTCTGTATTTCCTGCCATCGTATTATCCCCAGCTTATGCTTTTTTCCCTTGACCCCCCTGATCCCCCTCCCCGATATTTAATTTACAGACCCCCCTTGTGCCGCACAACCCTCCCTCTTTTTTTTTGGATCCCTCCCCCCTCCCTCCAAGTCCCTTCACTTATTCTCCTTTTCCTTTTCCCTTTTCCTCTCCCCCCTGTTAATGAGGTGAGAGAAAATTCTCTGAAAAACAAATATGTTAATTATTTACTCTTTGAGCCTCTTCTGATGAGAGTAAGATTCACACAATGATTCTCCCCCTCACTAAGTTCCCTCAGATATGGTGTATTTTCTATGTCTCTTCCTGGGATGTAGTTTCCCTCTTTTTATCACTCCTTCCCCTTTTTCTGAACCCACCTCCTTCCCTTTACTACACCCCCCTTTTTTTCTTTTATATCAGTAAAATCAAATTATCCTTGAGTATTTTTTATATACCCACAACAGAGTTACAGTTCTCAAGGGTTCTGTGTACCTTTTTCTGTTTCTCTTCAGTCTTGTGGATGTAGATCAAATTTTTTGTTTAAGTCTGGTTTTTTTCTTAGAAACATATAGAATTCCTCTGTTTCATTGAATGACCATCTTCTTCCATGGAAAAAGATGCTAAACTTAGCTGGGTAGTTCATTCTTGGTTGCAGTCCTTGATCTTTTGCCTTTCGGAATATCAGGTTCCAGGCCCTTCTATCTTTTAATGTGGAGGCAGCCAGATCTTGGGTGACCCTTATTGTGGCACCTTGGTATTTAAATTGTTTTTTTCTAGCTGCTTGCAGGATTTTCTCCTTTGTGTGGTAATTCTGCAGCTTAGCCACAATATTCCGTGGTGTTCTTTTTTTAGGGTCTATTTCAGAAGGAGTTCGATGAATTCTTTCCACATCTACTTTCCCTTCTGTTTCTATTATCTCTGGACAGTTCTCTTTGATAATTTCCTGTAAAATAGAATCTAGGCTCTTTTTTTGGTCATAGTTTTCGGGAAGTCCAATAATCCGCAGATTATCTCTCCTAGATCTATTTTCCAGGTCTATAGATTTTCCCAGTAAGTATTTGACGTTGTTCTCCAGCTTCTCATTTTTTTTGTTTTGTTTGACTGATTCTTGGGTTCTCTGTGAATCATTCATTTCTATTTGTTCCATCCTGACTTTTAAGGAGTTATTTTCTTCTTTCACAGTTTTTAGTTCTTTTTGTAAATGCCCAATTTCGTTTTTAAATGAGTTATTTTGCTCTATTGAATTTTTTTCCATTTCCCTAATTTTTTTTTTTGAGAATTATTTTCTTTTTCCAATTCAGAAATTCTATTTTCTTGAGACTTTTTTATCTTTTCCAATTCAGAAATCCTACTTTCCTGTGTTTTTTTAACCTTTTCTAATTCACTAATTTTGTTTCCCTGCATCTCCTGTGAATTCTTTATTTTTTCCAACTCCAATTTCAGGACATTGTTATTCTCTATCATAACTTCTCTTTCCTTTCCCCATTTTTCTTCGATCTCCCTCAATTTTTTAAGAGCTTCTTCTAGGAGAGAGTTATGTGATGGGGGGCAGGAATCGTTCCCCTTTAGGTTGTTATCTGATTCTCTGCTGTCAACTTCCTCGGGGTTGGATACCCGCTCTTTCTCTGTATAGAAGGAATCTATAGTTTTTCTAGCTTTTTTGCTCATACTTAAAAAAATCTTTTGGGGTCTGTCCCTGGGGTAGGAAATTATTTACTTCTTTACCAGCTTCCTCCCAGACCGGATGGATGCAGCGGCCCCTGCGCCTGAGCTAAGATAGAGCTCTGGGAGAGAGTTCCCCACCCCCTCCCTGGAAGCGCCTCAGAGGTGATTAGCACTACTGTGCTTCCAGGGCGTAGAATAGTGAAGACAGCAGGAAGCCCAGTCTATGTGTCCGGGTGGGGAGTGGATGTCTGCAGCAGGTGACGTGAGAAGCCCCTGCGCTCAAACTGGAAGTGTCTGCCAGAAACCGTGGTCCCTAGTTCAAAGGTTCCGCTTCTCTGGGACTTCCTGGAGCTGAGTTCCACTCCCTCCAGCTAAGCTAGGCCGTGTGTGTTGCCTTGGGCCGTATCCACCCACTTGTCAATCTCTTAACTATTCTCAGGAGGTAGCTGAGGCCACACCCCCTGGTGCCGATTCTCTGCTGAGTCACCCCCAGGGTGGGGGGGGGGGGGAATCTAATCTGAGTTTTAAAATATTTTGGCTTTCTCTTCTGAACTGCTAAATAATTAGCAGAGAAGAGCTAACAGCCTGTGCCAGATTCCTTTACCTCAGTGGCTTCTCTGATCCCAGAGCCCCTCCCAGCGCAATGGGCGCAGTGTGCCCCTACCCCACCGTCTGTGCTGGTCTTTCTTATTCCTCCCCTGAGAACTGACCTTTCCTGTTGAAACTCCAGATTCTCTTCAGCTGGTAAGTCGTGCTTCCAGTCCTTGTGGTATCTATCAGTTCTGAGCTAATTCTGAGACTTAATTTATCTAATTGGTTGTGAGGGAGTGAGGACGTTCACTGAGTCGTGTGTTTCTTCTCCGCCATCTTCTTGGGTTATTATTTTTAAAAAGAAATTTTTTTCCTCATTTTCTTTCATTTGAGAGAGTTCTTTTTTTTTTTCTTTTTTTATTTTCTATGAATTCTTTTTGAGGAGGTGACCATTTGACATTATTCTTTGTGATAGGAGAGGCTTTTTTGCTTCAGCATTCTACCCTGAAAATGAATCAGTCTTTTTTATTCCCATAATATTTTCTATGGTTAGGTTCATTCTCCTTTGTCTGTTGTCTCCCTTCCCCCCCTTTCCAGCACATACACACACACACACACACACACACACACACACACACACACACACACATTCTCTCTCTCTCTGTCTCTCTCTCTCTGTCTCTCTCTCTCTGTCTCTCTCTCTCTCTCTCTCTCTCTCTCTCTCTCTCTGTCTGTCTTTTTCTCTCTCTTTCTCTTGAAATGCTTATTAGTTCAATTACCTCGAATCCTCAGATTTGATGCATGGTACTTCTAACCTCAGGTCCTTAGGTTTTCACCACGTTCTCTTTCAGCTTTTTCCTTTGGATGAAAGTACTCTCCAAGAACTCTCCCTCAGAGCCAACAGTGTCCCAATCCCACAACCTCTGTACTGACAGACACATGCTATTTCTATATCTTGACAGCACAGCTGGGCCTGGCATCTTTATCAGCAGAGGTTCCCTTGTCTTCCATTACTAAAATGGCAGACTTTCCACACTGTCTGGGAGGTGAAAACACCTATGGCTGTGCCAAAGACTACCTCCCAACACATCATCTCCAGGTTTATCCACTTGCTGTTTCATTCAAACTAACCTAGAGGTATTTATACTTCACTTGGACCAAACATTTATCCTCATATCCTTCTTTGGTTTCTCTGCTTGGCCCAGTAGTACCACTGTTCTTCCCTAATTCTTATTTGTTTGTTTGTTTTAGCATTTTTTCTTTGCTGTGAGGTATAATACTGTCTTGTAGAGGAGAGCTGGAGAGTTTGGAATTTTCTGAACTGCTCCACCATCTTCCCAGAATCCTCTTGCCATAACTTTTTGATGAAGCCATGTTGGCACTTTATCACAGTTTCTTTTTCTAAATGTTTCTGGGCTATTCCTTTAGTAATACTTCAATTTACAAGAAATCAGGGCTTAGGAACCAAATAATTTGAAGGTTACAATATTTTTCTTTTTTTCCCCAAAGTGAATATCTCAGCAGATCTTCAGTTCCCCAATACTGTTTTTGCCTTACCAAACACTCCACTCTACCCCCTCCCAATATCTTTGAATTTAGTTCAACTAGATTTTTTGACATGAGTTTTCCTAAGACATTTGCTCCCTTTAGGTTCTTATTTCTTGTCATTACTTTAGATTCGCAGTTAACTGATTTTGTCTTTGTCATAATTCTAAGTTTTGATTCATTAAATAAAATAAATTAATATATAGATAGTTCTTTGCAAACTGACCAAAATGAAAATAATAGTTGTACTTCTACCTTCCATTAACAGTCTTTTATCATTTCCCCATAAATTAGTCATTTCTTTAGACCTTCTGTTTTCCCCCAAAATAGTTTTAACTGCACTTCTTTTTTTGGTGGGGGGAGGGGTTCTTCACTCCTAATCTGCAGCCTCAATTCATTTGAACCTTTAGTGATTTGACATTATTTTTACACTATATTGTTATAGTCTTCTATTTTTGTTGTTTATCTATATTTGTTTCCATTTTCTGTACTGAAAAAAAGTATATCCCAATTGATAAATTACTTGTATATCCATATCAGTCATTTTAGACTGCTTTCTTTTCTTGTTCTCACTGGAATTATTTATATTTGCATATTAAAAATTTCATTGTTGAGAACTTACCATCTCTTCTGAACTGCCATTTTCTGTAAAAATCTCAGCCAACTTTTCTGAATTCTTTTAAATTTGATTTTCTACAATTCAAGGTACACATTGATTATACTCAGCCTTTCTTTCTCTATCCTTTTTTTTAGGGTTAAGTGATTTGCCCATGGTCACACAGCTAGGAAGCGTTAAGTGTCCAAGGCCAAATTTGAACTCAGGATCTCCTGACTTCAGGACTGATGCTCTATCCACTGTGCCACCTAGAAGCCCCACAGCTTTTCTCTTTATGATAAATTCCATATACCCCAAAAGATTTCTATTTCTATTTCGTTATCTATTTCCTTTTGATTAGAATTAGGTTAAGAATAACATTTGTCTTTATAGTTTTCTTCATCTTTCAAAAAAATAAAATTTCTGTGCAGGTTAGTCAAAAATTTATCAAATGCTTTGTTTTATTTAGGCAGAAAATTCTGATTGTTTGAACATTGCAATATTTAATCACATTCATATCATGCCATTGTGACCTCTGATCTGAATACTTTATCCATTTCCTCTTTTGTCCAGGGTAGTCTGTAGTCTACTCTGATGACGCTATTGTTTTCTTTCTACCTTTTCTCATTTTTATATAAATATTCTTCCCCAATATTCTCTACCCAGGTTCCTGAACTGTCTACAGAGGGCATATCTTTATATGGAATTTCACTACTTTATAAGCCCTTTTATATATTACTTTCCTTTCTATATAAAGTATATTTTTCAATTAAGTGTATACTTAGTTCTATATGCTATTCATTTTAATCTGCTATAAGAATCAGTGACACATAAAAGTAAAATTTATACTAAAATCTAATCTACTTATTTTTGTATTTGTGAATAAATATGTAGGGATTACTATATTATTGATATCCTTATTGGATTTTGTGTCCTCTTTATGATAATGTTTCTCCTACTAATCTCATATTTATGTTATAGTGGCTACTCTCTATGGTAGTTAGATGGCTAGATAGGCATAGTTCCTTTTTTCCTCGATTTTTCAATTTAAAGGCTATTTGGTCATATTTGTAGCTCTCTAAGCAAAAAAAAAAAAAAAAAAAAAAAAGTTTATCTAATAGCATTTGATCTACTGAATCATTGTTCAGCATCCCATTTTCTTCTTTCTTTCTTTTAGTTATAATCCAGAAAGCCAAATCATTTCCTAAAACATCTCAGAACAGACCATTCAATTGTCAGTTTCATTTTCTCTTTTAGTGTCTCTCACCTAAATAAATAGTAGTGATGAAAGCAGTACTTGTGCCCCAAAAGTCTTGTTTCTTTTCAAAGAATTTATAATCTCTGTCCATTATATATCCAGATTCCTTTTGATTATTATTTTTCCTCATGTGAATCAGCAGAAGTGAATATAGGTTATCAGGTTTGGCATGCTATGGAAGGCTTTAGTTATGCCCTGAATCTATGTCCCAGAAAGGCAATTGACCTCATTATTAATGTTAACTCATGAAATAATTAGATCAGGACTCCTCAGTAGGAATTTTCTTGAAACCCTGTCCCTATCTTGATTCTTATTTTGCCAAGATGCTACCCATTTTTTAGAGTAATTTTTAGACCATGTCCTGAATTTTTTTAGATAGGCCAGTTAAGTCTTTAGAACCTTTCTCTAAAATAGTATTTTTTAAATAAATAAAATACAGAATATTACAAATGACACTAATTATATTGAAATACTAGTATATACACACATTACATATTTGTATATGTACATACATAGATACACCATAAACATATAAATATACACATATACATATATACATACTTAATACATACACACATTACAGATTAAGAATTCTTGATCCTAAACACTGGATCCTAAAGTGGCCTTGTCCCTATACACTGTAATTAGGTCAGTGATAAGAATAGTAGAACTATATTAACATAGAATTTTCAAACCTATCATTATGATAAATTCAATATGCTTCATAGTATATTTTTTAAAGCTCATAATAGCTGCTTAAATTTGGGACAATAATAGTGATAAGGTATTGCATGTGCCCCCCAAAATGGATTTAAATATACCTGTAAAATGTTAAAATTCTATATGGGAATTTAGGCAGGACTTGTGAGTCCATTTATTTAGATAATTGTTGAAATAGGAACCTCCTTCTACAAATTTGCAGATTAGCATCTTCTCTGGAAATTATAGCCTTTTAGGAGGAGTTCTAAAGCACTGAAAAGTCAAATACATTGCCAAAATTCATACACCCAATATGGTTCGGAGTTGGGATTTGGACCCATACATACATGGCATTAGGGATAATTTCCTCTCTATATAAAAAGTTGCCTTTCAAAATACTTAAAGTACTTAAATTATATTGCTTTCCTTGAAACTATGTCATTATTAAGTGTACAGTTGTATGATTTTTTTTTCATGATGAAAACAACTAGTACTCTCTCTCATTGCTTCAATTTAATTTTTAAGTTTTCCATTTAAACAGCATTTAGCAGCTACTAGAAGAAAATCCTTTAAACCCATCAAGAGGTTTATTTTATTTTATGTTGTTTTAATTTTAACTGGAAAAGTAAGAAAATATAATTTTTTAAAAAAGGTTAATTACGGTGGTCTGTGAATTCCTTGAGTCAAGCAATAGTATGGATAGGGTTTCATTTTGGGACATCAGTGGATATACATGTACTTGCATAGTTATTAAGCTAATTCAGATCTCTGACTTTGACAAGATGAAAAAAATATTGAACTAAATTATTTTACCCTTAGTTCTGTGTCTATTGAATGCTAGATTTCATGCCTGGCACAGGCTTCATTTTTGACCTTTGTTTTTCTTTTTCTTTTTAAATAATAATAACTCTTTATTTTCAAAATACATACAAAGATACTTTTCAACATTTCAACATTTATTTTTAACATGATGCTTTACGTTGGGAGAGAAAAGTTAAAGCAAAAGGGAACAAAAAAACATAGGAGAGATTAAAAAAACAAAAAACAAAACCCAGAAAAAAAAAAATGAAATGAACATGGATGTGTTGATTTACATTCAGTCTCTTTAGTTCTTTTTCTGGATGCAGATGGCATTTTCTGTCCAAAGTCTGTACGGATTGCTTTCGATCTCTAAATCACTAAGAAGAACTAAGTCTTTCTAGTTGAAAACTGCATGTTCTTGCTGTTATTGTATACAAAATATTACTCCTTGTTTTGCTCAATATCAGTTCATGTAAATCTTTTCAGGCCTTTCTAAAATCACTTATTTATTGTTTTTTATAGAACAATAATATTCAATTATCTTAATATACCATACTTTGTTCACCCATTCTTCAATTGATGAACATCTACTCATTTTTTTGCTATCACAAAAAGGGCTACTACAAATATTGTTTTATGTGTGAGTCCTTTTCCCTCCTTTAAGATTCCTTTAGGATACAGACCCAATAAAGGCATTGCTGGGTCAAAGGGTATGCACAGTTTGACATCTGGACAGTATTTTTCCATATTGCTCTCCAGAAAGTTTGGATCATTTCACAATTCCACCAATGATGCATTAGTGTCCCAGTTTTCTCACATCTCCTCCAACAGTTATCATTATCTTTTCCTGTCATTTTAGCAATCTCAGAGATGTGAGGTGGTTGGTTTCTCAGAGTTCTGTTTTCAACATTCATCCTTGCAAATACTAGTGTTTCAAATTTTTATCTCTCCCTCCTCACTTGCCACCTCCCCTAGACAATAAGTGATCCAACATAGGTTAAATATGTGCAATTCTTCTAAACATATTTCCACATTTATCTTGCTATGCAAAAAAAAAAAAAAAAAAAAAATAGGTCAAAGGGGAAAAAATGAAAAAAAAAAAAAGCAGACAAATAACAACAATACTAAGAAAGGTGAAGATACTATTCTCTGATCCACATTTAGTGTCCATAGTATTCCCTCTGGATGGGGATAGCTGACCTTGTGTTTTCTAATTGATTTTAATATGGTATTAAAGAATGGTTATTACTTTAAAGAAAAGTTCTTAAAAAGCATATGTCAGTAAGTATTGCAAATTGTTGTTTATTGTTAAACTTTCATTCTCCAAAAGGAACTTGATAACAGGGAGGAGAGGCCATGACATACTAGTGAGTTAGATTTAAATAACAGATTGCTGAGCAAAGTCACCAGTTTCACTTTCTCCTCCACTGTCATCTGGCAAGGTTCAGAAGGACAAAAGATGCCTCTGGATGCAGTGGTAGACCTTGGCCTTTTTAAACTAAGGTTTTTAATTGGTCTCAGTTTGAGTGAGATTACACTTCTTTAGTGATTAAAATTAAATAAAAAAATGAGGCAAAGAATGCCCTCTTTTACCTAGTCAAAAAAAAAAAAAAAAAATCTGAGAAGGGAATATCCTTAGGGTTTCTGATCAAAATGAAAACAATTCCTATTTATATTCACTCTGAGTTAATGAGGACCTAAACAAAGACCAACTGGGGCTTGGCCTAAGACCTGTTGTTAGTCAAATAATGAGTACCTGAGTGACTTGAGTTTAAGGCTTCTTCCTTTAAAAAAACAAAATCTAGCTGGTAAATCCTTTTACATATATATATATATATATATATATATATATATATATATATATATATATATATATATATATATATATATATATATATATATATATATATATATATATAGTTTCAGTATTTTAAAAAAGAAAAGAAAAGAAAATACATCGCTTTTGATAGAACTCTGGCTCAGTATGGCTCAGACTTCTGGGAAGAATAGCAAGAAGATTAGTCAAAATAAAACAAGACAAAAAAAAAAACCACAAACTAATTAATTAATTAAAGAAAGAAATGAAAAAATAGCTGCAAATATTAAAAGTATGTTTCTTATTAGCAAGATACTACAAATATTGGAAGAATAAATACTGGGGAAAAGTTCATTTTTATAGATTAAATTCTTTTTCTTTTGATTTAAAGCCATATTATGTCTTCAAGATCTTATGAATTTTATTTAAAACATACACCCAAATAAAAATCAGGAAATTTTATTTGTTGGATCAGAATTTTTTTCCCTGATGTGAGGAATATTTAATAAATATTGCTATCTTTAAAACAAGTATTGCTCAAAGAGTAAGAAATTTCCCAAATGGATGTAAATTTTTGCAACAGATCCTTGCACTATGTAACACATAATAAAAAAGTTAAGAAATGATATGGACACTCATCTAATTTGAACCCCACAACAATTTTATGAATTGGACGCATTATTATACTTATACAAATTGACTAATGGACAAAATTAAGTTCACTATCTGATGTGATAAAAGGTCATTTTTATGATTAAGAATTAAAGTGTGTCAAAATTTTGCAAACAATACAAAATCCTGTAAAAACTTTTTTTAACAAAAGGAAGATGAAATATATATCAATTGTTTAAAAAAAAAAAGATCTAAAAGGTTCTTAGGTTAGATATATGTATCTATAAATAATCCTACAAAGGGGTAGTATACTGCGATTAATAGGATGAATAAACTCTGATTTTGACATCAAATGATATGAGTTCAAATTCCTTCTCTTTGGCTCAGTACCATTGTAACTATCAGAAATAAGTCTCTCTAGAGGCAGGTAGGTGGCACAATGAATAGAAGTCAGGAAAACCTGAGTTCAAATGTTGTCTCAGACACCTAACACTTCTAACTATGTGATCCTGGGCAAGTCACTTAATCCCAACTGCCTCAGCAAAAAAAAAAAAAAAAAAAAAAAAAATCAGCCTCTTTTAACTTTGGTATCTTCATCTATAAAATTAGGGAGTTAACCTCTATGATCCCTAAATTTTCTTCCAGTTTTGAATCTAAAGTGTCACAGACTGATTGTATGTATATTTAAGGCATGAATTAGGGTTTTGGAAAACTCCTTTTATAAAGTGGCACTATGGAAGTTAGGACAAACAATCTGTCATTCTTTATTACAATACTATCTTATGAGGTCAGTGGAAAATGAAGCCTCAAATAGCATTGTGATTATTTTCTTTAACTAAAATGGGACCTAAAGATCAAAAGGTCTGTCTCCAACACCTTTTCCTGACTTCTGTTTTTTTGTTTGTTTGTTTGTTTGTTTTTACTTTCCATGTTCATTTCCCCTAGACCTCTTTTAACTTATTTTGCATTTATTCTATTTGTATTTATTTTATATATCTTTACATTTATTCTTGTTATATACTTTTTATGGGTAGGTGTTATGATACTAGAGCTACCTGCCAATGGTTGCTGGAGGTCTAACTCAAACATGTAGAATGGATCTCTTCATGTGAGAAGATGATAAAGAGATTGAGAGGCAGTTACATTACCTGACCTCTCTCCTCTTCCCTTTTGCCTCCAATTTATTTCATTCCCAGTCCACAAGGAACATCTCTATTAGTAAAGGTTGCTTTGCAACTCCTTCAAGTGTTATGATTCACAACTGTGGGAGCTCTCAGAGAATTGACCTGTCCCTTAATTTATGTATGTTCCTTAATAGACAGGGATTGTTTAATTCATTGCAATTACAGACTCTGTTCTTTATGCAGCACTTGGCATTTTGTAAGCATTTAACAAATATTTTAATACATATTTGACCTTTGGCCTACCTGGGGCAATATCAGGGTCTCAGAGGGGAAACTTGTATTACAGCAAAAGCAAATCTATGGCACATTTGATAGGCTTCAAAAGCCTCTAAAGAATCATCAGCCACATTGTTTTAGGGTACACATTTATTTTATTTTATTTTTTTGAGGCTGGGGTTAAGTGACTTGCCCAGGGTCACACAGCTAGGAAGTGTTAAGTGTCTGAGACCAGATTTGAACTCAGGTCCTCCTGAATTCAGGGCTGGTGCTCTACCACTGCGCCACTTAGCTGCCCCCATGGGTACACATTTATAATAATCTGAGGCTGAAAGAGAAAAGGGGAAACTACTATATTTCCTGGGGTCACTTTTTGCAAACCTTTCTTTATATCTCTCTATTGACCAAAACCTGATTCCTTGAGGTGTTCATTAATCTTTATTTTCTTTTTGTGGAGATATTATAAGGCAGATTTGAATCCCAAGCTAATCTCTGTTTTCAGAAATCTATGAATAGTTCATAGACAACATTTTTCCCACTCAAGCATCTAGTTGACCTCAGTGGGACAACAAATTTACTTGCTGATAGCATAGTCCCAGCCTGATACTGGTTGTATCTGACTAAACACTTTTGATGTCATTCATGTAGACTCATAAACTCAAAAAGTTGTTTGGATTTGCTTTAATTGAGAGGAAAAAAAAATTGCTTTAGATTCACTAGGAAGATACTTTTATAGGAGTTAGTTCATATGAATATTGTAAAATGGCTGTCATTTTATTTTATTTATAATGAAGAAATCTTTAAATATGTCCTAATATTAGTTAATCAAGTTATCACACAGCTTCTGTTATTCTGTGGGTTTTGAATATGAAATGTCAAATGACTATCTCAATAATAGATTGTGATAATGCACTCTATTGATAATTTGATTTTGAGATGATTCATTACAGTCTTCTGGTTAGGTTGTAACTAAGCAACAAAGCTTCTAGGAAGTTACCTGTTTTACCCCAGAGAAAAAATGAAGCTTGCTGTGAGTTTTATTATGTTCAAATGTGATGATGTAAGGCATTCTAAAGAAAAGAGTACTAGATTAACCTCATGCAGCTTAAGCTTTATTTCTGCTTCTTTCATTAGAGCTTGGAAGGAAGTACCAACCTCATTCTTGATTATTTCCTCTTCGTATGTTACATGAGCAGAATTTGAAGTTGCAAGGTAGGAAAGTGAATAAATTCCAGACTTGGAATCAGGAAAACCTGAGTCTAAATTATGCCTTAGAAAATAGATGCTTAATCCTAAATAAGTGATTTAAACTCTCTATGACTCAGTTTTTTCCTCTGGATAAACATGACAATATAACACTTATCTTACAGAGTTATTGTGAAGATCAAATTATAAAACATTCTATAAACTTAAAAGTGTCATGTAAATGCTAGTTATTTGTTAATATTAGTAATACAATTAGTTTAATTGATAATAATTATTGTTATTATTAATAATAATTTATGATTATTGCTGAAACAGAGTGCTAGTATTCTGTATATATATATATACGTTATATATATACATATATATAGCGTATATATATATATACATATATATGTGTATATATATATATATATACACACACACACACACACACACATATATATATATATATGTGTGTGTGTGTGTGTGTGTGTGTATTTATGTATATAGTCATCATTAGCTCAGAAAGCAAAATCTTAAAGGAGCTTTTTGGCCAAACATTGATTCAGTCCTGAAGATTGTGTAATTTAGCAATCAAACTCAGGTCTGTTCTATCCTCCTGGTGTGATATCTCTGTGCTTTTGATTTTTCTCACTTTAATGTAGATGACTTTGTGAAGTTAAGCAGTGATCTTCTGGAAAAGTTTCAGGCCTCCTTGAACTTAAAGGCCATGCTTTTATTGATAGGCCTATTGGAAAGATACATGGATTATCCCAAAAGTCTTAGGGCAATCTAAAATTAGTAAAAGTTTAACTCTAAGGCTTTTAAGACACTTAGTTAGATATGTGGCAACAAGAAGAGTGAGAGATTGTCTCTGCTTTTTAAGTGATCCTGCATCAGCAAATAGTCAACAAAGGAATCCAAATACCACAACAAAACAAGAAAACCCTCATTTTTTGGAATGCTTCCTTTTCCTTTTTCTTTTATTTTGCCTGCCTATTTTCCTCTCCTTCTTCCTCTACTCCTTTATATCATTGTTATTGGATAATAAGAAAGCTATTGTCCTAACACTTTGAATTATATTGGTAGACCCCATTAGATTCAATCTTGTTTTCTATGTTATGTGAGTGGCTGTGATATGGTTGTCAGAGATAATAATACCAAATTCAGATTTCTTCTATTCAAATGGGTGGTTTTCAAAAAAAATTTTTTTTAAAATCTGGCTGGAAAGTTCATTACCTTTTAGGCAATACCTAATAATAGGTAATCTCTGGAATTGCATGATGTCTCAAACATGCATATGTCACAGGTATGCACATATACATTCCATCATTCTGTGTGTTTGTGTGTGTGTGTGTGTGTGTGTGGTTAATCACATGTCCTTGGTTGTTTTTCTATTAGATTGTGCTAATGATCATCTTCCTTCTTCTCCAAGCTGTATCTCAAGAATCTCTGTCCTGCCATGGAACCTTTTCAACCTAGATGTTCTACCCCAAAACTTCTCATGTTAGAAGTCTCCCTGTAATTTCTCCCTTTGATAGTTAATTTCTCCTATAACTTCCATTTTTAAAAGATGCTCATTCCTATGATATTCATTCTTTCTTATGCTATGTTATTTACTTTAATAATTCTTCTATATTCCCTGGGTAAAATTTTTTATTACTCACCATCACTACCTTTAATTCTAGTTTTCTTCTATGTGCTGATTTTTCCCCTGAGGTAATTGAGGTTAAGTGACTTGCCCAGGGTCACACAGCTAGGAAATGTTAAGTGTCTGAAGCCACATTTGAACTCGGGTCCTTCTGACTTCAGGGTCAGTGCTCTATCCACTGTGCCATCTAGCTGCTCGCTTTTTATTATTCGTAGAATAAAACAAGCATTTCCAAGATATTGTAGAATAAGCAAAAGATGATTAAAGATGACATTTTAAGTCTATTATGTACAATTTACTATTTCTTTTAAATATATAATAAAATTATGATGTAAATTTGTTTCTTTTTTGGCCTTTTTTCTTCTCCCTCCACCATCTTAGAGATGACTAACATTACATAGACATACATATATGTAAAATAATTCTGTACATATACCTATTTATCTTTCTCTGGGTAAAGATAGCATCTCCCTTCATATGTCCTTTGCTTTTAATTTAAGTATTTATAATAGCTAAAATGATTTATTAACTCACAATTGTTCTTAAAACAAAGTGGCTATAAAATTTTCTCTTGGTTTACTTGGTTATGTACTGTCTTCTGTTATATGAAGAGAGAGAGAAAAGTTGTTTATTATTAAAGAAATGTAACAAAATACAAGTAAAGTGGTTTCCGGTTTCCATTTTAAAATCAAGTCACATCAGCACATATTACACACCAACTTTTTGTAGAATACCATGCAGGAAGTAAACAAAACATGTAGTTTCATCACTCATAATAGATTTTACAATCCAGCAGAGAGATATGGCACCTTTAGTGATAACTCTAATCCATGATCAGCACTGCAAAACAGAATTAGAAAAGAAATGCTGTGTAAGGTTGGAATCAAATGTTAGTATCAGTTGGTGGAGCTTAAAAAAAAAAAGATGGATTTTTGCCCATCTCGTATCTCTTATTTGACCATAGTATAGGATATAGTTTGCTTTGGTTTGGTTTTTACATGGAGCACATCATCAAAAATAATGTGAAACAGATTTGGAAATGTAAAGTTTCAATACCATATTGTTAGATTAAGATATTTAAATTTACTCAATAAACAATTTGAAGCTAGTAACAAGTTTTTAAGATGAGGGGTCGCTAAAAAGAAAAGTGGGTATATTATGAAAACAGTATGTATTGGAGGAGGGGGGAGGGAGAGTTTTGAGTAATAGAAGGAATGGTAATATTGAGAAGTGAAAGGAGCCAGAAAATCCTGTTAAATTTTGGTAGCTCTTCAGTGGATAGCAGTGAAAATGTACAGTCAAAAAGATGTAACATTAGAAATAAAGAGTAAAGGATGAATTAGAAAGACATCCCAGAGATAGAACTGAAAAAATAGCTGATTGTATATGAAAAGTATGGGAAAGAGAAAAGAATCAAATATCTTACTAAGGTTTTGAAGATGAGTTAGTATGAATTATAGAAGCATTGACAGATTTAATGAATCAATCAACAGTAATTTTTAATCATTCACTATATGCCAAACTAATCTAGTGCTAAGCACTAGATTAAAAACTATAATACAATGAAATATTCTCACTCCTAAAGGCCTTATTATGCTAATGAGGCAGAGTTATTTTGTGAGAAACAGACATTTTCTATTTGGGAGGTGATAAAAACAATAATTACAGAAATATTAATAATTCAATGTTCTTATCATAATTTAACTCTTTCTACACTTAGACTATCCTATTGTGTTATTAACTTTACTTAACTGACATATTTGCCTCATACATAACTAAAACCTTCTCCAATGCAAATGTATTATTATTATATACTCAATTAATTATTGCTATTTTTCTGAGAGAATATATTCTTTTACAAAGAACAGTATTTCCTGTGTTTCTTTGCCCTATTGTTCCATTTTGGGAGATAGAAGTTTTACAAGAAAGGCCAAAAGGAAACAATAAAAGCACTATTAGAAGTTCCTGAATTAATATCTTTCCTTGCTTTTCACCGAAAAATATTGTTGAGGGGAGAGAAGGCAAGTAGGAAACAATCTTATCTTAAAAGAAAACAAACTTTTATTTTATTCTTTATAGTCATTTGCTTTCTGAATAAAATCATGTTTTCCTTTTTAAAATTAAGTTAACTTTAAAAACTGATTATTGTTCTTCTCTGACAAAATTCTCCCTTGTAACAAAAATGAATTGAGTGAAAAATAAAACAAATAAACAAATGAAAAACCCAACAGAAACAAGAGCATGTTTGAGCACATATGAGTTTTCCAGAAAAGAGAAACCCATGGGAAAAAAAAAAAAAAAAAAAACTTTTCTTTGCTCTTTGTTTTTCTTTCCTTTTTGGGGGGAGGAAGAAGGTAAGTGGCACTTAATTTGAGAAATGATTTAATATATAGGACGTGGTAGTATAAATTAACTACCAAATTTTGTATTTTAAAATAAATTCTTTCACTTGACAGTAATTCTGTTGTTCATGACCTCATTTGGGAGTTAGGGTTTTCTTGGCAAAGACATGGGAAATATCTGCCATTTCCTTCTCTATCTGATTTTATAGATGAGTAAATCGAGGAATACATAGTTAAGTGACTTACTGGAGTCACACAATTGATAAATATCTGAGACCACATAAAAACTTAGGAAGATGAGTTCTTCTGATTCCAGGTCAAATACTCTGTCAATTGCTCCTAGTTACTTCACTTTTATAAAGCTTGTTAATATTTTAGAGAATTATTTTCATAAAGCAATTGGTGACACTAATATTATTTTCATTTACAAATTTAAAAAACAACCAAGAATTGATAACTTCAATGACATGACAGCGTTTATATAAGCAAAAATCAATCTCTTAGATTATCAGAATTGTCCAATTTTATTTGTTTTGATTTAATTAATTTAATTAAATGCCTGACAACTATGTCATATTTTCAATTCCAATATTTGATAAAGATTTAAGACCCATAGGAAGTTGTACTATTGAAGTAGAATCTACCTTATCATGAATAAATTTCTCACACTTCTGCATATTTTAACACTCTCAACAGTTCCTTAAAGAACTTTTTTATTTTGTAGGAAACTGAAAGGACATTATGGAAGCACATCACTGAAATTTATTTATACTTTATGTATCACAAGTCTTTTCAAGAAGATAACAGCTATAGTACAAATAAATTTTATGCATTTTTGTAAAATATTTTACCACCTATAAAACTTTTATTTAAAGAGTTTTCAGCCATGTGATATCATCAAGAACAAGCCTGAGCTTTGAATTATATATCATACTTGTTAGAATATTGAAATATTTATCTACCACAATTGCAAATGCTGCTTTTATATTAACATAGCTTGTCAGTAAAGCAAACACTACCATTCCCAATCTTTTAAGGAACTTCATATATATAACATTTTGTTGCTAAAATTCTTTAAAGCTTGCCTGCTGAAAATAATATTAGCATCACCAATGTTATGTTGGTTTTCAAAACAAAATGTTCATTTTTCAAAAGTTTGAGACTACCTCAGGAGTACATGAATCAGTCAGAGGGTGGGAAGATACCACAACCCACCTTTGTGCTAATATCCAATTTTAAAGTGTATTTTAATGATTATTCCACATCCTTATTTACCAGGTGTCATCCAACACTATCAAACTCAAATTTTCAGAAAGCAATTCTCTTCTTGACAATGCCAACCTTTGGTTTTCCAATCCCTTCTCAAGGAAGGATTCTAGTTGCAGCAATGTTGAAGAGCCAATTACTTCCAGCAAGCAATGCCAGCAAGCTGGACTTGCCAATACCTACATAATTCAAGGGCAAGAGTGGAAGCTTTTTATTTTATATTTTTTTCAGGTTATTTCTGAATGATTTTATTTTTCCTTCTTAATAGTATTTTATTTTATTTTTCTAATTACATGTATAAGATTTTGAGTTCCAAATATTTTTCTCCCTCTCTTCTTTCCCTCTCCCCCTTCCTAATCAATCTAATATAGATTATACATATGTAATTGTATTAAGTATATTTACATATTAGTGACGTTATGAAAGAAGAATCAGAACAAAAGGGAAAAACCAGAAGAAATCAAAAAGAAAAAAAAAAAGGAAAATAGTATGTTTTGAATTGCATTCAGACTCCATTCTCTGGATGTGGATAGAATTTTCCATTATGCATTTTTAAAAAAAATTATCTTAGATTATTATACTTCTATAAATAGTTAAGTATATCTTGATCATTGAATAGTGCTGTCAGTGTACAGTGCTCTGTTTCTAACTTTACTCAGTATGTTCATGTATGTCTTTCCAAATTTTTTTCTGAAATTTACTACTCATAATTTCTTATTTCATAATAGTGTTTTATTACAATAATATACCACAGTTTGTTCAGCAAGTCTCCAATTATTAGCCATCTCTACAATTCTTTGACACCACAAAAAGAGCTGTTACAAATATTTTTGTAAATGTGAATTATTTTCCATTTTTAAATAATCTCTTTGGAATACAGACTTACTAGTGCTATTTTTGAATCAAGAAATAAATACTTTAGACATAGTTGAATAGAAACTTTTTAAGCTGATGGAAAATCCCTATCAGTAAATTTACTAGGACATAACTGGAACATTTATCCATATATATAATTGTAGAACGATCTTAGAACACCTTGATTAAATTAAGTATTGAGTTTTCAAATGACTGCCATGTGATAAAATTCTATTTCTCACATGCCAAATTACAAAAAAAAATTTTAATTAAAACCAAACAAGACAAGAAAAAAATCCTCAAAAATGATTCAGCATAGTAATTAGATAATACTCAAATTTCATACATATGCCTTTATTTGTGTTCTTTCTTTTTTGAGGACCCTAATCCAACTGTTCAGTGACTGGCTATATCCATATACAATTATAGGACTGAAAACTGCTAATTCAAATAGTCAAAATATATTGTCATTTCTGAAAAGGCTTGGAAGACCTGACAGTACTTTTTTTTTTTTTTTTACTTCCTTTTATAATTAAAAGAGGCCTTATTTTAGATGCTACCCTTGAGGCAATTGGCTAATGAACAATGTGAAAGATAGACTGAAGTGGAAAGAGATTTAAGAGAGGAAGACATTATTGCAATATTTCCAGGCAAGGGTTGATGAGGGTATGAACCAAGGTTGTGGCTTTTTGAATGACTAGAAGGATCACAGAAATTTATAGGCCATTTATTTCAAAGCTTCCATTTGCAAATGAGGAAACTGAGGCTCAGAGAGGTTAAGTGTTTTACCCAGGTCATATGTGCTATTTTTTTAGCCCAGGTCTTCCTGGTTCCAAGTCTAGCACTGCACTTTTCTCCTTTCTGTATCACATATATTTTAATGAAGAATGTTAATCAGGTATCCACAGCAAAATATTGAGCTACCCAATTACCAGACAATCCAAAATTATGTATAAGAAAAACAAGTTTATAGATACATTTTAAAAACAGACATCTTACAATGTGTCTAGGTAAGTGTACCAGACAATCCAAATATGGCATATAGGCATTGTCTTAGCAAAATGTACTAATCAACTACTTAGAATATAAAAAGGCCCAAGGGATAAAGTTGCAATGATTTCCTATACCTTTTTTAAGGTGTAAGATAAACCTTGCATGACATTTTTCAAACAATCATGCTGAATCCTAGATAAGCTAGACTTCTGGAATCCTGAGTTCCAATTTCATCTTAGATGACCTGATTATAGGATTTAATAAAAATCTTTTATGCTTTGGTCTCTGTTTCCTCATTTGTGAAATGGAATCATTGTGCCTATTGATTTCAATTGACCCATCTCAGTCTATGAAAATATATATTTGGAAGAATAAAGAATACATAATTTATTGATTCTCCGTATTTGTCATTGTATATTAAAATTTTTAATATAAAGGAACACAGTTGTTTTATTCTGTTGGGTCTTCCAAAATATTCTTCACAATCCAATCTTTTGAGATATCATTTGGTTATTTTAAGCAAATAAATATCAATATGCATGAATGTTCACAGTTAGAACATATTTCAAAAAGACAAGGAATCTATCATGCATCTCCAAAATGATGTGAGGTGGGAGAGAAGGTACCATATTATAAAACATTTGTCTGGTATGACAACATAGAATATTTAATCCAGTTTAAAATTTTATGTTATCTCCTACTTCTTTGAAAATGAAGCTTTATGTAGATCCCCTTTAAATCTGATTGATGATCTTGAAAATGTGATAGATATATTCCCTGAATATCTTTTATTCTATTCATTCAGTGGGATAATAGAATATTAAAAGTAGAATTAGCTTGATACTTTGCTTATTTTTTCTAAGTCAACATCCTCATGAAACAAAAAGTCACTAATTTTGAAGGAACATTACACACAAAGGAATAACATATGCTATGATATTGCCCAGAAATAAAACGTTAAGTGCTTTTTATCCCTAGAGATTAGTATGCTTTGCTTACAGCAAATTTAAATAATAACTTAAAAGAAGGAATTACAGTTATAGTAGCCTTTCTGTTTACTATGAGTTTTTGAAGTCTAGGTATCTGAGTGCAGAATCAATCAATAAAAAATTATTTTTGAACATTTACTTTCTCCTAGAAATATAATAGCAAAGTGAATCTGCCCTTGCCCTCAAAGATCTTAAATTGTAAAGGGGGAGGGCGGAGCCAAGATGGCGGAGAAGAAACACACGACTCAGTGAACGTCCTCACTCCCTCACAACCAATTAGATAAATTAAGTCTCAGAATTAGCTCAGAACTGATAGATACCACAAGGACTGGAAGCACGACTTACCAGCTGAAGAGAATCTGGAGTTTCAACAGGAAAGGTCAGTTTTCAGGGGAGGAATAAGAAAGACCAGCACAGACGGTGGGGTAGGGGCACACTGCACCCATTGCGCTGGGAGGGGCTCTGGGATCAGAGAAGCCACTGAGGTAAAGGAATCTGGCACAGGCTGTTAGCTCTTCTCTGCTAATTATTTAGCAGTTCAGAAGAGAAAGCCAAAATATTTTAAAACTCAGATTAGATTTTCCCCGGACCCTGGGGGTGACTCAGGCACAGATCTCGGCACCAGGGGGTGTGGCCTCAGCTACCTCCTGAGAATAGTTAAGAGATTGACAAGTGGGTGGATACGGCCCAAGGCAACACACACTGCCTAGCTTAGCTGGAGGGAGTGGAACTCAGCTCCAGGAAGTCCCAGAGAAGCGGAACCTTTGAACTAGGGACCGCGGTTTCTGGCAGACACTTCCAGTTTGAGCTCAGGGGCTTCTCACGTCACCTGCTGCAGACACCCACTCCCCACCCGGACACATAGCCTGGGCTTCTTGCTGTCTTCACTATTCTACGCCCTCGAAGCACAGTAGTGCTAATCACCTCTGAGGCACTTCCAGGGAGGGGGTGGGGAACTCTCTCCCAGAGCTCTCTCTTAGCTCAGGCTCAGGAGCCGCTGCATCCATCCGGTCTGGGAGGAAGCTGGTAAAGAAGTAAATAATTTCCTACCCCAGAGACAGACCCCAAAAGATTTTTTTTAAGTATGAGCAAAAAAGCTAGAAAAACCATAGATTCCTTCTATACAGAGAAAGAGCGGGTGTCCAACCCCGAGGAAGTTGACAGCAGAGAGTCAGCAGATAACAACCCAAAGGGGAACGATTCCTGCCCCCCATCACATAACTCTCTCCTAGAAGAAGCTCTTAAAAAATTGAGGGAGATCGAAGAAAAATGGGGAAAAGAAAGGGAAGTTATGATAGAGAATAACAACGTCCTGAAATTGGAGTTGGAAAAAATAAAGAATTCACAGGACATGCAGGGAAACAAAATTAGTGAATTAGAAAAGGTTAAAAAAACACAGGAAAGTAGGATTTCTGAATTGGAAAAGATAAAAAAGTCTCAAGAAAATAGAATTTCTGAATTGGAAAAAGAAAATAATTCTCAAAAAAAAAAAAATTAGGGAAATGGAAAAAAACTCAATAGAGCAAAATAATTCATTTAAAAACGAAATTGGGCATTTACAAAAAGAACTAAAAACTGTGAAAGAAGAAAATAACTCCTTAAAAGTAAAGATGGAACAAATAGAAATGAATGATTCACAGAGAACCCAAGAATCAGTCAAACAAAACAAAAAAAAATGAGAAGCTGGAGAACAACGTCAAATACTTACTGGGAAAATCTATAGACCTGGAAAATAGATCTAGGAGAGATAATCTGCGGATTATTGGACTTCCAGAAAACTATGACCAAAAAAAGAGCCTAGATTTTATTTTACAGGAAATTATCAAAGAGAACTGTCCAGAGATAATAGAAACAGAAGGGAAAGTAGATGTGGAAAGAATTCATCGAACTCCTTCTGAAATAGACCCTAAAAAAAGAACACCACGAAATATTGTGGCTAAGCTGCAGAATTACCACACAAAGGAGAAAATCCTGCAAGCAGCTAGAAAAAAACAATTTAAATACCAAGGTGCCACAATAAGGGTCACCCAAGATCTGGCTGCCTCCACATTAAAAGATAGAAGGGCCTGGAACCTGATATTCCGAAAGGCAAAAGATCAAGGACTGCAACCAAGAATGAACTACCCAGCTAAGTTTAGCATCTTTTTCCATGGAAGAAGATGGTCATTCAATGAAACAGAGGAATTCTATATGTTTCTAAGAAAAAAACCAGACTTAAACAAAAAATTTGATCTACATCCACAAGACTGAAGAGAAACAGAAAAAGGTACACAGAACCCTTGAGAACTGTAACTCTGTTGTGGGTATATAAAAAATACTCAAGGATAATTTGATTTTACTGATATAAAAGAAAAAAAGGGGGGTGTGGTAAAGGGAAGGAGGTTGGTTCAGAAAAAGGGGAAGGAGTGATAAAAAGAGGGAAACTACATCCCAGGAAGAGACATAGAAAATACACCATATCTGAGGGAACTTAGTGAGGGGGAGAATCATTGTGTGAATCTTACTCTCATCAGAAGAGGCTCAAAGAGTAAATAATTAACATATTTGTTTTTCAGAGAATTTTCTCTCACCTCATTAAAAGGGGGGAGAGGAAAAGGGGAAAGGAAAAGGAGAATAAGTGAAGGGACTTGGAGGGAGGGGGGAGGGATCCTAAAAAAAAAAAAAAAAAAAAAGAGGGAGGGTTGCGCGTCACAAGGGGGGTCTGTAAATTAAATATCGGGGAGGGGGATCAGGGGGGTCAAGGGAAAAAAGTATAATCTGGGGATAATACGATGGCAGGAAATACAGAATTAGTAATTTTAACTGTAAATGTAAATGGGATGAACGATCCCATCAAACGGAGACGGATAGCAGATTGGATCAAAAAGCAGAACCCTACAATATGTTGCCTACAGGAAACACACTTAAAGCAGGGAGATACATACAGAGTAAAGGTAAAAGGTTGGAACAGAGCTTATTATGCTTCAGGTAAAGCCAAAAAAGCAGGGGTAGCTATCCTTATCTCAGATCAAGCAAAAGCAGAAGTAGATCTCGTTAAAAAAGATAAGGAAGGAAACTATATCCTGCTGAAAGGTAGCATAAATAATGAAGCCATATCAATACTAAACATATATGCACCAAGTGGTATAGCATCTAACTTTCTAAAGGAAAAGTTAAGAGAACTGCAAGAAGAAATAGACAGTAAAACTATAATAGTGGGAGATCTCAACCTTGCACTCTCAGATTTAGACAAATCAAACCACAAAACAAACAAGAAAGAAATTAAAAAAGTAAATAGAACATTAGAAAAACTAGGTATGATAGACCTTTGGAGAAAACTGAATGGCAATAGGAAGGAATATACTTTCTTCTCAGCAGTTCATGGATCCTATACAAAAATTGACCATATATTAGGACATAAAGATCTCAAAATTAAATGTAGGAAGGCAGAAATAATAAATGCCTTCTTCTCAGATCACAATGCAATAAAAGCTACATTCAGTAAAAAGTTAGGGGTAAATAGACCAAAAAGTAATTGGAAACTGAATAATCTCATCTTAAAGAATGACTGGGTGAAAGAGCAAATTATAGAAACAATTAACAATTTCACCCAAGATAATGATAATGATGAGACATCATATCAAAATCTTTGGGATGCAGCTAAAGCAGTAATAAGGGGAAATTTTATATCTTTAGAGGCTTATTTGAAGAAAATTGAGAAAGAGAAGATTAACGAATTGGGCTTACAACTTAAAAGGCTAGAAAAAGACCAAATTATAAACCCCCAACCAAAAATTAAACTCGAAATACAAAAATTAAAAGGAGAAATCAATAAAATTGAAAGTAAAAAAACTATTGAATTAATAAATAAAACCAAGAGTTGGTTTTATGAAAAAGCCAATAAAATAGATAAACCTTTGGTAAATTTGATCAAAAAAAAGAAAGAGGAAAATCAAATTGATAGTCTTACAAATGAAAAGGGGGATCTTTCCACCAATGAAGAGGAAATTAGAGAAATAATAAGGAGTTACTTTGCCCAACTTTATGCCAATAAATTTGATAACTTAAGTGAAATGGATGACTTTCTCCAAAAATATAGGCTCCCTAGATTAACAGAGGAGGAGATAAATTGCTTAAATAGTCCCATTTCAGAAAAAGAAATAGAACAAGCTATTAATCAACTCCCCAGGAAAAAATCCCCAGGGCCAGATGGATTCACATGTGAATTCTACCAAACATTTAAAGAACAATTAGCCCCAATGTTATATAAATTATTTGAAAAAATAGGGGATGAAGGAGTCCTACCAAACTCCTTTTATGACACAGACATGGTACTGATACCTAAACCTGGTAGATCGAAAACTGAGAAAGAAAATTATAGACCAATCTCCTTAATGAATATTGATGCTAAAATCTTAAATAAGATATTAGCAAAAAGACTTCAGAAAATCATCTCCAAGATAATACACTATGATCAAGTAGGATTTATTCCAGGAATGCAGGGCTGGTTTAATATTAGGAAAACTGTTAATATAATTGACCATATTAATAATCAAATTAATAAGAACCATATGATCATCTCAATAGATGCAGAAAAAGCATTTGACAAAATCCAACATCCATTCCTACTAAAAACTCTTGAGAGTATAGGAATAAATGGATTATTCCTTAGAATAATCAGGAGTATATATTTAAGACCGTCAGTAAGCATAATATGCAATAGAAATAAACTGCAACCTTTCCCAGTAAGATCAGGAGTGAAACAAGGTTGCCCACTATCACCATTACTATTCAATATAGTACTAGAAACGCTAGCCTCGGCAATAAGAGCCGAGAAAGAGATTCAAGGAATTAGAGTAGGAAATGAGGAAATTAAACTATCACTTTTTGCAGATGACATGATGGTATACTTAGAGAACCCCAAAGACTCTGCTAAAAAGCTACTAGAAATAATTCAAAATTTCAGCAAAGTGGCAGGATACAAAATAAATCCACATAAATCCTCGGCATTTTTATATATCACTAACAAAATGCAACAGCAAGAGATACAAAGAGAAATTCCATTCCAAACAAATGTTGAGAGTATAAAATATTTGGGAATCCATCTACCAAAGAAAAGTCAGGAATTATATGAGAAAAATTACAAAACACTTGCCACAAAAATAAAATCAGATTTAAATAATTGGAAAGACATTCAGTGCTCTTGGATAGACCGAGCGAATATAATAAAGATGACAATACTCCCCAAACTAATCTATTTATTTAGTGCTATACCAATCAGACTCCCAAGAAACTATTTTAATGATCTAGAAAAAAATAACAACAAAATTCATATGGAAGAATAAAAGGTCAAGAATTGCAAGGGAACTAATGAAAAAAAACTCAGAGGAAGGTGGTCTAAGTGTACCTGATCTAAAGCTATATTATATAGCAGCAGTCACCAAAACCATTTGGTATTGGCTACGAAATAGACCGGTAGATCAGTGGAACAGATTAGATACAAAGGACAAAAAAGGGTACATCTATAGCAATCTAATCTTTGACAAAACCAAAGATTCCAACATTAGGGATAAAAATTCATTATACGGAAAAAACTGTTGGGAAAACTGGAAATTAGTATGGCAGAAATTAGATATGGATCCACACTTAACACCATATACCAAGATAAGATCAAAATGGGTCCATGATTTAGGCATAAAGAGGGAGATAATAAATAGATTAGAGGAACAGAGGATAATCTACCTCTCAGACTTGTGGAGGAGGAAGGAATTTATGACCAGAGGAGAACTAGAGATCATTATTGATCACAAAATAGAAGATTTTGATTACATCAAACTAAAAAGTTTCTGTACAAATAATACTAATGCAAACAAGATTAGAAGGGAAGTAACAAATTGGGAAAATATTTTTAAAATCAAAGGTTCTGACAAAGGTCTCATTTCCAAAATATATAGAGAACTGACCCTAATTTATAAGAAACCGAACCATTCTCCAATTGATAAATGGTCAAAGGATATGAACAGACAATTCTCAGAGGAAGAAATTGAAACTATATCCACTCACATGAAAGAGTGTTCCAAATCACTACTGATCAGAGAAATGCAAATTAAGACCACTCTGAGATACCACTACACACCTGTCAGATTGGCTAAGATGACAGGAACAAATAATGACAAATGTTGGAGGGGATGTGGGGAAACTGGGACACTAATACATTGCTGGTGGAGTTGTGAAAGAATCCAGCCATTCTGGAGAGCAATCTGGAATTATGCCCAAAAAGTTATCAAACTGTGCATACCCTTTGACCCAGCAGCGCTACTACTGGGATTATATCCCAAAGAAATACTAAAGAGCGGAAAGAGACATATATGTGCCAAAATGTTTGTGGCAGCTCTTTTTGTTGTAGCTAGAAACTGGAGGATGAATGGATGTCCATCAGTTGGAGAATGGTTGGGTAAATTGTGGTATATGAAGGTTATGGAATATTATTGCTCGGTAAGAAATGACCAGCAGGAGGAATATAGAGAGGCCTGGAGAGACTTAAATCAACTGATGCTGAGTGAAATGAGCAGAACCAGAAGATCACTGTACACTTCAACAACAATACTGTATGAGGATGTATTCTGATGGAAGTGGAAATCTTCAACATAAAGAAGATCCAACTCACTTCCAGTTGATCAATGATGGACAGAGGTAGCTGCACCCAGAGAAGAAACACTGGGAGGGGAATGAAAATTGTTAGCACTAATATCTGTCTGCCCAGGTTGCATGTACCTTCGGATTCTAATGTTTATTGTGCAACAAGAAAATGATATTCGCACACATGTATTGTACCTAGACTATATTGTAACACATGTAAAATGTATGGTATTGCCTGTCGTCGGGGGGAGGGAATAGAGGGAGGGGGGGTAAATTGGAAAAATGAATACAAGGGATAATATTATAATATATATATATATATATATATATATATATATATATATATATATATATATATATATATATATAAATAAATAAATAAAAAATAAATTGCTGTAAAAAAAAAAAAAATTGTAAAGGGAGAGAAAACAAATATGCGAGAGAGTGAAGTAACCCCTCTGAACACAGTCTCACAGTCTCCAAATTTATTTCTTTCCTCACCTTGCTACACTCTAGAATAGGCACAAGAGTTCTCCTTACTCAAAGCACTTTCCACTTCTTTTTTTTTTTTCTTATGGTGAAGCCATTGCTGGAATGCCCACAGTGGAATTTCTTTGCCCAATAGACATAAACGCAGAGGTCTATCTAATTCTTTCAAGAGATGTGATTTTATTTTCTCATCTGATTTCATTCTGTGGTTAGAAGCATTTCACTCCTACATAACTTGATTGATTACATTTTTAATGATATTTCCCAGACTATGACTTTAATTATTTCTGTGACTTTATTAAAAGATGTTTTCAAAAGTACAAGGGAGTAGAGCATCATTTGTGTTTGAGTGTGTGTTTGTTTTTGTGTGTGTGTGTGTGTGTGTGTGTAGGGGTGCTAACATAACAGTATTTTATCCCCCCCTAGATACATGAGAATAAAAATTTTAGTATTCATTTTACAGGATTTTGAATAACAAAGTTTTCTCCCTGTACCTCCTCCCCTATTTACTGAAGAAGGTAATCAATTTCATCTAATTTAGGCTTATGCTATTATGTAAAATGTTTCCATATTAACCAAAGTTGTGGAAAAAGAAACAGATAAAAAGGGGAAAAAAAGGAAAAAATGAAGTGGGAAAATATCTTTACATCTGAATTCAGAGTCTATTAGTCCTTTTTATTTTTCAAATAAATTTATTTTTAATACACATTATTTTATGAATCATGCTGAGAGAGAAAAATCAGAGCAAAAGGCAACAACCATGGAAGAGATTAAAAACAAAACAGAAAAAAGAAGTGAACATAGCATGTGTTGATATACATTCAGTCTCCTTAGTTCTTTTCCTGGATGCACATGGCATTTTCTGTCCAAAGTTTATTGGGATTGCTTTGAATATTTGAACCACTGAGAAAAAACAAGTCTTTCATAGTTGATCATCTCACATTCTTGCTATTATTGTGTACAATGTATTCCTAGTTCTGCTTATTTTGTTCAGCATCAGTTCATGTAAATGTTTCTAGGTCATTCTAAAATCTGCTTGTTCATAATTTTTTAATAGAACAGTAATATTCCAGTATCTTCATACACCACAACTTATTCAGTCATTTCTTATTTGATGGGCATCAGCTCATTTTACAATTCTTTGTTACCACAAAAAAAGCTGCTACTAACATATTTGCACATGTGGGATCTTTTGTCTCCTTTAAAATTTCATTGAGATACAGAACCAGTAATGACACTTCTGAGTCAAAGACTATCCACCATTTTATAGCCCTTTGGGAATAGTTTTAAATCCAGAGTGGTTGGGTCATTTCACAATTCTACCAACAATGCATTAGTGTTCTAGTTTTCCCACATCACCTCCAACATTTAGCATTATCTTTTCCTGTCATTTTAGCCAATCTGAGAGGTGTAAGCTCAGTTATTTTAATTTGCATTTCTTTAATCATTAGGGATTTAGAGCATTTTTTCATATGAATAGAGATGGCTTTAATTTTGTCATCTAAAAATTGTCTGTTCATATCCTTGACCATTTATCATTTGGGGAATGACTTACATTCTTATAAATTTGACAGTTCTTTATATATTTTAGAAATGAGACCTTATCTAAAACACTGGTTGTTAAGATTTTCCCCCACTTTGTACTCCCCTTTTAATCTTGTTTCTGTTGGTTTTGTTTGTGCAAAGGCCTTTTAATTTATTGTACTCAAAATTGTCTATTTTGCCTTTTATAATATTCTCTAGTTCTTCTTTGCTCCTAAATTCCTTCCTTCTCCAAAGATTTAATAGGTAAATGATCCCTTGTTCTCCTGATTTGTTTATGGGATCATCCTTTATGCTTAAATCATGTACTCATTTTGACCTTATTTTGGGATGGGGTGTGAGATAAGGGTCCATGCCGAGTTTCTGACATTATTTTCCAATTTTCCCAGCAATTTTTGTGAAATGCTGACTTTTTATTCTGGAAGCTGAAGTTCGAAGGTTATCAAATGCTAGATTTCTATAGTACTTGAATATTGTATTCTGGGTATTTAATCTGTTCCACTGATTCTCACTTTATTTCTCAGCCAGTACCAAATGGTTTTGATGTCTGCTGCTTTATACTATAGTTTTAGGGTAGGTTTTCTTCCAAATGAATTTTGTTAATTTTTCTACTTCTATAAAATATTTTTTGGCAGTTTGATTTTTTTGGCACTGACAAAGTAGATCAATTTAGACAGAATTTGTCATTTTTATTATATTGGCTTGGCCTACCCATGAGCAATTCATATGTTTTCCAATGGTTTAGATGTAACTTTATTTGTGTGAGAAGTGTTTTGCAATTGTATTCATATAGTTCTGGTATTTTTCTTGGCAGTTAGACCCCCAAGTATTTCATTTTATCTATAATAATTTTAAGTGCAAATTTTCTATTTCTTGCTGATGGACTTTCTCAGTAATATATGGAAATGCTGAGGATTTGTGGGTTTATTTTATATCCTGCAACTTTGCTAATGCTGTTAATTGTTTCCAGTGGGTTTTTTGATGATTTCCTAGGACTCTCTAAGTATATCAACATATCATTATTTCCTTTCTATTGTGATTCCTTTAATTTCTTTTTATTTTCTTATTGATTAATCCAATATTTCTATTTCAATATTGAATAATAATGGGGATAATGGGCATCCTTGCTTCACCCTAATCTTATTTGTAATGCATCCAGTTTCTCTCTGTTACAAATAATTCTCACTATGATTTTAAAAAGATACTGCTTATTTTTTTAAGGAAAGCTTCCTTTATCCCTATGTTCATTAATGTTTTTAATATAAATGCGTACTGTATTTTGTCAAAAGCTTTTTCTGCAATTATTGAAATATAATATGATTTCCATTGGTTATGTTATTGATATAGTAGATTATGGTAATAGTTTTCCTAATATTGAATCAGCCCTGCATTTCTGGGCTGGTTTATTTCTGGTAGGGCAGTTCCTCCTATAAATGCCACTTGGTTATCATTTATTTTCTTGCTGATAAATTGCTGTGATCTTTTTGCTAATATTTTATTTAAATTTTTTGCATCAGTATTCATTAGGGAAATTAGTCTGTAGTTTTCTTTCTCTGTTTTTCTCTTCCTGGTTTAGATTTAAGTACCATATTTGTGTCATACAAGGAATTTGGTAGTACTCTTTCTTTAACTATTTTTCCAAATAGTTTATATAGTATTGAAATTAATTGTTTTTAAAACATGTGGTACAATTCACTTGTGAATCCTTCTGACCCTGGAGATTTTTCTTAAAGAGTTTATTAATTGTTTGTTCATTTATTTTTCTAAAATAGGACTATATAACTAATTTATTTCCTCTTTTTTTAATCCAAGTAATTGATATTTTTGTAAATATTCATACATTTCAGTTAGATTGTCTGACTTGTGCAATACAGTTGGACAAAATAAATCCTAATTGTTGATATAATTTCTTTTTCATTGGTGGTAATTTCATCCTTTTCATTTTTGATGCTGGTGATCTGATTTTTTCTTTCTTTTTTTCTAATTATATTAAGCAAAAGTTTAACTCTTTTGTTGTTGTTGTTTTTTTTTTAATCAAACCAACTATTAATTTTATTTATTAGCTCAGTGATTTTCTTTGTTTCAATTATATTCATCTCTCCTTTGAGTTTCAGAATTTCTAATTTGGTGTTCAATTGGGGTTTTTTAGTTTATTCCTTTTCAAGCTTTTTTAGTTGCATGCACAATTCATTGATCTATTCTTTCTCTATTTTTATTCATATAGCTATTTAGAGATATAAAATTTCCCCTAAGAACTGCTTTGGCTGCATTCCATAAGTTTTGGTAGGTTGTTCCATTATTGTCATTCTATTAGGTGAAATTGTGCATTGTTTCTGTGATTTGTTGTTTGACTCATTTTTTAGAATTGGATTATTTAATTTCCAATTGATATTTAGTCTATCTTTCCTTTCTCCTTTATTGAATATAAATATTTTATTGCATTGTATTCTGAAAAGGAAACATTTACTATTTCTGCCTTTCTGCATTTGTTTGTAAGATTTTTATGTCCTAATATATGGTCAATGTCTGTGAAGGCTCCATATACTGCTGAGAAAAAAGTGTATTCATTTCTGTCCTTATTCAGTTTTCTCAAGAGGTCTATCAAATCTGGGTTTTCTAGAATTCTATTAACCTCCCTAATTTCTTTCTTGTTTAGTTTGTGGTTAGATTTGTCTGATTCTGAAAGGGGAAGATTGAGGTCCCCTACTTCTATAGTCTTGTTGTCTATTTCTTCCATAATTGGCTTTAAATTTTCTTCAGGAATTTGCCTGCTTTACTACTTGGTACATACACATTTAGTATATTCATTGTTCACAGTTCATTGTTTATGGTATCCTTTATCAAGATATACTTTCCTTCCTTACATTTTTAATAAGATCTATTTTGATTTTTTCTTTATCAGTGGTCAGAATTGTTATTTTTACTTATTTTTACTTCAGCTGAAACATAATAATCCTTTTTAGTAATAATAATAATAATAATATAATATGAGATATATTTACATATATATATATAAACATAAACATATTTATATTTATATAAATAATATATAATTATATATATATATGTATATATATATAATAAAGCCTTTTACTTTCACTCTGTATATGTCTCTCTTTGTCAAATGTGTTTCTTGTAAACAACATATTTATTATAGGATTCTGTTTTTCTTCCTTTTTATAGTAGAAGTCATCCCATTAACATTCATAGTTATGATTACCAGCTCTGTATTCCCTCCATCTTCTTTCTGCCCTGTATATATTTTTCTTCTCTCTTTCTATTCTATCCTTAGTTCTGATTATTTTTACCCACCCCACTCACTATCTTATCTATTATATCTCTTCCTTTCTCTTAGTATTTATTTTTAACACTCTCCTCCCACTACCTTATCTTCTATCACCCCTTACCCACTTTTCTTACCTTTTGCTCTAGTGTTTCTTCTCTCCCTTTTATCTTGCTCCCCCCTTTGCATTCCTCTTTCTCCTCCAAATAGGATGCTAGATACATTTCTTTAGACAACTGAATGATTAAATTATTCCCTGTTAGAGCTAAAAGGGATGAGATCACACTTTAGTGAATGTTAATCATCCTCCCTTTTCTCCTCAATTTTAATAGGTACTTTGTGAACTAATTGTCCCATTACACTTCCCCTTTCCTCTTTTTTTCAAGTATAGACCTTTTCCCACACCCTAATGTTTTTTTTTTTCTTTGATGTCATCACATCAGAGTCCATTCACAACCACACCCTCATTCCATGTGATGCCCCTTTGTGTCTAACCCAGTGACAGATACAGTTCTCAAGAGTTACAGATACCATTTTCTAGTCTAGGGATATAAACAATTTAGCCTTTAGATAATATACGCTTATCCTTTTTTGCCTTTTTTGCTTCTCTTGTATCCTGTGTTTGTACATTTTCTTTATAGTTCCATTTTTTAAATTAATTTTATAACTTTTTTTTGACAGTACATATGCATGGGTAATTTTTTACAACATTATCCCTTGCACTCACTTCTGTTCTGAATTTTCTCTTCCTTCCCTCCACCCACTCCCCTAGATGGCAGGCTTCCCATACATGTTAAATATGTTATAGTATATCCTAGATATGATATATGTGTGCAGAACCGAATTTTTTGTTGTTGTTGCACAGGATGAATTGGATTCAAAAGGTAAAAATAACCTGGGAAGAAAAACAAAAATGCAAACAGTTTACACTCCATTTCCCAGTGTTCCTTCTCTGGGTGGATCTGATTCTGTCCATCATTGATCAATTGGATCTGAATTAGATCTTCTCTTTGTTGAAGATATCCACTTCCATCAGAATACATTCTCATAGAGTATTGTTGTTGAAGTGTATAGTGATCTCCTGGTTCTGCTCATTTCACTCAGCATCAGTTCATGTAAGGCTCTCCAAGCCTCTCTGTATTCATCCTGCTGGTCATTTCTTACAGAACAATAATATTCCATAACATTCATATACCATAATTTACTCAACCATTCTGCAATTGATGAGCATCCTTTCATTTTCCAGTTTCTAGCCATTATAAAAAGGGCTGCCACAAACATTTTGGCACATACAGGTCCCTTTCCCTTCTTTAGTATTTCTTTGGGATATAATCCCAGTAATACCACTTCTGGATCAAAGGATATGCATAGTTTGATAACTTTTTGGGCATAATTCCAGAATGCTCTCCAGAATAGTTGGATTCTTTCACAATTCCACAACAATGCATCACTGTCCAAGTTTTCTCATATACCCTCCAACATTCATTATTATTTATTCATGTCATCTTAGCCAATCTGACAGGTGTGTAGTGGTATCTCAGAGTTGTCTTAATTTGCATTTCTCTGATCAATAGTGATTTGGAACACTTTCATATTACTGGAAATAGTTTCAATTTCATCATCTGAAAATTGTCTGTTCATATCCTTTGACCATTTATCAATTAGAGAATGGCTTGATTTCTTATAAATTAGAGTCAGTTCTCTATATATTTTGGAGATGAGAACTTTGTCAGAACCTTTAGCTGTAAACCAGTTTGTTACTTCCTTCTAATTTTGTATTACTTTTATTTGTACAGAAGCTTTTTAATTTGATGAAATCAAAATTTTCTATTTTGTGATCAATAATGATCTCTAGTTCTCCTTTGATCACAAATTCCTTCCTCCTCCACAAGTCTGAGAGGTAAACTATCCTATGTTCCTCTAATTTATTTATGACCTCATTCTTTATGCCTAAATCATGGACCCATTTTGATCTTATCTTAGTATGTGGTGTTAAGTGTAGGTCCATGCCTAGTTTCTGCTATACGAATTTCCAGTTTTCCCAGCAGTTTTTGTCAAATAATGAATTCTTATCCCAAAAGTTGGGATCTTTGGATTTGTCAAGCACTAGATTATTACAGTTATTCACTATTTTGTCCTGTGAACCATACTTATTCCACTGATCAACTAGTCTATTTCTTATCCAATACCAAATAGTTTTGGTGACTACTGCTTTATATTAAATCAGGTACAGCTAGGCCACCTTCATTTGATTTTTTTTTTCATTACTTCCCTTCAAATTCTTGACCTTTTGTTCTTTCATATTAATTTTGTGGTTATTTTTTCTAAGTCATTAAGATAGTTTCTTGGGAGTCTGATTGGTATAGCACTAAATAAACAGATTAGTTTAGGGAGTATTGTCATCTTGATTATATTGGCTTGGCCTATCCAAGAGCACTTAATGTCTTTCCAATTATTTAAATCTGACTTTATTTTTGTGGCAAGTGTTCTGTAATTTTGCTCATATAATTCCAGACTTCTTTGTTAGATACATTCCCAAATATTTTATATTATCGACAGTTATTTTCAATGGAATTACAGAACTTTGTATCTCTTGCTGTTGGATTTTGTTGGTGATGTATAAAAATGCTGAGGATTTATGTGGATTTAGTTTGTATTCTTAAAAGTTGCTAAAGTTATTAATTATTTCTAATAGCTTTTAGCAGAGTCTTTGGGGTTCTCTAAGTATGCCATCATAGCATCTGCAAAGAGAGATAGTTTGGTTTCCTCATTACCTACTCTAATTCCTTTAATCTGTTTCTTGAATACTATTGCCATGGCTAGTGTTTCTAATACAATTTTAAATAGTAATGGTGATAGTGGGCAAACTTGTTTCACTTGCGATCTTACTGGGAAAGGTTCCAGTTTATCACCATTATATGTGATGTTTATTGATAGTTTTAAATATATGCTGCTTATTATTTTAAGGAATAGTCCATTTATTGCTATACTATAAAGTGTTTTTAGTAGGAATGGATGTTGGATTTTACAAATGCTTTTTCTGCATCTATTGAGATGATCATATGGTTTTTTTAATTTGGTTATTGATATAGTTGATTATGCTAATAGTTTTCCTAATATTGAACCAGCCCTGCATTCCTGGTATATATCCCACTTGGTCATACTGTATTATCCTGAGGATGATTTGCTGTAGTCTTTTTGCTAATATTTTATTTAAGATTTTAGCGTCAATATTCATTTAGGAGATTAGTCTATAGTTTTCTTTCTCAGTTTTCAACCTATCTGGTTTAGGTATCAGTACCATGTCTGTGTCATAAAAGGAATTTGGTAGGACTCCTTCATTCCCTATTTTTTAAAATAGTTTAAATAACATTGGGGATTATTGTTCTTTAAATCTTTGGTAGAATTCACATGTAAATCCATCTGGTTCTGGGGATTTTTTCTTAGGGAGTTGGTTAATAGCTTCTTCTATTTCTTTTTCTGAAATGGGACTATTGAGACTATTTACTTCTTCCTCTGTTACTCTGGGCAAGCTATATTTTTGAAGGTATTCTTCTATTTCATTTAAGTTATTGAATTTATTGGCATAAAGTTGGGCAAAGTAACTCCTAATTATTGTTCTAATTTCCTCTTCATTAGTGGGGAATTCTCCCTTTTCATTTTTAAGACTAACAATTTGCTTTTCCAAGTCTTTCCTTTTTTTAATCAGGTTTACTAAGGGTTTGTCTATTTTGTTGGTTTTTTTCATAAAACCACTCTTAGTTTAATTAATTCAATATTATTATTATTTTTTTTTACTTTCAATTTTATTGATCTCTCCTTTTATTTTTATAATCTCAAGTTTTGTATTTGTCTAGGGTTTTTTAATTTGTTCCGTTTTTAGCATTTTTAGTTGTAAGCCCAATTCCTTGACCTTCTCTTTCTCTATTTTATGCAAGTAAGCCTCTAGAGATATAAAATTTCCCCTTATTCCTGACTTGGCTATATCACACATATTTTGGTGTGATGTCTCATTATTGTCATTTTCTTGGGTGAAGTTATTAATTATGTCTATGATTTGCTGTTTTACCCAATCATTCTTTATTATGACATTATTTACTTTCCAATTGTTTTTTGGTCTATTTTCCCCTGGCTTTTGGTTGAATGTAATTTTCATTGCATTTTGGTCTGAAAAGGATACATTTACTATTTCTGCCTTACTGCATTTGATTTTGAGCTTTTTATGTCTTAGTATATGATCAATTTTTGTATAGGTTCCATGAACTACTGAGAAGATCGTGTACTTCTTTCTGTCTCCATTTAGTTTTCTCCAAAGATCTATCATATCAAACTTCTTTAGTATTCTATTTACCTCTTTGATTTCTTTCTTATTGATTTTGTGGTTTGATTTATCTAATTCTGAGAGTGCAAGGTTCCCACTATTATAGTTTTGCTGCCTGTTTCTTTTTGCAGCTCTCTTAATTTCCCTTTTACGAATTTGCATGCTGCACCACTTGATGCATATATGTTTAATAATGATACTGCTTCATTATCTATGCTACCCTTTAGCAAGATATAATGCCCTTCCCCCAAACTAATCTATTTATTTAGTGCTATACCAATCAGACTCCCAAGAAACTATTTTAATGACCTAGAAAAAATAACAACAAAATTCATATGGAAGAATAAAAGGTCAAGAATTGCAAGGGAACTAATGAAAAAAAACTCAGAGGAAGGTGGTCTAAGTGTACCTGATCTAAAGCTATATTATATAGCAGCAGTCACCAAAACCATTTGGTATTGGCTACGAAATAGACCGGTAGATCAGTGGAACAGATTAGATACAAAGGACAAAAAAGGGTACATCTATAGCAATCTAATCTTTGACAAACCCAAAGATTCCAACATTAGGGATAAAAATTCATTATTCGGAAAAAACTGTTGGGAAAACTGGAAATTAGTATGGCAGAAATTAGATATGGATCCACACTTAACACCATATACCAAGATAAGATCAAAATGGGTCCATGATTTAGGCATAAAGAGGGAGATAATAAATAGATTAGAGGAACAGAGGATAATCTACCTCTCAGACTTGTGGAGGAGGAAGGAATTTATGACCAGAGGAGAACTAGAGATCATTATTGATCACAAAATAGAAGATTTTGATTACATCAAACTAAAAAGTTTCTGTACAAATAATACTAATGCAAACAAGATTAGAAGGGAAGTAACAAATTGGGAAAATATTTTTAAAAACAAAGGTTCTGACAAAGGTCTCATTTCCAAAATATATAGAGAACTGACCCTAATTTATAAGAAACCGAACCATTCTCCAATTGATAAATGGTCAAAGGATATGAACAGACAATTCTCAGAGGAAGAAATTGAAACTATATCCACTCACATGAAAGAGTGTTCCAAATCACTACTGATCAGAGAAATGCAAATTAAGACCACTCTGAGATACCACTACACACCTGTCAGATTGGCTAAGATGACAGGAACAAATAATGACAAATGTTGGAGGGGATGTGGGGAAATTGGGACACTAATACATTGCTGGTGGAGTTGTGAAAGAATCCAGCCATTCTGGAGAGCAATCTGGAATTATGCCCAAAAAGTTATCAAACTGTGCATACCCTTTGACCCAGCAGCGCTACTACTGGGATTATATCCCAAAGAAATACTAAAGAGCGGAAAGAGACATATATGTGCCAAAATGTTTGTGGCAGCTCTTTTTGTTGTAGCTAGAAACTGGAAGATGAATGGATGTCCATCAGTTGGAGAATGGTTGGGTAAATTGTGGTATATGAAAGTTATGGAATATTATTGCTCAGTAAGAAATGACCAGCAGGAGGAATACAGAGAGGGTTGGAGAGACTTAAATCAACTGATGCTGAGTGAAATGAGCAGAACCAGAAGATCACTGTATACTTCAACAACGATACTGTATGAGGATGTATTCTGATGGAAGTGGAAATCTTCAACATAAAGAAGATCCAACTCACTTCCAGTTGATCAATGATGGACAGAGGTAGATACACCCAGAGAAGAAACACTGGGAGGGGAATGTAAATTGTTAGCACTAATATCTGTCTGCCCAGGTTGCATGTACCTTCGGATTCTAATGTTTATTGTGCAACAAGAAAATGATATTCACACACATGTATTGTACTTAGACTATATTGTAACACATGTAAAATGTATGGTATTGCCTGTCGTCGGGGGGAGGGAATAAGGGAGGGGGGGTAATTTGGAAAAATGAATACAAGGGATAATATTATAAAATATATATATATATATAATAAAAAAAATTTAAAAAAAAAAAAAGATATAATGCCCTTCCTTGTCTCTTTTAATTAGGTCAAATTTTGCTTTTGCTTGATCTGAAATGAGGATGACTACCCCTGCTTTGTTGGCTTTACCTGAAGCATAGTAGATCCTGCTCCAATCTTTTACCTTTATTCTGTATGTATTACCCTATTTCCGGTTTGTTTCCTGTAAACAACATACAATGGGATTCTGGCTTTTAATCCAGTCTGCTAACCACTTCCCCTTTATGAGGGAGTTAACCCCATTCACATTTATGCTTAAAATGACTAATTTTGTATTATTTACCATCATGTTAGCCCCTGCTTATGCTTTTCTCCTTTCCTTCCCCCTTACCCCCCCTCCCCAGTATTGAACTTGTGAGCACAATTAATTCTCACAGCCCTCCCTTTTTAGTATCCCTCCCCCACCTTGGAGTTCCTTCCCCTATTTTACCTCTTTTTCTCACAATTTCTGTATTCTCTTCCCATTAGCTTACTCCTTTCCTTTTCACTTTTCCCCTCCCACTTTTCAATGAAGTGGAAGGAGTTTCACCATAAATTGAATATGTCTATATTTTTCTATTTAAGCCAATTCTAATGAGAATATGATACACACTATGTTCATCCCCCTCCATTATTTCTCTCAGATATAATAGGTTACCTTTGCCTCTTCATGAGATATAGTACCACAACTTTACCCTTTTTTCTGGTACAATTTCCTTTCTACCTCTAGTTTCTAGAACAAATTATACATGTGTCCTTTATATATCTCTATAGCAGAAATATAGTTCTCAAAATTTGTTTTTACCTTTTTAAACATCTCTTGAATTCGGTATTTGGAGATCAAACTTTTTAGTTTAGATTTGGTTTTTTCATCAAGAATAGATGGAATTCATTTATTTCGTTGAATGTTCATCTTCTTCCCTGGAAAAAGATGCTCATTTTTTTGGGTAAGTTATTCTTGGCTGCATTCCAAGTTCCTTAGCCTTTAGGAATATCATTTTCCAGTCCCTTTGATCCTTTAATGTGGATGTTGCTAGATCCTGGGTAATCATTATTGTGGCTCCTCTATATTTGAATTGATTTTTCTAGCACCTTGAAATATTTTTTTCTTTCATCTGATGGTTCTTGAAGTTGGCCACTATATTTCTTGGCATTTTGATTTTAGGGTCCCTTTCAGTAGGTGATCAATAAATTCTTTCAATGTATATTTTACTCTCTGTTTCTAAAACATTTTGGCAGTTCTCTTTGACAATTTCCAGGAAAATAGTGTCCAGGCTCTTTTTTTTCCTCATATTTTTCAGGGAGTCCAATTATTCTCAAATTGTCTCTCTTGGATCTATTTCCAGGTCTGTTGTCTTCCCAGGAAGGTACTTGACATTTTTTTCCATTGTTTCATTTTTTTGGTTTTGCTTGACTGATTCTTGGTGTCTCCTCAAGTCATTCACTTCTATTTGTTCGATTCTGATTTTCAATGATGTATTTTTTCACTCACTTTTTTTATATCTTTTTGTAATTGTTCAATTGAGTTTTTAAGTTAGTTGTTTTATCTATGAAATTTTTTCCATTTCTCCAATTTTATTTTTTAGAGAGTTATTTTCTTTTTCCAACTCACTAATTTTGTTTTTAAATGATTTGATTTCTTTATCCACTCTGTCTTTAAATGTTTGGGATGATTTCTCCAGACTCTCTTGCCAAGCTTCCCTTTCCTTTTCCAAAGCTCTTCTAGCTCTCTTGTGAGAACCTTTTTGATTTCTTGTGTGTTGAGGAGCAGATCATATCCCCTTTGGGGATTCCTCTGAAGACAGTCTGTTTTTTAGTCTCCTAAAAGATCATTATACACTTCAACAACAATACTATATTAGGATGTATTCTGATACTACTGGTATGAAATGAGTATGGCAGAAACTAGGCATGGACCCACATTTAACACCATATACTAAGATAAGATCAAAATGGGTCCATGATTTAGGCTTAGAGAACAAAATTATAAATAAATTAGAGGAACATAGGATAGTTTACCTCTCAGACTTGTGGAGGAGGAAGGAATTTGTGATCAAAGGAGAACTAGAGATTATTATTGATCACAAAATAGAACATTTTGATTACATCAAGTTAAAAAGCTTTTGTACAACAAAAATAATGATCTCCTGGTTCTGCTCATTTCACTCAGTATCAGTTCATGTATGTCTCTCCAAGCCTCTCTGTATTCATCCTGTTGGTCATTTCTTACAGAACAATAATATTACATAACATTCATATACCATGATTTACCCAACTATTCTCCAATTGATGAACATTTTGGCACATACAGGTCTCTTTCCCTTCTTTAGTATTTCCTTGGGATATAAGCCCAGTAGTAGCACTGCTGGATCAAAGGGTTCCATAATTTTGGGGCATAATTTCAGATTGCTCTCTAGAATGTTTGGATTCTTTCACAACTTCACCAACAATGCATCAGTGTCCCAGTTTTCCCCACATGCCCTTTAACATTCAACATTATTTTTTCCTTTCATCTTAGCCAATCTGACAGGTGTGTAGTGGTATCTCAGAGTTGTCTTATCAATAGTGATTTGGAACACTCTTTTATATCAGTGGAAATAGTTTCAATTTTATCATCTGAAAATTGTTCATATCCTTTGATCATTCATCAATTGGAGAATGGCTTCATTTCTTATAAATTAAAGTCAATTCTCTGTATATTTTGGAGATGAGGCCTTTATCAGAATCTTTAACTGTAAAAAATGTTTTCCAATGTGTTACTTCCCTTCTAATCTTGTTTGCATTAGTTTTATTTGTACAAAAGCTTTTTAATTTGATGAAATCAAAATTTTCTATTTTGTGATCAATAATAATCTCTGATTCTCCTTTGGTCACAAATTCCTTCCTCCTCCACAAGTTTGAGAGGTAAACTATCCTATGTTCCTCTAATTTATTTATGATCTTGTTCTTTATGCCTAAGTCATGGATCCATTTTGATCTTATCTTAGTATGTGGTGTTAAATGTTGGTCCATGCCTAGTTTCTGCCATACTCATTTCCAGTTTTCCCAGCAGTTTTTGTCAAATAATGAATTTTTTATCCCAAAAGTTGGGATCTTTGGGTTTGTGAAACACTAGATTGCTATTTTTATTCACTATCTTGTCCTGTGAATCTAACCTATTCCACTGATCAACTAGTCTATTTCTTAGCCAATACAAAATGGTTTTGGTGACTGCTGCTTTATAATATAGGTCTAGATCAGGTACAGCTAGGCCACCTTCATTTGATTTTTTTATTTCATTACTTTCCTTCAAATTTTTGACCTTTTGTTCTTCTATATGAATTTTGTTGTTATTTTTCCTAGGTCATTAAAATAGTTCCTTGGAAGTCTGATTGGTATAGCACTAAATAAATAGATTAGTTTAGGTATTATTGTCAACTTGATTATATTCTCTCAGCCTATCCAAGAGCACTTAATGTCTTTCCAATTATTTAAATCTGACTTTATTTTTGTGCCAAGTGTTTTGTAATTTTGCTCATATGATTCTTGACTTTCCTTTGGTAGATATATTCCCAAATATTTTATACTATCGACCGTTATTTTGAATGGAATTTCTCTTTGTATCCTTGTTGTTGGATTGTGTTGGTAATGTATAAAAATGCTGAGAATTTATGTGGATTTATTTTGTATCCTGCAACTTTGCTAAAGTTTTCCAGGTTGGCTGTTTTTCAAATGAGGTATTTTACATTTCCTTCCCTTTTTTCTTTTTCCTTTTAGTTTGACTGCTTCTTGCTGTCTCATAGAGTCATTAGCTTCCATTCGCACAGTTTTTATGTGTGGTTTAAAGTTAGTTTTTATATCTACCTTTCCATTTGCTTAATTCTATTTCTGAAGGTATTATTTTCTTCAGATATTTTTTTCCCTTCCTTTCCTAAGCTATTGACTATCTCATGTATACTTCTCATTTCCTTTTTCATTTTTTCTTCTACTTCTCTTATTTGCCTTTTAAAGTGTCTTATGACACTTCTTTGGGCTTCTTTGGGCTTGAGATCACTTCATATCATTCTTTTTGTCCTCACATCCATGTCAATGTTTTCGTTTCTGTTTTGTTCTGCCCTGTCACTTTAATAACTTTCTATGATCAATATTCTTTTCTGTTTCTTGCTCCTTTCCTTTTCTTTCTTTTCCTTTCCTTTCCTTTCCTTTCCTTTCCTTTTGGTATTTCCTGTTTTTTACTTTTATGATTGGTTGAGCTCTGCTCATGAGGGGAAAAAATGATCTGTCTCAATCTTCCTGTGCAGTTCTGAGCCTTGGCTTTTAGCACAAGGATTCCTTCTACTTGCATGCAGTTGTTTTGTCTGTTCTTTTCAGGAAACAGCCTTGTTTCCCAGAGTTTGCCTTCTGAGCTAGGTCTGGAAGCTGCCCCTCTGATTTATTCTTCTAATGAGCCAGGACTAAAGGTTTTAGTTGTTGATTGCTATAGTTAAAACCCTCTCACCACACCAGCTTTCCCAGAATCTACTGAGCTGGGCTGAACACATTTTACCCCAGTGAAACTGATCTTTCTTGAAGTTTTTCTAGTCTATCTAGAAATCCAGTCTAGCTTAAGCTAGAGTGGTTTCATTCCATCAGATTGTTCAGAGGCTTGTTTTCATGTGATTTTCAAGGGAAACTTGTTGAGTTCAGGAAGCTTCCAAGCTTCATGGATGGGACTTGATTGGAATTTCTGACAGGGCATGGTGAGGTGAAACTATTGGAGACCTTTACAGAGGATGGGATGTACCCATTTTGACTCCATCTCAGAAGTTGTCTATCAGTTTTTTATGTTATTATGGATAGCATTTTCTTTCATGAGTCTATTGTTCTTGTCTTGAATTATCATATTACTGAGAAGAACTGAGTCAATCATAAATGATCTTAGCACAATATTGCTGATATGAGATATAATGTTTTCCTGATTCTGCACATTTTATTTTGCATCAATTTGTGTAATTTCCAGATTTTTCTGAAATCTGCTAATCATTTCTTATTGCACAGTAGTATTCCATCATATTCATATATTGCAGCTTATTCAGCCATTCCCCAATTGATGAGCATCCTCTCAGTTTTAAATATTTTGCCACCATGATAAGGGCTGCTTTAAATACTTTTGTACATATAGGCCTTTTTTCCTTTTTTAAATGATTTTTTTTGGGGGGGCAGAGTCAAGATTGTGGAGAGCAGACATGGCTTTCTATGACTTCCTCCAAGCTTTTCTAAAACAAACAACAGATTAAGTCTCCAAACTAGTTTTGGATTGACAGAACCCACAAATATTTGGATTATAACACATTTCCAGAAGATTCTTTGGAAGAACTTCAGAACAGGTCTGTTTCAATCAAACAGGAAGAGTTTCTGCCGAGCCCAGACTACAGCATAGTGAGGCTGGGACAAGGATCTGGGGCAGGGAACTAGAGCTGAGTTCCACACTGAGGAATCTTCTGTAAGGCTCTTAGTCTACCCTGTCTTGGTTGCAAAAGGGTGCTTTAGCAGATTTGCTGTAACACACCCAAAAACAAATATAAAAGGCAAATTGTAAGCCATAGAACCCCAGAAGAATTCCAGACCTGGCTGTGATTATCCAACACCAGAAGTCCTTGAGTCCTTGAAGTCCTTAAAAAAGCTCAAATTTTCCTTCATTAAAAAAAAAAAAAAAAAAAAAAAAAAAAAAATTTACACAAATTAGATTTCATTTCATTAAATTATAGCAGTAATAATTAAAAGGTACTAATAAAAAAGCTAATATTTTGTAGCATCTATTATTACATTGAAAGAGCTTCAAAAATATCTCATTTTATTCTCACAATAACCATAAATGGTAGATACTAATGAGATCTTCAATGTTAGGTGTGGTTAACAAAGGAATTAATAAAAATTAATCCCTGAGACAGGCGGGGAGAAGGCACTGATATAGATCAGATAAAATCCATGGGGAGCTTTGGGGAGTATCCAGTCTGAAATTCAGGTTATGTCAAACTCCTGAGACCCACCGTCTATAGAGGTCTCCAGCAGTTTCACCTTACCATGACTATGTCAAAAATCCCAGTCTTCTTCCTAAGGTTAATTTTTTCCCGTACAGGGCCATCCCATGACTGCTGCCTTCCTTTGGGTCAATTCACCATGGCACTCTGCCTCATGGTGTCTTTCTCTTTAGTGCTCCACTCCCATGCCATGTGGTGTCTCCTGTAATGCCACTATGGTTCCTAACCCCACCTTGCTTTCTTGCAGCTACCTAACTCTTTTAGAGTGCTAAGTCCCTTTCAAGATTTAGCCTGCCAGCTAAGACATGCCCCAATCTCATGGAGTGCTTCCTTTTTGCTGGGTAATTGTGAGTTCCACTGATGAACTTGTCTTTTGTTTGCTCTCCCACTCTATTTCATATTTATCATTCCCACTGTCTATAGTGTTCCTTCATTTTGTCTGTGACCTATTCCCCTAAATAAATCTGCTTTCCCACAAAGATTATGGCCATTGTGAATTCTTCATATGACAATCCCAACTTTTGGTTCCTATCATAATCTGGTGTCTACATCAGCTACCTCATGTTGGTTCTTAAACCACATCAGTACTATTATTTTGTAGTTGAGGAAATAGGCAAATATTTAACCCAGACCACACAGTGTGTAAATTTACATTTGAAATAAGACCTTCTTCACTCCAGTCCCAACAACATATCCACATTGTACCATTTAGTTACCTTCAGTATAATGTGGTGAGGTATGAAGAGTAAGTGATTTGGAATTCGAGGACTTAGTTTCTTATCCTAACTTTGCTTCTGAGGCACAATGCTATACTGTAAGTACTATTGAATTTAGAATGAGAGAGAGAGAGAGAGAGAGAGAGAGAGAGAGAGAGAGAGAGAGAGAGAGAGAGAGAAGGAGAAGGAGGAGGAGGAGGAGGAGGAGGAGGAGGAGGAGGAGGAGGAGGAGGAGGAGAAGGAGAAGGAGAAGGAGAAGAAGAAGAAGAAGAAGAAGAAGAAGAAGAAGAAGAAGAAGAAGAAGAAGAAGAAGAAGAAGAAGAAGAAGAAGAAGAAGAAGAAGAAGAAGAAAAAGAAGAAGAAGAAGAAGAAGAAAAAGAAGAAGAAACAACAGAAATTGGGATAGAGGAGAAAATACAGTAATCAAAACTGTCAATATAAATGACTTGTTTTCACCCACATAATGGAAGCAGGCTATATTAGAAACCAGAATCCAACAATAAGTTGTTTATAATAGACAACTTGAGAGAGAAAATCAAATAAAGGCCTGGAACAGAATCCAACTTGCTCCAGTTAAGCAAATACGCAAGAGGAGAAAGGAAAAAAATGGAAAATAGCAGTCATGATCATAAGCAAAGCAAAAGCAAAAATAGACCCATTTTACTAAAAGGCACCATCATCAATAAAGTAATGTCAAAAAATTACAAATTTCCTTGATAAAGGTCTCATATCTCAAATATATACAGAGTAGGGAAATGAAACAAAATTTAAAAATAAGGACCATTCTCTAATTGATAAGTGCTCAAAGGATATTAATAGATACTTTTCAGAAGAAGAAATAAAAAACCTTGGTAGTCATATGAATCCCTTTAATTGTGTTAGGTGTTTCTAGTTTTCAAGTTCAGTAGAAAAGATAAAAGATCTTAATGCCTCTTCAAGTTGCTGAAGGAAAAGATTGAGGGAGAAGCTAACTGAGGATTTAACACTTAGTTGTCATTTTTTTTTTTCCTAGTTGTATTTATTAGTTCATTTCTTTTTTTTTTTTTATTCATTTTTCCAAATTATCCCCTCCCTCCCTCCACTCCCTCCCCCCGATGGCAGGTAATCCCATACATTTTACATGTGTTACAATATAACCTAGATACAATATGTGTGTAAATACCATTTTCTTGTTGCACATTAATTATTAGCTTCCGAAGGTATAAGTAACCTGGGTAGATAGACAGTAGTGCTAACAATTTACATTCGCTTCCCAGTGTTCCTTCTCTGGGTGTAGTTATTTCTGTCCATCATTGATCAACTGGAAGTGAGTTGGATCTTCTTTATGTTGAAGATTTCCACTTCCATCAGAATACATCTTCATAGAGTATTGTTGTTGAAATGTATAGTGATCTTCTGGTTCTGCTCATTTCACTCAGCAACAGTTGATTTAAGTCTCTCCAAGCCTCTCTGTATTCCTCCTGCTGGTCATTTCTTACAGAGCAATAATATTCCATAACCTTCATATACCACAAATTTACCCAACCATTCTCCAATTGATGGACATCCATTCAACTTCCAGTTTCTAGCTACAACAAAAAGAGCTGCCACAAACATTTTGGCACATACAGGTCCCTTTCCACTCTTTAGTATTTCTTTGGGATATAATCCCAATAACAGCAATGCTGGGTCAAAGGGTATGCACAGTTTGAGTTGTCATGTTTTTATTCCCATTTTGGTACACTAGAGACTTTAGGAAAGCTTCTGCTAGGTGAGATTTAGGACTCTCTCTTTGATAGTTGAGCTGAATTCCTTACTCCTAATAGGAGAGTTTCTTTCCTCTGCATTTTCTGATATTTATTCTAATTATGTATATTCTTTGATTTTTGTTTCACTATCGACTTAAGTAAAATGTTTCTTTGAGAGACAGAGAGAACCACAGAGAGAAACTATTCTTACAAGCCTCATTTCTTATCACTATGACAATGAGAAAAATATCTTAATCCTAATTATAATAATAATTTTAACTTATAATTATAATTATAAAATGAAGAATCTGGAAGAGATGATTTCTAGGGTTTCCTTTAGGACTAAATCTTGAGATCTTTGACTCTTCAGTTAATTAACCTCTTTAGGGCTTTTTCTTTTGCCTTAAATTGATGGGATTTGACTTAGATAATATTTGTGATTCCTTGAAAATTTAAAACTCATGGTTCTCTTATTAGTTTTGAATATATCCATATTCACTATTTGAAAATTAGATGAATTAATAGAAGAGTTAATCTTGTAAGGTTGAATTATAAAACAGAAATCATCTGAGTGGTAAAAGTCTTGAATTTTGAGAATAAAGTCAGTGACCTATGGAATCAGGTTTTGGGTTTTTGTTGTTGTTCTTCTTCTTGAGGCCAGGGATTGGTTGACTTTTGTTTGTGTATTCTGATGTCATCACAGTACCCAACACTTCATACAATAACAGATGCCACTAATATAGAACTTTAAAGTTTACAAAGCCCTACTACTACTACTACTACTATTACTACTACAACACCACACACACACACATACACACACACACACACACACACACACACACACACACACACACACACAAATGAAAGGAAATGAAAGCTGAAAGAAATTAAATGTTTTGCTCAGGGTTACTGAGTGTCTGAGATAACATTTGGGCTCAGACTTTGATTCCATGTCTAGCACTCTATTAACTATGGCACCTCACTACCTAATAAAATAACTTCATAAGGGCATATTAATTGGTTGCGTGACTTGAGACATTCAAATATAATAAACACATTTTAACAGATGGATATTGTTTTGTCTATATCTTAGGTATTGGCTTAGTCTATGCACTTCAAGAGGATTTAAGATTTTTAACCTATTCCTTGTTTTTTCTTGTTTTATACTGAATCTGCCAGCACTGTTCATCTGGGTTATGAAGCAAAGTTTTGCTTTAAAGTTGACATGAATTTCTGTAACCTTTCCTTTCTTTTAAATGTCATTTTTCTTTCACCATATTGAATTTGTTAATATTTTATATTTTTTGTATCTTTAACAGTGACAGTTTTATAATGCATTTAGAAGAAATCTGTGGTCATAAAAGTTGAATTTACATAGTTGTTTTCCAGTTTAATAAGTATTGAATTGCATCTTATGAATCAAATACTCTTAACCTTTTCCTTTATGAAGGTATTATACAATTGACACTCAACTTAGTACATGGGGACATGAGTTATGTTCTCAATAGTTACAATGTATGCATGTGACTATATCTCTTTTTCCAAGATTGTTATTTATTCCAAAGTATGAAAGACAAGAAATTTCTTTGCTGATTGTCTGAAGGTCTATGACTATAGAACAGAGAGGTCATTGTGGTATATAGACTGTTGATCCACAATTTGTCTTCACTAATATAATTACTCTTAAACATCATGATATACATTTTAAAATTATTTTTGAAGAGGAAAATTATATAAGTGACTACATATAACAAACTATTTTAATGGATATATTGTGGTTTAGTTTTATTTTTGATTCTTTTCATAAACTAAAAAGTAGTGAAAATTAAGTTTGAAACAAATTTAATTGGGAAAGAGAAAAAGATCAAATCACTTCAGGTAATGGAAAAGGAGGAAGGAGACTAGAACTCTTACTTGCCATTTGTGCTCAACTTATCCAAAACAATGATCATAAAGGAGAGAGAAAAGGGATATATTGAAATGAAATGTTCTTCCCTCACTTATAATGAATTCCATTGCCTGGAACGTAATCCCATTGGATTTCAACAGAATGATTGATTCACTTTTGAGTTAATATCTGACAATAAACCACTAAAAGCAATTTTAACACTGGATATTTTGTGGCTCAACTACATTGACCCCTCTTTGTGGCTCAACTACATTGACCCCTCTTTACTTAACAGTTTTGTTTTCCTTATAGCCATGATGTCAAAGACTTTATATTAATAAGTTTGAATTAACCTTGCATAATTAAACTTTTTATTGAATAAGCAGAAGCTGTATATCTCTATCAAATCAATATGATTCAGTGTGTATCCCTGTGAAAAATATGTGCACATAGAATCTCATTATGGATCACAGAAATACATATCACAACTGAGTTAGGAGAACTGATTTTGTGTTTTGAATTTACTGTTTTTTTTTTAAATTAGGAACATCATATTAACTGATAGTTTTATTAGCCTTTATTTTTAGAAATTATAAATATGGTTCATCTGCTGCATCACAGTGGCAGGGGGAAAACATATAAAATCTTCAAACACTATTTTTAGGCAGTTATGCAATTCAGCTTTAGGCAGAATTTTGCTCCTGTTTGTATAAATAGAGTTCTTAATGAAGCCAAAGGAAAATATGTACCTATCAAAGACTTTATTCATATAGTTATGAGAGATTTAAGGTTCTTTGGATCAATAAAACTACCTATGTTTCTTAAACTATAGGTAGCATTATTGTTATTTTCTGATAGACCAATTAGTAAGGCACTATAGTTCCATAAATTATGTTTTCTTCTCTTATAACCTAAATAAGGAAAACCAGTTATAGGAGACTTCTAAAAGATGAAAACAGTAATTTTAGAAGGTGGGAGAGAAAAAGTTTGAGTGGGAAGAAGAAAGTTAATTTCACATCTGAGATCAGACCAAGATTCATGAATTAAGATCTTTAACATGAAACATATTGAACCATAAATTTGGCATACTAGAGGGGGAATTTTTTAAATTTCCCAAAAAGTTGATGTTGATATTTATCTACTTTATATACTAATTTAACAACTTATTCTAATTTTATGAATAATTCTATTTTTTTTTTTTTTTTTGCCATAGACAAAAATATTATGACCAGTATGGCAACCTGATACTGAAAAGCATATCTTAACTTATTTGGGTTTGTTCCCAGGAAGTAGACTTAATTTGTTTCTAGTCTCACACACAAAACATAAAAACAATCAAATAAGGAAATATAAATTTGGAGGAATAAATATGTGATGTATGAAATAGCCTAAGATGAGATTGAATGCTACTCATTAGGGAGAAATTAGAACAATGGTTGAATAGTTAAACTGAAAAATGATGAGAAAAGACCTCAAATAATTGTTGGATAAAATCTTTAATCAGTTGCAAGTTTTACCTTTGATATAAAATAGATTTATCCTATATAATCCTTTTTGTTTTTTGCTATTTTATTAATATTGTCTCACAATTGTAATGTTCTTTTCTCTAAATTATAATCGTTTTCTGTGAGCAGATTCCTTGGGGAGCTTCTGGAGGCAGCCTTAGTTTCAGTTCAGTTCAATAATCCCAAATGCAGCCAGGAATTAAAGTCCTGATCCTTTATTGTGTCCTTCAAAATCCTGGGCCCAGTTAACTTTCTTAGAGGCCTATCTCTCTCCTTGGTTCCTGAGAGTTCTTGTCCTAATGTCTCTAGCCAGCTACAATCTCTTGTCCTCCCAAAGTCTCCAGCCAGCACAAAGGTGGAAGTTAGAATGACTCAACTCCTCCTCCCAGAGAGTTGGCTTGTGAATCTCTTGGAAGTCTAAGAGCAGGCTTTTCCATCACTATTGATCAGAGAAATGCAAATTAAGACAACTCTGAGGTATCATTACACACCTGTCAGATTGGCTAAGATGACAGGAACAAATAACGATGAATGTTGGAGGGGCTGTGGGAAAACTGGGACACTGATGCATTGTTGGTGGAGTTGTGAAAGAATCCAACCATTCTGGAGAGCAATCTGGAATTATGCCCAAAAAGTTATCAAAATGTGCATACCCTTTGACCCAGCCATACTACTACTGGGCTTATACCCCAAGGAACTACTAGAGAAGGGAAAGGGTCCTGTATGTGCCAAAATGTTTGTGGCAGCCCTTTTCATAGTGGCTAGAAGCTGGAAGATGAATGGATGTCCATCAATTGGAGAATGGTTGGGTAAACTATGGTATATGAATGTTATGGAATATTATTGTTCTATAAGAAATGACCAACAGGAGAAATACAGAGAGGCTTGGAGAGACTTACATCAACTGATGCTGAGTGAAACGAGCAGAACCAGAAGATCATTATACACTTCAACAATGATACTGTACGAGGATGTATGCTGATGGAAGTGAATTTCTTTAACATAGAGAATTGATTAATGATGGACAGAACCAGCTACACCCAGAAAAGGAACACTGGGAAATGAATGTAAACTGTTATTTTTACCTTCTGAATCCAATTCTTCCTGTGCAACAAAAAATTCGGTTCTACACACATATATTGTCTCTAAATTATACTGTAATATATTTAACATATATAAGACTGCTTGCCATCTGGGGGAGGGGGTTGGGGGAGGAAGGGAAAAAATCTGAATAGAAGTAAGTGCAAGGGATAATGTTGTAAAAAATTACCCATGCATATGTACTGTCAAAAATGTTATAATTATAAAATAAAATAAAAAAAAAAATAAGAGCAGGCTTTTCCTTTCCTCCTTATATATGCTCTCTAAAGATGAGAAGTCTATAATGTATGAACCAGTGAGTGAACTCCTTTAACGGTATAAACTCTTTTAAAAGTGTGAATTTAGTGTATTACCTTGTCTCAAGTTCTGGTCCATAACATCTCCTTGTAGAATCAGATCAATCATACTGAACCATGCTAAATTAGACAATTCCAGTGACATTACCTTGTAAGAATCCCAACACACAATGATCCATCTATCATTCTTGTTTATGATTAGCTGAAGTTATCTTGTCATCATGATCTTTACAGACAAAATTCCATATTCTTTCTTTATGTTTTTCCCCCCTACAATCACTTTCCCTTATCTCTCATGGAATCCCAACTTCTTTCAAGATATACCTTAAGCCCAATCTTTTATATATTTCCTTCCCTAAGAACCCTAATTTAACATTTAAATGTGCATTTGACAGGCTTGTATTCATTCTGTATCTATCTATATAAAAACAAATTGTCTCCACTAAAAGAATTCATTAAGAGCAAGATTTGTTAATATTATTATTATTATTATTATTATGGTTTTATATCACAAAAAGCAAAGCACAGTACTTACTGTATCCCATTCCATTTTGCTTCATTAATGCTTATTGACCAATTAATTTAATTTATGTATATTTAACATATTTTATCATTCTCAATTGCATGTAAAACTTTTTTTACATTTATTTTTAATACTTCGAGTTCCAGATTCTCTCCCTTCCTCCCTCCTGCATCCCTCCCCATCAAGAAGGCACATGTGAAGTTATACAAAGCATTTCCATAAAGTCATCTTGGGGAAAAACAAAAACAAAAACAAAAACAAAACAAGAGCAACAGCAACAAACATATATCTCACCCTCTGCCCCCCCAAAAAAAAAACTCTTAAGAAAAATAAAGGTTATTTTGGTTTTGTTTTTGTTTTTGTTTTTGTTTTTTATTACACATGTTTCAATCTATGTAGACCCAACCAGTTCTTTCTTTAAGTTAGATAGAATTTTTCTTTATTTTACTTTTTAAATGTATTTTTGGAGGCAGCTAGTTAGTGTAGTGGATAGAGCACCAGCTCAGAAGTCAGGGGGACCTGAGTTTAAATCTGGCCTCAGACATTTAACACTTCCTGGCTGTTTGACTTAGGCAAGTCACTTAACCCCAATTGGCTGATATATATATATATAGATATATATATATATATCTATATATATATATATATTTAATGCACATTGATTAATGAATCATTTAGGGAGAGAAAAATAAGAGCAAAAACCATGGGTGAGAAAAAAAAAAGGAAAAAAAAAAAGAAAACAGAAATTAACATAGCATGTGCTGATTTGCATTCAGTCTCCATAGTTCTTTCTCTGGATACAGATGACATTTTCTGTCCAAAGTCTATTGGAATTGCTTTGGATCACTGAACCATTGAGAAGAGTAAAGTCTTTCATAATTGATCATATCACATTCTTGCTGTTGTTGTGTACAATGTATTCCTGGTTCTACTTGTTTTGCTCAACATCAGTTCATGTAAATCCAGGCCTTTCTAAAATCAGTTTGTTCATCATTTTTTACAGAGCAATAATATTTAATTGTCTTCATATACCACAACTTTTTCATCCAATCCCCAATTGATGGGCATCTACCCTTTTCCAATTCTTTGCTACCATAAAAACAGTTGCTACAAACATTTTTGTACATATAGGTCCTTTTCCATTCTTTATGATTTCCTTGAGATACAATCCCAGTAATGGCACTAGTGGTTCAAACGGTATGCACACTTTGATGGATCTTTGGTTATAGTTCATAATGGCTGGGTCATTTCAAAATTCTACCAACAATGCATTAGTGTCCCAGTCTTCAACTTTCCAAATGTCTCCAACATTTATCATTATCTTTTCCTGTCATCTTGGCCAATCTGAAAGGTGTGAGATGGTATCTCAAAGTTGTTTTAATTTTCATTTCTCTAATCAGTAGTGATTTAGAGCATTTTTTTCACATGACTAGGCTTTAATTTTGTCATTTAAAAATTGTCTGTTCATATCCTTAACCATTTATCAATTGGGAAGTGACTTGTATTCTCATAAATTTTTTCCTCATCTTTGTACTTTCTTTTAATCTTGTTTATATTGGTTTTGTTTGTGCAAAACCTTTTTAATTTAATGTACTCAAAATTGTTCTTTTTGACTTTCATAATATTCTTTAGTTCTTTGGTCATGAATTTCTCCCTTCTCCAAGGATATGATAAATTATTCCTTGTTCTTCTAATTGATTTATGGTACTTAATCCTTAATGCCCAAATCATGTACCCATTTTGATCTTATTTTAGTATGGATTAAGAAATATAGGTCTATGACAATTTCTGACATAGTATTATCCACTCTTCTTAGCAATTTTTGTCAGAAAGTTTTTTTTTTTCCAGAAGTTGGAATTTAGGGGTTTATCATACACTAGATTGCTCTATTCTTGAATATTGTTATATGTATCTACTTTATTTTGTTGATCCATCATTCTATTTCTTTTCTAGTACCAAATGGTTTTGATAACTGCTGCTTTATAATATAGTTTTAGGTGTGTGGGACAGTATCAACTATACAAATAACCAGAGACTTTCAGAATAAGAAAAAGTAAAAAAGAGATTTATTATGTTCTCATGAAAAAGGGCAACTCTCAACTGACAAGGTGTTTGTCAGTAAAGAAGTGCAAACCATAAACTGCAAAACTTCAAATTAAATAGCTCAGAACCATACACACCCATTTTCTCCCATTGTTTGGAGGAGTCCAGGCTTACACCCTAAATCCAGAAATTTATCATAGAAACAAAAGAACAAAAGTCAATAATAATAAATCCTTAATTTAAATTTAGGAGAGAATTGCTATACAAGCACATACCTTAGGATAAGAGAATTCAGAGCTATCATCACCTTTAAAAGAAATACTTAAATGTTAATTAAGAGTTAGTGGAAACAGGAGTAGATAAACACCTGCAACTTTTTAGCTATAGCTCTAATTGTTGTTATAAAAATCTCAAATCACAATTAAAGTATACTTTAAGGCTATATTTCTATGAGAGTATCTTTACTCAGTTAATTTCACACATACTGCTAAGCTACCATCATTAGTATTTTTCCCCATTATTTCCCTTAATATTCTTAACTCTTTGTTCTTCCACATTAATTTTGTTATTATTTTTTCTACTTCTATAAAATATTTTTGGCAGTTTGATTGATATGACATGAAAAAGAAGACAAATTTATACAGAATTGTTATTTTCCTTAAAATACCTTGGCCTACCCATGAGTAATATTTTTCCAGTTATTTAGATCTGACTTTTTTGCGTGAGAAGTGTTTTGCAATTGTGTTCAAAGAGCTCTTAGGTTTATTTTGGCAGATAGATCCCCAAATACTTTATTTTGTCTTCAGTAATTTCTCATTCTATTTTTTGCTGTTGGGCTTTGTCAGTCATATATAGGAATGCTAAAGGTGTGAATTATTTCACGTAGGTTGTACAATTTCTTTTGCATTGTAATTTTTACTGGGTTATACAACTCTGCTACTTGCTCTCTGTTTAGCCTTAAACAAGTCATTTTGCCATTCTGGCCTTTAGTTTTCCACTCTGTTGAATAAGAGATTAGATGTAGGTGGAATTCTCTTCAGGATTATTTTCTGTGATAGATTCCTATGAAATTAATCAAATATTGTCCCAAACCATGATATGCCACTCTAAGTAATGTTTCAGGTTTATTTTCTGCCTAATTAGGTGCTCTGGCAAACAAAAATGGAATATAGTATAGAGAAAAGTATACCGGGTTTAAAATGAGCAATATTCTTTAACTGCTGTTTTCTTTTGTTAGGTATCCTTGATTTCCAGGGAATACTTTCTGCAAAGCTAATACATTTTATGTGGTAAAATAGGTCATTTTCATACTCTCCCTCATTAAAGCTCCTTAGAATTTTACAAAAAATATGCCTGATCTGTTCTGAAGAGATAGTCCTATCCTGAATACAAAACAAGTATAAGAACTGATAATTTACTCACTGGCCTACAGTATTTTAGAAACTAGCTTTGAGTGGATGCATTCAAATAAATTATAATTATTACATACATGATTAACTTAATTAAACTCATCCAGGAACACAGTTCTGGATCATCAAACTCCGTGTGATGAATTAAAGATAGGCTACTAAAGTTATTTCTACTATCATATAGTCCCTTGAGTTAAGCCATTTGAATTTCTATCTATACTTTTTACATTGTTATTCAAATTGAGTTTTTCTTCTAAGTATATATGGCTGAAGATTTAATCTGAGAATATAATTCCATTGAGAGAAAATATCAATCTTAATTTTTTCTATATCAAAATATTTTAAAATATTAACTATTTAAAAACTACTGCTAATTTTATTATCCAAGTTTAATCTTTGGATTTATTCATGCAAATAATAAGTTTTAACCTATTATTTTGGAATATGATTGGGCTAAGGAGTATACTGAAAGTCAAATAGGAAATTCTATCATCAGTCTTAGGACCTTAAGAGGTCCAGTTAACATGAAGTAGAATAATTTCAGAATTGTGATAGTAGTATCACATATTAAGTAGAGGAGGGGTTAGTTTTCTTTTATTAGGGCAGAGAGGTTGTTCTCATATTTGATTGGCTCCCCACAGTACTAAAGAATGAATTATTCACTTAGATTCCTTGATCTCAGATATAAACTAGCCTTAGGGCAATTGATGCTAAGGCAATTTTAATTGCCTTCTGTGAATTAGTACCTTCTGTGAATGCATTTCTCAACTTTTTACTCATGTTGAATAAAGAGGAAGAGGGGAGTAGTATTTTATTTGAAATAATATCTTAACAGTAGAAATTGTTTCTTTTTATATTTTATTAGTAATTTTATGAATTGTGTTTACATTCTTGATAACACTGTAATCAAGAACCTAACACACTAAACTGGTTGGAATTAATCATGACCTATAAAAAGGAAGAGGAGGAGAAAGAAAAGGAAAAAGAGGAGGAGGAGGGAAAACAGGAGGAGGAAGGAAAGAAGAAGAGTTTGAGGAGGAGAAGAGGAGGAGGAAAGGGAGAAAGAAGAAGGAAGAGAAGACTGTTTTATTTCACTTTTAATTAGAAGTATGTCTAAATTCTTTGATAAAAAAGTCTGGAAATATTAAACATCTTGGAAAAATTTAGAATGAAGTAAAAGCTTCTGATATTCTTACTTCTTTATATGCTTAATAATGTGAGGGGTAATTTAGGGTTATAGCTTAATTAGATTTTGGAGAAAATTTAAAATAATTATAACAATAATAAATACATATTTTATTTTCTATTTTAGGATTTTTATTTGCATATATCCACTATTAAATTAAACTATTACAATAACTATGAGACCTGAATGATGTGAATCCTCCCCACCTCTATTTTTTGTGACTAAATCCTGTAACCAAATGATGAAAACAGGTGTCTCTGAAGCCATAAATCAGGAAGTTAGATTTTTAGGTTTTCTGTTCTCTTCAGTTTGATAATTTGCTTTATTCTGCCCCTCTGATTACATTGCTAAAGGGTATTCCCAATGTGTAACTCTTTCCACAAAAGCAATTTGTGCTCTAAAAGAGTTGCCTAACCCTATGAGAAAGAAGTACATCATTCTTATGTATCACTTGCTTGACTTAGACACAGGTTATTTTAATTCTGGGATTATCTATCATTCTACCATGCCATGCTGCTTCTTGTTCAACTGTTTTTTTTTTTTTAATTCCATGATAAGAAAAATAACTCATAATAAAATTAAAAACCCTAATATTGAATCCTCTGAAAATACTTCAAATAAAGAAAATATACCCATAAGAATAAATCATTATTCTTGGCAGAGAACTTAAAAGTTGATTGGAGTTAGCCAAATAAAGTCACATATATTTTTAGTCTGTGTATGAGTCACTAAAAATAAAAACTTACAAAAAACAAGTGGATTTTTGGAACTAGCTCTCTTGGAGATTCAGGCTTGGAGTAAAAACAATAAGTACTTTCTTCATATCTTGGTTATTGTTTTCCTAAAGTGAGGTTTTAACTTTCCATTCCTCCAGAATCACTAATGGTTGAATGAGCCATTTCCCCCTTGTCCTGATAGAGCAGATTAAGTACCTAGCTTTTTTAAGCTTTCTGTTCTATCTAGTGAAATATTGAAAATGCTGGCAAAATGTCTGAGAAGAGAGGAAATAACTTTTCTTTTTTCCCTTTGGTTAATGGTTTAAAAGCTAAACATTCTTGCTTTTGCAATGAAAGGAGGGAAATTGAAACTGTTGAATTATTGATACTAAACTGGTTTGAAGTTGGAGCATTGAGGGTAGATGAAGGGAAGCATATATCAGTTCTATAGACGCTAGTATGAATTGTAGTTAGACATCAAATTGTTATCCTACTTGCCTTATTTTTGTGTTTTCTTTCTATTGTCTGTATTCCTTTGGTGCCATCATGTAGAGTTGGACATAAAAGACTGCAAAAATTAAACATTGTCTTTGAATTTACTTACAGAATATTAGGTTTGAAAAGAATTCCAGAAATTATTTTTTTCAGCCTATTATCCAGTGAAAATAATGTCTAGAAGATAGTCATTGAGCTAATGTTTGAAAAGATTTTGCAATGGAGAGTTTATTATCCCAAACGCAGACCGTAATTACAGTTGCACTTGTTAAAAATAATAATAATCTATATATCAAGATGAAATAGTTATATAATTTTCTGGTTTTGAAAAACTATAAACAGTTATCATGTTTTGCCTAAATTCAAATGGTTTTAGGATACATATTCCTAGTTTCTTCAGCCTGTCATTCTGTAATATGATCTTTAATCCCATCTTGACAATTTGAGTGTCTTGCTTTCGAAACATTCTAATTGGTAAATGCTTGTCAACATTTAGGAAGCAGGAATGAATGAATATGCACATATAAATATACATATGTATATGTATGCATTTTAATTTAATATGTATGTATGAATATGTGTATATATTTTAATTGACCAGCACAGAGTATTATAAGATCACTTTTTAATTATAAAAACAATACAATTCTATTAATGTACTCTATGTTGTACTTTGTCAAAAGCTTTTTTTTTTTGCTTTTGATATAATCATATGACTTTAAACTTTTATTATTGTTGTAATCAATAATATCAATAGGTTTCCTTATTTTAAACCACTTCTTCTTTCCTGATATAAATTCCACTTGATCATAATGTATAATATTTCTAATATATTGTTGTTGTCTTTTGCCTAAAATTTATTTTACATCCATATTCATTAATGAAATTGATATATAACTTTTTTTTCTTTTTTCTTTCTTTCTTTTTTTTTTTAACTATTCCTTGTTTAGGTATCAGGAATTTGTAATAAAAAGAGTGGAATTTAGTGGAAAATTTGATATAAAAGATCCTGAAAAAATATAAGGAAATAATAAAGACTAATGTTAAGACACTGATTAAGATCAAACTGTTTGTTTATGACATATGAAATATTAGTAATTATTAGTTATTATTATTAGTAGTAATGGCAATCTTCAAACTATAAAAATGGTATTCTTAAAACTACTACAGTATTTTGAAAAAAAAGATTTGGATTGAGTTGTGTATGATGAGGTAATTCTAAAAGCAAAATTGGGTAGGAAAAGGTTGAAAGGAGAAATTAACTTATAAAATGGTTCATGAAAGAAAGAACTAAGGATGAAGCAGGTTAGAGTGGAGAATTGGTAACACTGGAACTTCACTTTTATCTGCATTGAAGAGGAAACAGCTTACACATATGAAGAAGGGTAGACAACTTCTGAACTTCTAGAGAAATAAGAAAAGTTTCTATTCCTTTCAAATATACAACAAAATTATCATGTGAATTTTTTAAAAAGTGTCTTCCCTTTTTCCCATTCTAGAGATGGCTACCTTTCAATGCAAATATTTATACATATGTAAAATTATTCTCTACATACTTCTATTTATCTCTTATTTCTCTACATACATTCTTCATATATTCTTTATAATTAATTTGATATTTATAATAAACAAAATAACAATTGCTCAAAATGGTTCTTCATATTCTGTTCATTTCACTCTTCATTTTTCTGTGCAAGTCTTTCCATGCTTTTCTAAATCATTGAATTCATTATGTGATATTCTATCAAAAAGTATATACAAAAGCTTCAATATTACAACACAAATTCATTGTTGATGGAATTGTAAAATGATGCAATCATTTTGGAGAGAAATCTGGAGTATGCTCAAAGAGTTATTAAACTACCTAATACCATTTGTTCTCTCTCCAAAAATGATTAAGAAAAAAAAAAAGATGGGCAGGGATGCCCATCAATCAGGAATGGCTGAACAAGTGGCAGGATATGTGATATATGATAGCAGCTTCAGACTGAAGACATTTGTTCAGACTTAGACAGCAAGCTTGGCCACAGCTGTTCAGGGAAAAACGCTGTTGAGGGCTGTACCCTAGAAGCACCAGTGTTGCAAGTCTCTGAATTGTTAGTACCTAGCCAAAGAACTGAGGGAAAAAGTGGGATAGGTTATCAGGATAGGACATTGTTCATGACAGATGCTGTAAGTTACTTCAACAAGCCTGGGGGGAGGGGGAGGAGAGAAGAAAAAAAAAGTTTTCTTTCTGCCTTTAAATCCCAATTGAATGAGCTAAGCTTTGTAACAAAAACCTGTCATGCTCTTTTCTTCCTTTATAAAATACATAGGCACCTGTCTCCAGACTAGGAATGTTCCCTTCACAAGGACCTTTTAGATTTTGCCCACAACCTATAGCTTGGGAAGCATCTTGGGAAGAGCACACAAAAAATATTTTTATGAATGTATTCAAATGTGCAAAAAAGGTGTTAAATACCTAAGATTAAAATTTTAAAAAAAGGTTGCTGAACTATAAATTGCCCTGTTCAAGAGGAAATTGAAACAATTTTAGGATTCAGCCCTCAGGAAAACTACAAAGGGGAAGAAATAAGTGAATGATAAGTAAAATACAATATATATATATATATATATATATATATATATATATATATCGATAAATATTACAAAATAATGGAAAATCATCCAATATTCAGTGAGATAAAGTACTTGAATTTGAGAACATAGTACTACACCATACTATTCCTGAATGGTTCAAAAGAGAAATGAGAATTATGGGAGAAGAATGTATGTCCTACATCACAAAAATAATAATAAATAAAATAGAAAAACTGTATAAGGCAGGCCTCACCAAAAAAGCAAAAGGGATAATAGATTGATACTGAAAAAATACACAGGAGTGAAAGGCAACCTAGGAAACGAGGAACAAATATATATAAAACATATTTATATTAATATATAAATATAATATATAGTTATATTAATATATATTTATATTAAGTAATAATATTTATGTATTAATATAAATATGTTCATATATATATAAATATATATATAAAACGGTGTTGAGGGCTGTACCCTAGAAGCACCAGTGTTGCAAGTCTCTGAAGTGTATATATATATATATATATATATATATATATATATATATATATATATATATATATATATATAATTAAAAGGAATTATACTTGTGGTGCAAGCAAACACACTGATCTTGAAAACAAAATGTAAAAATCAACCTAAAGAGAACAAAATAAAAGCCTTACAACTCTAATGATGGACCCAGAAGAAGATTCCCAGAACTTCTTAACATAGGATATTAAATTCTAATTAGAACAATTCATAGAATGCCAGAAAAAGAGGCAGAGAGAAAGAGAGACAGAGGGAGATATATAGAGAGAGACAGAGAGACAGACAGAAAGTTTAAAATACCAAGACATTTCAGTTAAATGAAACAATTCAACTCAGAAACAAGTTTGGCAAATCCTCACTAGGAAGATAATAATTTGAATAAAATTATTTTACACCTATTAGAAACAATAGAAGAGAAAGGACTAATGTCTTCTGAAGGGCTCAGGCTGCTGCCAAGAGTGATGAATATTAAAAATCTTAATTAAACAGGAAATATCTATCTATCTATCTATCCATAATAAAAATGAATCTGACACATTTTTAGAAAGAAAGCCAGAACCAAAGAAATTATTTACTTATTGAATAGCGCAAAGGACAAAAATGCAGTTGGAATAAATAAATGCAACAGTCAAATACAACCATCACAGAGTGACAACAGAAAGACCAGTAAGAGACTTCTTTCTATTTATATGCAAGGAAACGAGCAAAGGTGGCAATCTGTTATAGATAACAATGAAAAGGTGGGCAGGAGGCATTATGGACAGAACAGGAAAGGTGATGTCCTGCCTAAATGTAAATCCATATTTTTTTCAGACTACATTAATATATGGGAGGCTACATAAAGGGAAAGTAGGAGAGCAGGGTGATTAGAAGAGTGTGTGATATATCCTGGTCAAATCAAGGGCTGGCATTGAGAGGAAGGTGATCTTTGTGATCTCAGAAAGAGATTATCCAGAAGAGGAATGGGTGAGAAGGGAATAGATTTAAAAAAAAAAAAGAAAAAGAAAAAGAAAAACCAGAATCAGGCAACTTTTCTTTGAAGGTTGAAGGGCATGCCCTTGCTTATATGGATGAAGAGAGATGATTAGTGAAGGAAGATGAGAACTTTACTTACACTCCATGGGACCTAGAAAATTTAGTGCTTGAAAAAAACTACTTATCCTGGGAAGGGGGATGTTGAAATCCATAAGGGGGCACCTGGAACTCAAAATTAAATGAAATAAAATTATATAGAAACAAGTGCAGCACAAATGAAAAGATATGAAAAGACATTCTAAAATGATCCATTTGTGGAGGTGGGAGGTCCAAATACATATTGCACTTTTTTTCTGACTGTTTTGTTTCAGTGTATTGATCAGTTGTATTTGCTTTTTTTTCCCCTCACCCAAAAATACTATTTTTCATATGTGATTATTTTCTGGGGCAGTGGTGAATATATAAGACACTATGGTGCTATAGCAAACAGAAAATATCAATAAAACCTTATTTTAAAGAAGGATTGATAGATCTGAACGGTTTTGTTCCTTTAAAAAAAAAAGAAACTTAAAAAGCTCTTGGAATTTAAAAACTTTAGTTTGAAACTTAAAAACTTAGAGAAAATAATTTCTACATTAGGACAGTAAACACAAGAAAAACGAGGAGCTGCATAAAAATAAAATTATATACACAAATTGTGCTATTTGTGAGATTTTTTTTCCATTGTATTTAAAGACTCAGAACAAAAATTAGTTACCTCTTAGATTGGCTTGATGTCAACTTTTCTGCAGACAAACTAATTTATTATTGAAGACTTGTGATGTGTTCTCTTTCCATTATTTTCAGAACATTTTATATGTTGGATAAAAGCTATTGATTTTTCCAGTTTGTTTGTTTTTTTTAATAATTTGTTGATAGGAAATGATGAAGCTTATCAAAGGAAAGGACATTTTTCAGATCTTACTCAAGTGCAATAAAAGAAATATGAAAAACAAATTTTCATTTGGACTAATGAGTCAGAGTTTAACTTTTATTGGAAAAATATTGTTAGATGTTAGAGTTGAACTCATTATTATTTAATGTTGAAAGCTAACTATGTGCTAAGATCTCTGAAGAATGTTAGAAAGGCATTGTACATGAGAAGTATTATTCAATTTACTTGTTTTGAAAGCCCTTAAGATTTTCCCTGAGAGATATCTTTGCATTTTCTTGTAAGGATTCATTAAATAGATTACATTGTGACAAAATTAGCTATCATATCTTCATTGGAAGTGTTTTTAAGGGGAAAAGTAAATTTTTTTTGTGCATTTTCATGTAATTGTTCAGTCTATCTTGATTGGATCTAAACTATTGAATACTGAAAATATGTGCATTTAATTTCTGTGACTCTCCTGGGATATCAACTTCATTTCTCTTTTGTATTGTCCTCACCTGATTATATCTGTGTAAATACACAGACACAAGTGTAGGCACAGGTACACACATACATCATACATATGTACATTTATTTATTCATTTATTTTTATATCTATCATCTCTCTATCTATCTCTCTATCTCTCTCTCTCTCTATCTATCTATCTATCTATCTATCTATCTATCTATTTATCTATCCTATCTTTCTGTCTATCTATCTACCTCTGGATATCAAGATTACTAAATTTATCTTCCCAGAGGGAATCTAAAAAAAAACAATATTCCTCAATTGTTGATATGCTTCTACCCAGAAAAATGATGCTAAGTAAATCAGTTTTAAAAAATGTGATAAGAGAATCTTGAATACTGTGAGGAAAATTGATGTGCAGCGAAAAAATATTAGCACACGGGTTAAGCCACTAATATATTGCTGATGTGGATTGGAGACAAGATATTGCAGTTTGATGAGAAAGAATTGAACAAGGACAATGTACAGAACTTTCAGTTTTATCAGTTAGGGTGTGCAAGTTTAATCTACTCTATTAATATAAAACAACTTTTTAACTTCACAGGAAAAACAAAAACAAGCAAGTAGTTGTACAATAAAGCTTTACTATTTGGAAGTTTTGCTGAAATAAATTACTATATACATTAAATATATATATATATTTCAAAATGAAATGCCAATGCATTTTTAACTTAATTTGTGAACAAAATGAAATAAATTTTTAAAAAGTGAAAGAAAAAAGAAGGGAAAGGAGAGAATAGTGTTATGAATTTCTGGCAGTAAATGAAAAAGCATCTTTAACAAAAGGAAAGAAAAATAAAATACTAGGACAGGAATCTCCTTTAGTCATTTAAGCCAAGAGCGTTCCTTATAAAAAACATACATGATCAACACAAATTCTATTCATCCTCTAGAGTTTATATTGGTCTTATGAACAGAAATCAATGTTTTTCATTCATCCCAGTTTTATAATTTTTTTTTTTTAATGATACCACTGTGGCTTACAGGGTAATTTTTCCACAGTCCTTCAGTTAGATAGGGCATGTTAGGAAGGAAAGGGATTAAGGGAATGAAATAATCATTTAGTAAGTACCCACTATGTGCCATACATTGTGCTAAGAAGTTTGAAAATAAATCTTTTGAACCTGATAGCAATCCTATGATATAGAGGTTCTTATTTTACAAGTGAGCAACCTAAGGAAGAAAGTAACCGACTTGCCCAATGTCATGTTGAGAGTGTCCAAGGCCAGATGTGAATTCAAATCTTTGAGTCTCAAGGCTTACTGCTAACTAAAATATCCCTATATCAGGGAAAAAGGACTCAAGGCTCACAAAACTCAAAAGTGATTGGTCCAAGATCACATGGTTACTCCATATCAAGCTTTGATCTTGAGATGTTAGCACACTTTCTCATGTGTTCAGCTACTTCAAATCAAATATTTATTGATTATTTCTTATTTCATCTATGTTGCTCTAAGTACTGTAAGATGAAATACATTATACAAGCCTTGCTCTTAGTGCAAGTTAGTAAGATGAGATATTTCATATGCTTCCTTATATTTGTTTCTTTTTTTTTAATGTAAATTCTAAATGAGTTCAATGTAGGAATACATGACTGGGGAGAAAAATGTTAGGGGAAGATTTACAGACAAGATTAAATTAGATAGGATTTAAATGAACCACAAGAAGAGAAAATAATTTTTGAGCTGAGGAAATGGTGAGAGTAAGGAATAAAAAGGGAAAATTACAAGGTTTATTCAGGACACAGAGAATAGACCAATTAGAACAGAATTCAAATTGGAAATTATTTCCCATAATGGAATGGAATATTAACAAGAGTAATTAGAGACAGATTTTTGCATGGCTTAAAAAAAGGATGGGCTGGAGCCAAGATGGCAGAAATGACACACATTTCTCTCTGACCTTCTTTATAACCCTCACAATAATTATGAAATTCACCCTCTGAATTAGCTCTGGTCTGGCAGAACCCATAAATATTGGGAGTGCAACAAATTATCAGCAGAAGATAATTTCAAAGATCTATTTCAATGGGAAAGGGGAGGGAGGCAGCCTAACACAAATAGCTGACCACAAACGCCAGCACAAACAGCACATAATCCTGGGGCATTGCTGATTCCTCTGGAATTGCTAACACTGTGGGGCTGTGCAGAATCTATGTGGCAGAGAATCTATAGGGAGGAATTTATAGGAATCTACAGTGCTCTGTTCTAGTAAGCCAGTGATCAGCAAAGAAGTTATTAAAAATCCAACACAAACACAAAACATCAATAGTGAAAACCAAAATTCCAGAATCTCACAAGACCTGGCCATGCCCACCCACACAGGAATGAATCAACATTGACCAGGTCAGCCTCAGCCACTTGGAAAACTTCCCTCAATCTAAAAGCAGAACTTAACTTAAAAAAAAAATGAGTAAAAAAGTAAAGAGGACTCTAATCATTAACAGCAGATTGTCTCCAAATGAAGACTCGAAAGGCAATAAAACCTGGCCTCCATCATAGAAGACACTCCTAAAAGAAATTAAAAAGGATTTTAAAAGACAGTTAAAAGAAAAATGGGGAAATGAAATGAAAATTTTGCAAGAAGATTTGAAAAAGGCAACACAGAAACCATCTGAAGAAAATTCACTATAAAATAGACTTAGTGAAATGGAAAAAGCATATAGCTCATTAAAAGATAAATTTGATGAAATGGAAAAAGAAAGCAACTCCCAGAAAAACAGAATTGGTGAAACGGAAAAAGAAAATAACTCCTTAAAAAAACAAAATTTGTGAAATGGAAAAAAAAAATCCGTAGAACAAAACAACTCATTTAAAAATTCAATTGGACAAATACAAAAAGAAGTAAATGAAGAAAATAACTCACTAAAATTCAGAATTGAACGAATGGAAATGAATGACTCAATGAGACAACAAGAATAAATCAAGCCAAATCAAAAAGAAAAAAAAAAAAGAAAGAAAAAATATAAAATATAAAAATATAAAATATCTAATTGGGAAAACAACTGACTCGGAAAAGAGATCTAAGAGAGACAATCTAAGGTTTATTGGACCCCCTGAAATAAGTGATGAAAAAAAGAACCTAGACATTATCTTTCAGGAAATCATTGAAGAGCACAGCCTGGATATCATACAAACAGAAGGTAAAATGACCATTGAAAGAATTCACTAAATGCCTACTGAAAAAGACCCCAAAATTAAAACCCCAAGGAATATCATGGCTACATTTGAGAAATATCAGACCAAGGAAAACTTATTACAAGCAGCCAGAAAGAAACAATTCAAATATCTAGGAGCCACAATAAGGACTACTCAAGACCTACTACTTTAAAGGATCAAAGGGCCTGGAATCTGATATTCCATAAGGTGAAGGAACTTGGAATGCAGCCACAAATAAATTACCCTGCAAAACTGAGCATTTTCTTTTAGGGAAGAAGATTGACATTCAATAAAACTAGTGAATTCTATATATTTTTGAGAAAAAGACCAAAGCTAAACAAAAAATTTGATCTCCAAATAGAGAACTCAAAAGAAGTATAAAAAGGTAAAAGGAAAAACTCTTGAGAACTGTATTTCTGTTATGGATATACATTGAGAGAACATGTATAATCTGATTTTACTGTTATAAAAAAGAAACTAGAGATGGAAAGGGCATTCTAATAGGAGGAAAAAAAAGGAGAAACTGGAGATAAAATGAGGGAAATTATATCTCAGGAAGAGGCAAAGAAAACATATTATAATTGAGGGAAAGAAGGCAGAGTGATGAATACCATGTGAATCTTACTTTCATCAGACTTGGCCCAAAGAAAGAATATTAGATATATTTGTTTTAAACAAACAAAAAAAAATCTCTCGCCTTATAGAAGAGTCAGAGGAGAATAGGGAAAAGGGAAGGGGTAGGCTAAATAGAAGGGAAAAGAGAAATAGTAAGGGAAAGGTATAAGAAAGAGGGAGGACTGCTTGAGGCAAGAAGTACTCATAAGTAAAATACTGAGGAGGAGGGAAAGGGGAAAAGGAAAAGAAAAATATAATTTGGGTTTATAAGATGGTAGGAAATATAAAATTAGTAGTTTGAATTGTAAATATGAATGGGATGAATTCTCCCATAAAATATAAGCAGATAGCAGACTGGATTAAAAGCCAGAATCCTACAATATATTGTTTATAAAGAACAGATTTAAAGCAGAGTGATACATAACAGAGTAAAGGTAAAAGAAAAGACTGGAGCAGAATCTATTAGGCTTCAGGTGAAGTAAAAAAAAAAAAAAAAAAAAAAGCTTAGGTAGCCATCCTCATATCAGATCAAGCAAAAGCAAAAATTGATCTAAGTGAAAGAGATAAGGAAGGAAACTATATCTTGCTGAAGGTTGCCATAGGTAATGAAGGAATATCAATATTAAATATATATGCAGAAAGTGCTGTAGCATCTAAATTCCTAAAGAAGTTAAAAGAGTTGCAAGAAGAAATAGCAGAAATATAATATTAGGAGATCTCAAACTTGCTCTCTCAGAACTAGATAAATCAATCCACAAAATAAATAAGTTAAAGAGGTAAATAGAATACTAGAAAAATTAGGCATGATAAATCTGTGGAGGAAACTGAATGGAGACAGAAAGGGGTACACTTTCTTCTCGGCAGTTCATAGAGCCTATACAAAAAATGACCACATATTAGGACACAAATACCTCAAAATCAAATGCAAAAAGGCAGAAATAGTAAATGCATTTTTTTTCAGATCACAAAGCAATAAAAGATACATTCAATAAAATGTCAGGGGAAAATAGACGAAAAAGAAATTGGAAACTAATCTCATCCTAAAAAATGAATGGGTAAAACAGCAAATCATAGACACAATCAATAATTTCAACTAAGATAATGACAATAATGAAACAATGTACCAAAATTTGTGGGATACATCCAAAGCAAAAATAAGTGAAAATTTTATAACTCTGGATACTTACTTGAATAAAATAGAGAAAAAGAAGATCAATAAATTGGGCTTGTAACTAAAAAAAAAAGTTAGAAAAAGAGCAAATGTTTAAACCCGAATCAAATACCAAACTTGAAATTCTAAAATTAAAAGGAGAGATAAATAAAATTAAAATCAATTAATAAATAAAGCAAAGAGGTGGTTTTATGAAAACAACAACAACAACAACAAATACACAAACCTTTAGTTAATTTGATAAGAAAAGGAAAGAGGAAAATCAAATTGTAAGTTTCAAAAATGAAAAGGGAGAACTATCCATCAAATGAAAAGGAAACTAGAGCAATTGTCAGGAGTTGCTTCACCCAACTTTATGCCAATAAATTTGACAACCTAAGTGAAATAGAGAAATACCTATAAAAGTATAGATTGCGCAGATTAACAGAAGAGGAAATAAATTACTTAATAGTCCAATTTGAGAAAAAGAAATAGAACAATCTATTAATCAACTCGCTTAATAAAAATCCCCAGGACCAGTTGGATTAATATGTGTATTCTACCAAACATTTAAAAAACAAAAAACAATTAATTCCTTTTTTTAAAATTTGTTTTTGTTTTATTTTATTAATTTTATAATTATAACATTTTTGACAGTACATATGCAGAGGTAATTTTTTACAATATTATCCCTTGTACTCCCTTCTGTGACGAATTTTTCCCCTTCTTCCCTCCCCCCTCCCCTAGATGGCAGGCATTCCCATACATAATAAATATGTTATAGTATATCCTAGGTACAATATATATGTGCAGAACCGAATTTTGTTGTTGTTGTTGCAAAGGAAGAATTGGATTCAGAAGGTAAAAATAATCTGGGGAGAAAAACAAAAAATACTAACAGTTTACACTCATATCCCAGTGTTCCTTTTCTGGGTGGAGCTGATTCTGTCCATCATTGATCAATTGGAATTAGATTAGCTCTTCTCTATGTTGAAGATATCCACTTCCATCAGAATACATCCTCATACAGTATCTTTGTTGAAGTGTATAATGATCTCCTAGTTCTGCTTGTTTCACTCAGCATCAGTTGATGTAAGTCTCTCCAAACCTCTCTGTATTCATCCTGTTGATCATTTCTTACAGAACAATAATATTCCATAACATTCATATACCATAATTTAACCAAGCATTCTCCAATTGATGGGCATCTGTTCATTTTCCAGTTCTAGCCACTACAAAAAGGGCTGCCACAAACATTTTGGCACATACAGGTCCCTTTCCCTTTTTTAGTATTTCCTTGGGATCAAAGGGTATGCCTAGTTTGATAACTTTTGGGGCATTATTCCAGATTGCTCTCCAGAATGCTTGGATTCTTTCACAACTCCACAAACAATGCATCAGTGTCCCAGTTTTCCTACATCCCCTCCAATATTTATCATTATTTGTTCTTGTCATCTTAGCCAATCTGAGTGTAGTGCTATCTCAGAGTTCTCTTAATTTGCATTTCTCCGATCAATAGTAATTTGGAACACTCTTTCATATGAGTGGAAATAGTTTCAATTTCATCATCTGAAAATTGTCTGTCATATCCTTTGGCCATGTATCAATTGGAGAATGGCTTGATTTCTTATAAATTAAAGTCAATTCTCTGTATATTTTGGAGATGAGGCCTTTATCAGAGCCTTTAACTGTAAAAATGTTTTCCCAATTTGTTACTTCCCTTCTAATCTTGTTTGCATTATTTTGTTTGTACAAAAGCTTTTCATTTGATGTAATCAAAATTTTCTATTTTGTGATCAATAATGATCTCTAGTTCTCCTTTGGTCACAAATTCCTTCCTCCTCCACAAGTCTGAGAGGTAAACTATCCTATGTTCCTCTAATTTATTTATGATCTCCTTCTTTATGCCTAAATCTTGGACCCATTTTGATCTTATCTTAGTATGTGGTGTTAAATGTGGGTCCATGCCTAGTTTCTGCCATACTCATTTCCAGTTTTCCCAGCAGTTTTTGTCAAATAATGAATTCAAATGTTGAGATCTTTGAGTTTGTCAAACACTAGATTGCTAATTTTATTCACTATCTTGTCCTGTGAACCTAACCTATTCCACTGATCAACTAGTCTATTTCTTAGCCAATACAAAATGGTTTTGGTGACTGCTGCTTTATAATATAGTTCTAGATCAGGTATAGCTAGGCCACCTTCATTTGACTTTTTTTTTCATTACTTCCCTTGAAATTCTCGACCTTTTGTTCTTCCATATGAATTTTGTTGTTATTTTTTCTAGATCATTAAAATAGTTTCTTGGGAGTCTGATTGGTATAGCACTAAATAAATACATTAGTTTGGGGAGTACTGTCATCTTGATTATATTCACTCGGTGTATCCAAGTGCACTTAATGTCTTTCCAATTATTTAAATCTGACTTTATTTTTGTGGCAAGTGTTTTGTAATTTTGCTAAAAAATTCCTGACTTTCCTTTGGTAGATATATTCCCAAATATTTTATACTATCAACAGTTATTTTGAATGGAATTTCTCTTTGTATCTCTTACTGTTGGATTGCGTTGGTGTAATGTACAAAAATGCTGAGGATTTACATGGATTTATTTTGTATCCTGCAACTTTGCTAAAGTTCTGAATTATTTCTAATAGCTTTTTAGAAGAGTCTTTGGGGTTCTGTAAGTATACAATCATGTCATCTAAAAAGAGTGATAGTTTAATTTCCTCATTACCGACTCTAATTCCTTGAATCTCTTTCTCGGCTCTTATTGCTGAGGCTAGCATTTCTAGTACAATATTGAATAGTAATGGTGATAGTGGGCAAACTTGTTTCACTTGTGATCTTACTGGGAAAGGTTCCAGTTTATCGCCATTATATGTGATGTTTACTGATGGTTTTAAATCTATGCTCCTTATTATTTTAAGGAATAGTCCATTTATTCCTATACTCTCAAGTGTTTTTAGTAGGAATGGATGTTGTATTTTATCAAATGCTTTTTCTGCATCTATTGAGATTATCATATGGTTTTTGTTAATTTGGTTATTGATATAGTCGATTATGGTAATAGTTTTCCTAATATTGAACCAGCCCTGCATTCCTGGTATAAATCCCGCTTGGTCATAGTGTATTATCCTGGGGATGATTTTCTGTAGTCTTTTTGCTAATATCTTATTTAAGATTTTAGCGTCAATATTCATTTAGGAGATTAGTCTATAGTTTTCTTTTTCTGTTTTCAGCCTACCTGATTTAGGTATCAGTACCATGTCTGTGTCATAAAAGGAATTTGGTAGGACTCCTTTAATCCCTATTTTTTTCAAATAGTATATATAGCATTGGAGTTAGTTGTTCTTTAAATGTTTGGTAAAATTCACATGTAAATCCATCTGGTCCTGGGGATTTTTTCTTAGGGAGTTGGTTAATAGCTTGTTCTACTTCTTTTTCTGAAATGGGACTATTTAGACTATTTACTTCTTCCTCTGTTAATCTGGGCAAGCTACAATTTTGAAGGTATTCTTCTATTTCATTTAAGTTATCGAATTTATTGGCATAAAGTTGAGTAAAGTAGCTCCTAACTATTGTTCTAATTTCCTCTTCATTAATGGTGAGTTCTCCCTTTTCATTTTCAAGACTAACAATTTGCTTTTCCTCTTTCCTTTTTTTAATCAGATTTACTAAGGGTTTGTCTATTTTGTTGGCTTTTTTTTTCATAGAACCAACTCTTAGTTTTATTAATTAATTCAATAGTTTTTTTTTTTGTTTGTTTTGTTTTGTTTTGTTTTGTTTTTTACTTTCAATTTTATTAATCTCATCTTTTATTTTTAGAATTTCAAGATTTGTGTTTGTCTGGGAGTTTTGAATTTGTTCCTTTTCTAGCATTTTTAGTTGTAAGCCCAATTCGTTGACCCTCTCTTTCTCTATTTTATGCAAGTAGGCTTCTAGAGATATAAAACTTCCCCTTATTACTTCTTTGGCTGTATCCCACACATTTTGGTATGATGTCTCATTATTGTCATTTTCTTGGGTATTTATTAATTATGTCTATGATTTGCTGTTTTACCCAATAATTCTTTAGTATAAGATTATTTAGTTTCCAATTTTTTTTTTGTTCTATTTTTCCCTGGCTTTTTATTGAATGTAATTTTCATTGCATTGTGGTCTGAAAAGGATGCATTTACTATTTCTGCCTTACTGCATTTGATTTTGAGGTTTTTATGTCCTAATATGTGGTCAATTTTTGTATAGGTTCCATGAAATGCTGAGAAGAAAGAGTACTCCTTTCTGTCTCCATTTAACTTTCACCCAAGATCTACTTTTCTTGTCTTCTATTTACCTCTTTGACTTCTTTCTTATTTATTTTGTGGTTTGATTTATCTAATTCTGAGAGTGTAAGGTTGAGATCTCCCACTATTATACTTTTGCTGTCTATTTCTTTTTGCAGCTCTCTTAATTTCTCTTTTAAGAATTTAGATGCTGGACCACTTGGTGCATATATGTTTAATATTGATACTGCTTCATTATCTATGCTACCCTTTAATTAGATATAATGCCCTTCCTTATCTCTTTTAATTAGATCAATTTTTGTTTTTGCTTGATCTGAGATGAGGATGGTTACCCTTCCTTTTTTTGGTTTCACCTGAAGCATAGTAGATTCTGCTCCACCCTTTTACTTTTAGTTTGAATGTATCACCCTGTTTCAGGTGTGTTTCCTGTGAACAACATATAGTAGGATTCTGGCCTTTAATCTAGTCTGCTAACTGCTTCCTCTTTATGAGGGAGTTTACCCCATTCACATTTATGGTTAGAATGACTAATTCTATATTGCTTGCCATCCTGTTAACCCCTGCTTATGCTTTTCTCCTTTCCTTCCCTCTTACCCCCTTACCCAGTATTAAACTTGTGAGCATCACTTGTTTTTCATAACCTTCCCTTTTTAGTATCCCTCTCCCACCTTAATGTTCCTCCCCATATTTTACCCCTTTTCCTCACAATTTCTGTATTCCTTTCCCTTTAGCTTATTCCTTCCCTCCCACTTTTCAATGAAGTGGAAGAAGTTTCACCATAAATCGATTATGTCTATTGATGCACAATGTGTTCATCCCCCTCCTTTCTTTCCCTCAGATATAATAGCTTACCTTTGCCTCTTTATGAGATGTAGTTACCACTACTTTACCCTTTTTTATGATATAGTTTCCTTTTTACCTCTAGTTTCTAGGACAAATTATACATGTTTTCTTTACATATCTTTATGGCAGAAATATAGTTCTCAAGATTTCTTTTTACCTTTTTAGAAATCTCTTGAGTTCTGTATTTGAATATCAAACATTTTGTGTAGATCTGGTTTTTTCATCAAGAATAGATAGAATTCATTTATTTTGTTAAATGTCCATCTTCTTCCCTGAAAAATGATGCTCATTTTTGCTGGTTAAGTTATTCTTGGCTGTATACCAAGTTCCTTAACCTTTCAGAATATCATATTCCAGGCCCTTCGTTCCTTTAATATGGACGCTGCTAGATCCTGGGTTATTCTTGACGTGACTCCTCCATATCTGAATTACTTTTTTCTAGTAGTTTCCAACATTTTTTCCTTCATCTGATGGTTCTTGAACTTGGCCACTATATGTCTTGGTGTTTTGATTTTAGGGTCCCTTTAAGTAGGTGATGGATGAATTTTTTCAATGTGTATTTTACCCTCTGTTTCCACAACGTCTGGGCAGTTCTCTTTGATAATTTCCTTGAAAATAGTGTCCAGGCTCTTTTTTTCCTCACATTTTTCAGGGAGTCCAATTATTCTCAAATTGTCTCTCCTGGATCTGTTTTCCAGGTCTGTTGTCTTTCCAATAAGGTACTTGATATTCTTTTCAATTGTTTCATTTTTCTGGTTTTGCTTGACTACTTCTTGGTTTCTCCTTGAGTCATTCATTTCTACTTGTTTCAAATCTAATTTTCAATGATGTATTTTCTTCACTCACTTTTTTTTTTATATCTTTTTGTAATTGTCCAATTGAGTTTCTATCTTCTATGGAATTTTTTTTTATTTCATCAATTTTATTTTTTAGAGAGCTGTTTTCTTTTTCCAGCTCACTAATCCTGTTTTGCTTGGAGTACTTTACCTTTTCTAATTCACTAATTTTGTTTTTCAATGATTTGATTTCTTTATCCACTCTGTCTTTAAATTCATGGGATGACTTCTCCAGACTCTCTTGCCAAGCTTCCCTTTCCTTTTCCTACTTCTCTTCTATCTCTCTTGCGAGAACCTTTTTGATTTCCTCCATGAGAGTTTTGTGTATTGAAGAGCAGCTCAAATCACCCTTAGGGGATTTCTCTAGAGACATTCTGCTTTTAGTCTCCTCAGTGTTTGAAGTCTGCTCTCTGTCCATACAGAAGCTGTCAATGGTTAGAGCCCTTTTAAATTTTTTGTTTATTTTGTCAGAGCAGGAATCGAAAAAAACAAATTGACAAGAGAAACAATTGGTCTGTTTCTGGGAGGGAGGATGAGGTTGGATGGTGGTACCAGGCTTTCTCTACAGACTGCGGAAGACAGCAGCAAGGCACTAACAGGACAGTGATGGCTGTACTGTGTCTGTGCTCTGAGGCTCTAAGAACACGCTGAGTCATTCCAGGTGGGGGTGGGGGTTGCCGGGACCAGACAGACGCTAGCTTTCTGGGGTTTTATTCTTTACCTCTGGTGTTTACACCTTCTCTGCTGATCCTAGCTTGCTATCAAGAAGGAATATCCACACTGGGTTAAAGGTCATTTAGGAGAACAGATAACACCCCTCCCCCCTTGGGTCTTCACAGTGTGAGCTGCCTGCCTCACTCTGGCTGCTTGCCCTCAGTCTGTGCCCAGTTTGTTCACCCCTGTCCCTGAGCAAACACAAACCTTTTCTGGCGAATTTCAAGGATGTCTTCTGTTGGTGATTATTTGTGGGTTTCTTTTCTGGTCGAGCATTAATTCTGAGGCTTGTCATGAAGTAAGTCCTGAGAGAAAACTCAGAGCTCAAGCAGCTGTCTGCCTCCACGCTGCCATCTTGGCTGGAAGTCCAAAAACAATTAATTCCAATAGTATATCAACTATCTGAAAAAATAGGGAATGAAGAATTCTTACTAAATTCCTTTTATGACACAGGCACAGATTAAGTTACTGATACCTAAACGAGGTAGAATGAAAACAGAGAAAGAAAATTGCAGACCAATCTTACTAATGAATATTGATGCAAAAATCTTAAACAAAATATTAGCAAAGAGATTACAAATAATCACCCCCCAGGATAATACAGCACAACCAAATAGGATTTATACTACGAATGCAGGGCTGGTTCAATATTAGGAAAACTATTAGCATAATTGAGTATATCAGTAACCAAATTAATTTTTTAAAAATGTGATTATCTTAATAGATGTAGAAAAAGCATTTGATAAAATCCAACACCCATTCCTATTATAAACACTAAAGAGTATAGGAATAAATTGACATTTCCTTAAAATAGTCAGTAGCATCCATTTAAAACCATCAGCAAGCATCATATGTTATGTGGATAAACTAGTAGAAACATTCCCAAAACTTTCCCAATAAGATCAGGGATGAAACAAAGTTGCCCGCTATCACCATTGCTATTCAGTATTTAATTAGAAATGCTAGCCTTAGCAATAAGAGAAGAAAAAAAGATTAAGGAAATTAGAACGGGATAATGAGGGAACCAAATTATTGCTTTTTGCAGATGATATGATAATATACTTAGACAACCCCACAGAATCAAGTAAAAAGCTACTCAAAATAATCCACAACTTTAGCAAAGTTGTTGGATACAAAATAAATCCACATAAATCATCAAAATCCAATAGCAAGAAATACAAAGAGAAATTCCATTTAAAATAAATGTTGGTTATATAAAATGCTTGGAAATGTATCTGCCAAGGGAAAGTCCGGAACTACAAAACACTTTCCACACAAATAAAGTCACATCTAAGGAACTGGAAAAATATCAAGTGCTTGTGGATTGGTTGAGCAAATGTATTAAAGATGACAATACTCCCTAATCTATTTATTTAGTTCTATACCAATTTAACTCTCAAGAAACTATTTTACTGAACTAGAAACAATAACAACAAAAATTCATGTCAAAGAACAAAAGATCAAGAATTTCTAAGGAATTAATGAAGAGAAAAGCAAATGAAACTGGCCTAGCTGTAACAAATCTAAAACTATATTATGAAGCAGTAGTCATCAAAACCATTTGGTACTGGCTAAGAAATAGAGAAGTTGATCAGTGGAATAGGTTAGGTTCACAGAACAAAATAGGCAATGACAATAACAATGTAGTATTTGACAAACATAAAGACCCCACTTGTTGGGATAAGAATTCACTATTTGTCAAAAACTGCTGGGAAAATTGGATACTTCTGTGGCAGAAAGTAGGTATTGACCCACACTTAACACCATATTTCAATATAAGATCAAAATGGCTTCATGATTTAGACATGAAGAAAGTTACTACAAACAAATTAGAAGAACAAAATAGGACAGTTTCCTCTCAGATCGATGGAGGAGGAAGGAATTTGTCACCAAAGATGAACTAGAAATCATTATTGATCATAAAGTAGATAATTTGGTTATATTAAGTTAAAAAAATTTTGTACAAACAAAATTAATGCAGACAAGATTAGAAGAGAAGCAATAAACTGGGAAAACATTTTTATATCCAAATGATCTAATAAAGATTTCATTTCTAAGATATATAGAGAATTGACTCAAATTTATAATAGTTCAAGCCATTCTCCAATTGATAAATGGTCAAAGAATATGAACAAATAATTTTCAGATGAAGAAATTGAATCTAATTGTATTCACATGAAAAGGTGCTCCAAATCACTATTGAGCAGAGAAATGTTAAAACAACTCTGAGATACTATTACACACCTGTCAGATTTGCTAGGAAATAGGAAAAGATAATGATGATGTTGGAAGGGATGTGGGAAAACTGGGACACTGATACATTGTTGGTAGAACTATGAACAGATCCAACCATTCTGGAGAGTAGTTTGGAAATATGCTCAAAAAGTTACATGCATACCCTTTGACTCTACACTGTTTCTACTGGTATTATATGCCAAAGAGATCTTAAAGGAGCGAAAGGGACCCATATGTGCAAAAATGTTTGTAGCAGCCCTCTTTTGTAGTGGCAAAAAACTTGAAACTGAACAGATGCCTTTCAATTGCTGAATGGCTGAATAAATTATGGTATATGAATGCTATGGAATATTATTGTTTTGTAGAAAACAACCAGCAAGATAATCTCAGATAGGCCTGGAGATACCTACATGAACTGATGCTAAGTGAAATGAGCAGAACCAGGATATCATTATAGAGGGCAACAACTAGACTATAAGACAATCAGTTATGATGGATGTGGCTCTATTCAATATTGAGATGATTCAAACCAAGTCCACTTGGGCAAGAGCCATCTACACCCAGACAGAGAACCATGGGAACAAAGCATGGATCACTGTAATATTTTGTTGTCTCCAGAAACTGCTGATTGCTCTCTGGGAGGAGATCTGCTGTTTCAACTGCCGCCAACTCTGACCTCGTGTAGAGACTCTTCTTCCTCCAGAGAGCCGACTCAAGTCTGGCCCAGACAAGACTCTTTCTCCTCCAGAGAGCTGCTCCAACTCTGACCTAAAACAGAGACTCTTCTCTATCTCTTGAGTGCCACCCTCTTTTATCCTCCCAGAGAATGGGTATGGGATAACGCAAGGGCTTCTGGGAAAAATTACTTCAACCAATGAACTTGCTCCTCCTAAACATGCAAGCTCCTCCCCAGGAGTTCACAGGAGTAAAACTCCTTTTAAAGGCCGGAACTAGAGAATTGTTAAGTACCGACTTAGCACTTAGTAAGAACCTGATATCTCATTATCTCATTAGCACTTAGTAAGAACCTAACATCTCCCCCTTTCTTTTGATTTAGAACATAGGGTGGTCATGACCTTGAAACATAAATCCATCAATATGGAAGGCATTACACATAATTACATAGATTACATAAACACATAGTAACATAGTAACATAATACATGCTAGAAGTATATAACAAATAACATAATCAAATAATCATAAATTGAGAATTTATAAATGTCCATAAGTCCATTATTCATTAGTCTCATCTTGTGTTAGGAAATCCAATGATTCCTGCTGTTTTTAAAGTTATTTAACAGTCTTCTTATTAGCCATGCTCTTTCAGTGTCAGATGTTTCTTAGATTTTCTCCTATGTTTTGAGGTCTTTCTCTTTTTCTGTCTCTCTCTGATGGACAAGGCGAATACGACTCATTGGCATCCATCTGATTCCTTCTGCATCTGAAGAAATACAAGCAAACCCTCTCCCCCAGGCAGTTAACCTATCTAGTCCCTTCCATTCACCACTTTCTGGGTCTTTCCACATCACCTAGAGATTATCTAAGGACAGTGGAGCTGCTCGCACTGAACACTGCCCTTCTGGTGGGTTATAAAACCTGTCTGCCGGAGCCAGTGCATCTTTGTCAAAAAATTAGAAAATTAATGGTATAGAGAATTAAATTTAGAAGTTTTCTAGGGTTACCTGTGGCTCCCCCTTTCTTGTGTTTTTGGAGGAATGTCTTAATGTCTCTGTTTCTTCTCTCTACTATCACCTGACCTTGCGGATTAAAAGGTGTTCCAGTGGTGTGTAAAATCTTATACTGCGCACAAAAGTGTGCAAAATGTTTAGAAGAATATGCAGGTCCATTATCTGTTTTTATTTCTTGTGGCACACCCATAATTGCAAATGCTTGGATAAGGAATTCAGTGACCACTCAGGCTGTTTCTTTTGCTGTTGGCACTGCAAAAGTGAATCCTGAAAAGGTATCTACCACCATGTAGATAAAAGACAGATGACCAAAAGATTTATAGTGGGTCACATCCATTTGCCAGATTTTATTGGGTCTCAAACCACGAGGATTCTTCCCTGGAGGGAGTGTAGGAGGGTGGAAAGGAAGACAAGCTGTACAACATTTTATTATGCTCCTAGCTTCCTCTCTTGTTATTCCAAATTGTAAATGTAAAGCTCATGCAGCCTTTTAGAATGAGATTCTTGTGCTTCCCGAAATAAAAGAGTACTGGCTAACATAGTTAAAAGGCTGTCTGCCTTTGAATTTCCGTCAAAAATAGGACCTGGAAGTCTACTATGTGAGTAGACATACAAGATATAAATCTTGCCTGGATGCTTTCTCACTTGCTCTTGAAGTTCCTTAAAGAGATGATAAATATTAGAGGCTGCAAATTTTATTTGGGCTGTGGCAATTCTTTGTACTACACCTACTGAATAGGCTGAATCAGTAATTATATTTATGTCTCCTGGATGATAGCAAACAATTCATTCTGTTGAGTGGACTGAAAAGGAGTCCTGACTACTCTCTTTATGGTTAAATTATGAGAGTATACAGCACAAATATTTTCTTTGGAGGAGTCTGTAAAGATTGTTGGTCCTTTAAGAGGAACCTTAGAAACCTTTTTTTCAAAAATCCATCGCCAATTATGTAGTAGCCGGGTTATCTTTAATGGAGACCCATGTGCAAAATTTGGAGCTGTGGCCAATAAAATTTGCCATTTTGGGATGGTCTCACAGCATACATTAATTTGTGCATTAGTATAGGATGTGCATATTCTTTCAGGACTTATCCCAGATAATTGTACTACTCTCATAATGGTCTTTAATAAAAAACTTTTTATTGACAGTATATGTGCATGGGTAATTTTTTACAACATCATTCCTTGCACTCACTTAGGTTCCAACTTTTTCCTTCCCTCCCTCCACCCCCTTCCCTAGATGGCAGGCAGTCTTATGCATGTTCAATTTGTTATAGTATATCCTAGGTACAATATATGTGTGCAGAACCGAACAGTTCTCTTGTTGCACAGGGAGAATTGAATTCAGAAGATAAAAATAACCTGGGAAGAAAAACAAAAATGCAAACAGTTCACACTTATTTCCCAGTGTTTCTTCTCTGGGTGTGGCTGATTCTGTCCTTTGTTGATCAATTGGAACTTAATTAGATCTTCTCTTTGTCAAAGATATGCATTTCCATCAGAATACATCCTCATACAGTATTGTTGCTGGGTGTATAGCACTTAGTAAGAACCTAATATCTCATTATCTCTTTAGCACTTAGTAAGTACCTAACATCTCATTATCTCATTAGCACTTAGTAAGAACCTAACAGATCACAACATAGCATTCTCACATTCTCTGTTGTTATTTGCTTGCATTTCGTTTTTTCTCAGTTTTTCCTTTTCTTCCTTTTTGATCTGATTTTTCTTGTGCAACAAGATAACTGTATAAATATGTATACATATATTGGATCTAACATGTACTTCAAAATATTTAACATATATTGGACTATCTGCCTGCTAGGGGAGGGGATGGAGGGAGGGAAGGAGGGGAAAATTTGCAACAAAAGGTTATGCAAGGGTCAATGTGGGAAAAAAATTTCCCATACATATGCTTTGCTTTGTAATAAAAAGCTGTAATACATTAAAAAAAAAATGATGGACTTAAGATTTGGGCTTCAAGTGTTTGGCCTACTGAAAACAAGAAAAGTGGGAGAAATGAAGCAACATATCGAAAAGGCATCTATGACAATAAACTCTGTAACTTTTAGAATAAAATCTTCTGTTGTTTTATAACTGATGCATTCAATTATGTTGATAGCTTTTCTAACATTGAACCAGCTGTACATTAGTAATATTAATCCCACTTTGTTTTATTAGTGTATGATCCTTTTGAAACATTGCTGTGATTTCCTTGCTAATATTAAATGTGATTTTAAATGTAAAAACCTTTATCCAGTTATGAGAAATTATCACTAAAACATACTCAAGTCTTTTTTATTCCACTAGAAACATTTGCAGAAGAATAATTTATATGATAAAAACAACACATGTATGCATTATTTATATAAATGTAAGTTTATTAATTTATTAATCATTCATATCTATCCAGTTCTTATAGTCTAATCTTATTCCATTCTCAAAGGTGAGTATTGTAAATTTTTTAGTTAAATTTTACATCTTTGTCTTATCCCTCTCTCTTTTTTAAAATTGGCAGACATGGATACATATACATATATATATATAATTTTTTTAACCAGAATCTAGGAATACATACACATATATATAAATATGCATGTATATATGTCTATACCTCAAGCTCTAAAGAAACAGTCGAATTGCTTCCTCAAAGTTTCATATCCTATTAATTTAAAAATAAGACCCTTTATATTTTTTCTTATCCCTCTCTGAAAACATATAGAGATATATACAGCTATCTATCTATTCTAAAAAAGGAAAAACAAAGAGAAACAAAGAGAGAGAACATAAACCATAAAACATGGTGCAATGAGAGCCAAAATATTAATTTGAAGGAATGATGTTTTAAAAGTGTTACTTTGCAGCTGATGCATCCCTGGAGTTGAGTTTCAGAGCTGAGATATCCCTGCTCAATTCTCAGTTGTATATGAGCCTTAATCAAGGAACACCCACTGATGCAGAAGGAGAGGGGAGATGATGGGAAGTGACCTTGTTAGAGAAAAACAAGAGGGGATTCCCAAACTTTTATGCTTGCCAGCCATTGTGGCTTACTCCCTACCCCCCACAAAGTGAATACCATACACCCATATTTATGGCAGCAGATGAGTGTTTACAGGCAACTTTTGTCTAATCTTGGTTCCAAAGATTCTTCTCCAACCCATTTACCAGGATATCTCTTATGTTGTTTGATGATACATCTATTATATAGTGTTAAATGAAAACAATAATACCATCATAAAACAATAAGAAAAAAAAATAAAAAAAACCCAAAAAACTAACTACTTCCCCTTCCCAAGGAACAAATGGGTCAAAGAACAAATCATAGAAATAATTATTAATTTCATAAAAGAGACTAACAACGATGCTACAATGTTAGCCAAAGCAGCACTTCAGGGAATTTTTACATTTCTAAATGCAGATATCAATTAAAGCAAGAAATAGCAGAGTAATGAATTGGACATGCAATGAAGAAAAAGAAATAATTAAAAAATTTTAAAATCCTCAATTAAATGTCAAAGTGGAAATCTTGAAATTGAAAAAAGATATATTAATAGAATTAAAATATTTGTGTACTAAGAATAAAACTAAAAGCTGCATTTATGAAAAAATCCAATAAAATGGACAAACTATAGGTTGATTTGATTAAAAAGAAAAACAAAAAAACAACAACAAATTGCCAGAATCAAAAATGAAAAAAAGTGAATGCACTACCACTGAAGATGAAATTAAATTGATTAAAAGTTTATTTGTTTTTTTTCCAGTTATATGCCAATAAAACTGACAATTTAAGTCAAATGGATAAATGTTTATTTTCACAGGTATGGGCATCTACTTGTAGTAATTCTTAAATTCCTTTTTTTAATACATAAACTACTGAATTAATGATATTTCAGATAACTATATCTGCAATGGAACTCAGAATAATATCAAATTATAGTCTAAGAAGATTTCACATTGATTAGCTCATTTCTGCCTTGGAGATGTGACTTTCTTTTGAGGCCATTTCTTTTTGCCCTTGAACTCTGCCTGAGAACTGGATCTAGGCAATACAATAGGGTTTTGGATCCAGAACCAGTCAAAGGTCCCCTGACTAGTTGGCTGACCCTTACCATCAGTGTGTTAAAAGCTCCCAAAGTTGCTACTGCTGCTTCTGCAGATATCTTTGGGGCCTATTGTTGGCAATACTTACATGTGGCTATTCTACACTTCAGACCTGATCAGTACACCAGTGTGATACCCAGCATTTTGTTGGTTTTGCCTCTCCAAAATTTCAATTTTAGTATTTATTTTAAAGTTGTTTGGAGGGAAATTTGGGCGAGTTCAGTTAAATTTCTACTTTACCTGCTTGCCTCTGCCCTGAAACTAATTGTTTCTGTGATGTTAATAAATGAGCTTTATATTTTGTAACTTCAGATAAGGTAATGAAGCACTCTAGTCTTTACAAAGAAAGGATTTCTGATTCCAAGGGATCACAATTGATAATCTTCTAATGTCCCCATTTCCTTGAGACCAGAAACTTTACTGTTTCTCAGAATCTCTGATCCCTTGGAACAAGAAATGATAATAGTCCTTAGGGCTTCCCCTCTGTCCTGTCTAATATTTCTCCTCTCTGCCCTTAAACTCTGACTTAAAAATAGTTACAAAACAGCTTTTGGCTCTTTCCAGTATTAGCATGATTTCTTTATGATCAGTTGATAGGCCCTTATTTTCTCTGCTTCTGTTGCCACCATCTCATTCAAAAATTGGTGTTACATCCATATATGCTCTCATTCAGCTTCATTCCCATATCACAGATTTCTTTTTCTTCTTCTTTTTTTTTTTAAATAGTTTTTATTTACCAGATATATGCATGGGTAACTTCACAACACTGAAAATTACAAAACCTTTTGTTCTAATTTTTCCCCTCCTTCCCCCTCTCCCCCAGATAGCAGGTTCACCAATACATGTTCAATATGTTAAAGTATAAATTAAATGCAACATATGTATACATGTCCAAATAGTTGGTTTGCTGTATACAAAGAATTAGACTTTGAAATAGTGTACAATTAGCCTGTGAAGGAAATCCAAAATGCAGGCAGACAAAATTAGAAGGATTGGGAATTCCATACAGTGGTTCATAGTCATCTCCCAGAGTTCTCCCGCTGGGTGTAGCTGGTTCAGTTCATTACTGCTCTATTGGAACTTATCTGGTTCATCTCATTGTTGAAAATGGCCACATCCATCAGAATTGATCATCATATAATATTGTTGTTGAAGTATACAACAATCTTCTGGTCCTATTCATTTCACTCAGCTTCAATTCATGTAAGTCTCTCCAGGCCTTTCTGAAATCATCCTGTTGGTCATTTCTTATAGAACAATAATATTCCATAATATTCATATACCACAATTTATTCAGCCATTCTCCAATTGATGGGCATCCACGTAGTTTCCAGTCTCTGGCCACTACAAAGAGGGCTGCCACAAACATCCTTGCACATACAGGTCCCTTTCCCTTCTTTAAGATCTCTTTGGGATATAAGCCCAGCAGTTTGATAAATTTTTGAACATAGTTCCAAAATGCTCTCCAGAATGACTGGATATATTTACAATTTCACCAACAATGTATTGGTGTCTCTGTTTTTCCACATCTGCTCCAACATTCTGTATTATCTTTCCCTGTCATTCTAGCCAATCTTACAGGTGTGTAGTGATATCTCAGAGTTGTCTTAATTTGCATTTCTATGATTAATAATGACTTGGAGCATCTTTTCACATGACTAGAAATAGTTTCAATTTCTTCATCTGTGAATTGTCTATTCATATCCTTTGACCATTTATCAATTGGAGAATGGCTTGATTTCTTATAAATTAGAGTCAATTCTATATATATATTTTGGAAATGAGGCCTTTATCGGAACCTTTGACTGTGAAAATGTTTTTCCAGTTTATTGTTTCCCTTCTAATCTTATCTGCATTAGTTTTGTTTGTTCAAAAACTTTTCAATTTGATATAATAAAAGTTTTCTACTTTGTGATTAATAATGATCTCTAGTTCTTCTTTGGACATAAATTTATTCCTCTTTCACAAGTCTGAGAAGTAAACTATCCTATGTTCCTCCAATTTATTTATAATCTCATTCTTTATGTCTAGGTCATGAACCCACTTTGATCTGACCTTGGTGAACAGAGTAAGTGTGGGTCAATGCCTAGTTTCTGCCATATTAATTTCCAATTTTCCCAGCAATTTTTGTCAAACACTGAGTTCTTATCCCAAAGGCTGAGGTCCTTGGGTTTGTCAAACACTATATTATTAAAATTATTGATTATTTTGTCCTTTGGATCTAACCTATTCCATTGATCAACTAGTCTATTTCTTAACCAATACTAAATGGTTTTGGTAACCAGATCTCTCTTTCTAATCACTTATGTTTTCAAGGGCAAGAAGAAATTTTCACTCTTGAGTTTTTATAGGCTCTACTATTCTAGGATTCTATTTGAGACATTATTTTCAAGAAGTTTAGAGAGGATTGTTGGAAGAGCTCACCTGGACACTTTCTCTTCTCTACCATATTGGCTCCCAAGATTACCTTTTAAAATGAAATTTATTTAGAAAATAATGCTTTTTATTTTTGGATGAAAGAGTTGAGGGGGAGGAGAGATAAGAGATATATGAAGTTAAAGTGAATTATATATAATTGGTATCTTGAGAGTCCTATAATTCTTTTCTATAATTTTTTCTAGAAATTCATGCATTAGGCAGTAATCAGGAAATTTAGCTACTTTAATAACAATTCATTTTACAGTGGATTTTTAAAAAATATATATCATTAAATTTGACTGAACATGTTTAAAGTATAAAAGCAGAATTAGTGGAGGGATTGCATTTTGTTTAATTTGGTAACATTCCTAAGGTGAACACCAAAAAGGAAAAAAAAAATAGTAATATTTGGAATTACTATAACATGAGGAAGTTTTTTTGTTTTGTTTTTTTTCCCTCTTTCCTACCTTGTTTTTATTGCAAGGGGGGGGGGGTTGGGGAGAGGAGAAGCATGGGACAGGAAGGAGGGGAAGGAGTGTTTAATTGGTTGTTTGATTGCATTGAGTAAACTGATATAATTTATAGATCTCTTATTCAACAGGTTTTTTGGTTTTTTGTTGGTTGGTTGGTTTTTGTATAAATCCCTGATCTGGAGGTTTATCACAGGTAATTTGAATTTAAGAATGACATGTTTCTACTTGGAACTACCTGTTAAATTGGTTACATAGTTAACAATAGTTAAATGGAACATGCAAAAATAGTTTATCAGCCTCTAGAGGTGGGGAGAGATATATTTAAAATTTATCAAGAAAGCAATTAGTGAAGAAAAAGCTCTATGCTGAATAACAGAGAATTTAATGACTTGTTTCTTAAAATAAGATTATTTATGTTATTGCTTAACCACTCCAAATTAAAGGCTCAATTCATTGAAAATTATATAAGCTGCTAACTTCAGATATACATTTGTGTAGAAGATCTAATTTGGCAGAGGTGGGGCATTATATTTTAATCACATGCTTTGTTGTAATAAATGTTGTTCACCTGCTGAAGGAAATTCATAACAGGATAGTGGCCCAGTTATTTCTCCCAAGTAACTGCATGGGATTTTAAGGCAGAAACTATAACTGACAAGAAAGCACTGGGTTTTTTTTTGTTTTGTTTTGTTAGTTTGTTTTGTTTTGTTTTGTTTTTTAAGTAAAAGAGATGTGACTAGTATAGGGCTCACTTACAAGAAGCTAATTACTGTTCATTATCTTGGTGAATTACCCAAATGTCAAAGTATTAGAAAGCCATAATGACATTGCCTAGGCTTTTTTCTCTAGTAATACCTTAGTAATATGTAGCGAGCTGTCGTCTCCAGAAGCTGCTGGATCGCTCTCTGGGAAGAGATCTGCTGTGTCTACTCAAATCTCTCAGACAGATTCTTCTTCCTGTAGTGAACCGTTGTCTCCAGGTAGTTGCTGTTAACTCTTGTCCAGAGAAGTGATTTCCCTTCCTGCAGAGAACCGCGTCAAGCCAGATGTAGTGCAGAGTCTTCTCTTCTTTAACTCTTGTCCTTCTCCAGTCCAATCTGCTCTCCAGGCCCAATGTTGTGTCTTTTATCCTCCCAGAGAATGGGCGTGGGATAATGCAAGGGCTTCTGGGAAGAACCACTTCAGCCAATGAGCTTGCTCCTTCTATCAAGTCAACCTGAGTTCTCACCTTGTAATTGTCCAGACAACCTGAATTCTCACCTTGTCACTGTCCAGACAACCTGAGTTCTCACCTAGTAATCCTAACATCTCCCCCTTTCTTTTGATTTAGAACATAGGACAGTCATGACCTTGAAACATAAATCCATCAATATGGGAAGTATTGCATTACATAAATTACATAAGCACATAGTAACATAGTAACATAACACATGCTAGAAGTATATAACAAATAACATAATCAAATAATCATAAATTGAAAATTTATAAATGTCCTTAAGTCCATTGTCCATTAGTCTCATCTTGTGTGAGGAAGTCCAATGATTCCTGCTGGTTTTTAAAGTTCTTTAACAGTCTTCTTATTAGCCATGCTCTTTTGGTGTAAGATGTTTCTTAGATCTTCTCCTTTATTTTGAGGTCTTTCTCTTTTTCTGTCTCTCTCTGATGGACAAGGAGAATATGACTCGTTGGCACCCATCTGATTCCTTCTCCTGCTGAAGAAATACAAGCAAACCCTCTCTCCCAGGCAGCCAACCTATCTAATTACCTTCTATTTACCACTTTTTAAATCTCTTCTCATCATCTGGCAATTACATTGGAGTTGTTTGCACTGGACAGAGCCCTGTTGGTTTAAAAGACCTGTATTTTATCACTTCTTAAGGGCCACTGTTCTACCCACACTGGTGAATCAGTCTTCCACTGAATAGGAACTGGTGAAAGTGCAGGTAGGCCTTCAACAGCAGCCCTGCCTAAAAAGCCGAAGTGCTTATTTGTAATCCTATCTGCTGTAAAATGTCTCTTCCCCACAGATTGATGGGGATTTTTTCAACCACAAAAGGAGTAAAAGCTCCTGTTTCTCCTTCAAATACCCATCTCAAAGGCCTAGCACTAACTTCTGCTGCTATTGATCCTCCCACCCCAGACATATAGGTGTCTGCTTTAATCTTTGGCCAGTGACCGGGCCAATTGGCACCTCTAATAACTGTACGATCTGCACCCGTGTCTACCAATCCTTCAAATGGTATTCCGTTTATATAAATAGTAAGCATAGGTCGATCAGCTGTCACAGCTGCTGTCCAATATATTCCTGGTTCTGCTCATTTCGCTTAGCATCATTTGATGTAAGTCTCTCTAAAATCATCCTCCTGATCGTTTCTTATAAAACAGTAATATTTTATAACATTCATGTACTAGAACTTATTCAATCATTTTCTAGCTGATGGACATCCACTCAGATTCCATTTTCTTCCCACTATGAAAAGGGCTGCCACAAACATTTTTGCACATATGGGTTTCTTTCCCTCCTTTTGCATCTTCTTGGGAGATAAGCCCAATAGAAACACTGCTGGACCAAAGAGTGTTCCCAGTTTGATAACTTTTTAAGCATAATTCAAAATTGCATTCCAGAATGATCCATTTACAGTTCCACCAACAATGTATCAGTGTCCCAATTTTTCCACATCCCCTCCAACATTCATCATTCTTTTCATGCCATCTTAGCCAATTGGAAAGGTGTATAGTGGCATCTCAGAGTTTTTTTAATTTGCAATTGTCTGATCAATAGTGATTTAGAGCACATTTGCATATGATTAGAAATGGTCTTAATTTCTACATCTGAAAATTATCTGTTTACATCCTTTGACCATTTATCAATTGAAGAATGGCTTGAATTCTCATAAATTTAAGTCAATTCTTTACACAGTTTCAAAATGAGACCTTTATCAGAACCTTTACTTTTCATAATATTTTCCCAATTTGTTACTTCCCTTCTAATCTTGTTTGCATTAGTATTGTTTGTACAGAAACTTTTTAGTTTGATGTAATCAAAATCTTCTATTTTGTGATCAATAATGATCTCTAGTTCTTCTCTGGTCATAAATTCCTTCCTCCTCCACATGTCTGAGAGGTAGACTATTTTCTGTTTCTCTAATCTATTTATTATCTCATTCTTTATGCCTAAATCATGGACCCATTTTGATCTTATCTTGGTATATGGTGTTAAGTGTGGATCCGTATCTAATTTCTGCCATATTAATTTCCAGTTTTCCCAACAGTTTTTTCCAAATAATGAATTTTTATCCCTAATGTTGGTATCTTTGGGTTTGTCAAAGATTAGATTGTTATAGATGTTTGTAGCGTATCTAATATCCCAGTCACTAACACAGGCAGACAACGTGTGATTTATCAACCAGGAGAAGTAGTAGCATCAGGCTTATTGTTACGTACCCCTAATAAGCAACCTCGTGATAGTCGTCTAGATTTTGACTCCAATGAACAAAATCCACGTTGGGCGCCAATGAGCTTGCTCCTTCTATCAAGTCAACCTGAGTTCTCACCTTGTAATTGTCCAGACAACCTGAATTCTCACCTTGTCACTGTCCAGACAACCTGAGTTCTCACCTAGTAATCCTAACAGTAATAGTGCAGAAAAATTGTTCTTACCGATGCAATTTTTGAAATACACAGTGCAAAGTCAAAGATTCTAAATGTATCTACTTAGGGTCACTTAAATTAAAGTGATAATAATAATTGGATCCTATGATCTAGTATGTGGATTGCAAAAGCACTTTTGAGGAAAAAAATGAATAATGATAAAATTTATATACCAAGAAGAATAAGACTAGTATAAAAAAATTTTTTGGCTATTAAGTCATATATTTTATTTTGCTTTCTCACACTATGGTGGAATGAAGGAGTGAAATGAATGACAGATGTAGTCAGGAGAAACCTGGCCAATCAGAACCTCTGAAACTTACTAGCTGTGTGACCATGGATTAGTTATTTAATCTCTGAACTTTTTTTCCTTATGCATAAAATGTGGTCAATAACTCTTAATTCCCAGTGTTATGAGGAACAAATGCTAGAATATACATATTATAATTTTAAAACCTTATGTAAGGCGATATTATTTGAATGCCAAAGATAATGCTTTTTGCTTTAATAACATGTTACTTAATCTACTTTTAGTTTAAAATTTAAATTCAATCAGATAGTACATATAGAAAATAGACCATGGAGATATAATTTGATGGCTCTTTAAAATGGTACTATATCTAGGTAGTAGAGGTTAGGATTGATTGTTGAAGTCAGGAAGATCTGATTTTAAATAAGGTGTTAGACACGTAGCAGTTTTATTAACCTGGACTAATCACTTAACCTCCTCTTGTGCCTCAATTTCTTTATCTGCTAAATGAGGATAATAATAGTTCCTACCTCTAATAACAGGTTGAGATGAAGATTCAGTGAATTAACATCTAAAGTACTTTGTAAACCTTAAATGTTATTTAAGAACTCATTTTTGTTATTGTTATGATTATTATTGCAATTACTTATGTGGCTGATGTAGTATCAAATGCTTGCCCTAAAAAATTTAATATTCTTTGAGAAAAAAATTTTGCTCTTTCACACAGCAACCATATATGTATGTTTGTGATACCCCTAGTGTATGCTAGGTGCTCTGCTAAGGATACATAAAAGGTAAACAACAATCCATGTTCTCTAGGAACTCATAATCATATGATGTATATTCTCATGGCTATGTACACATGGCTATGCAGTACACATATATGTATGCACCAATACTTACACATGTATACACAAATATTTGTGTGAACATACATGTATGTAAATACACTTGTATTACACAAATACAAACAAAGTTGCTTCAGTTTTATCGGTATCATAAACTTTTTACCAGTGCAGAGCAACATTTATTAGAAAATTATCTTAGTAGTAATTTTCAGGACCAAACAGCTAGTATATAACATCAAGTTGGTTTTGTAAATCCTACTTCATTTCTTTCAAAAAATACATCATACAAAATTATACCTTGATACTTTTTTTTAAAAATCATCAAATGAATATGATTTAAGGGTTTTTTTAACTAATAATTTTGATAATCTCCATATGACAAAGATTTCCTTACCTTTAAATACTAAGATAATTCATAACATATGAAGCCGAATTAAACTGAGTTACATAGACACAGTTCACTTTAGCTTTCCTGATGAAGGGACAAAAAAAATCCTCTACAAAACTATCTTTAGGTAATTAGTATGGCAGGGGACAGAGCTCTGGGTCTGGAGTCAGAAGGATTTGAATTAAAAAACTGCCCAACACTCTGGCCATGTGACTAGGGAAAAAAAAAACAAAAAAAAAAACTTTTGTTCCCTGAGTTTCTTCAACTTAAAAATGGACATAATAATACACCCAACTCCCAGGGTTGTCATGAGTCTCAAATGTGATAACCCAGGTAAATCACACAAGTACCTGAAAGTGCTATATTCTCTATATGCTATTTAGTGAGTCTATCTGGTGTAATCCAGATCATGCCAACAGGCTCAATAATCCAGAAGCAATAGTCCAATATTCAATTTTAAAGTCCTGCCTATGAAACTTTATAAAATTAGTTTAAAACATATAAATAAATAAGTACAGATAGTAAAGTTTCCATATGGTTACTGATGTTAATTGGGAAAGTAATTATATGACAGTTGAATGCTATGACGTTAAAAATCACATTTCTGTGTGGACCACAGATGTTCTATGTGAAGAGAAACTATAATAATAAAGTGAATTTAAACCATAATATAGAAACAAATATTAAACTCCTGTGTAATAACAGAGCATCAGAGCATATGGAGAAGCCAAGGAAAGTTGAAGACAGAGGAAGTTTAGTTTAAGTCAACTCAGAAAGCATTTTTAAAATACAGGATTTGTACTAAGCACTGAGATACAAGATAAAAGACAGTTCTTTTCCTCAAGAAACATATTCTAATGGAGGAAGACAACAGATAAAAGAAATTGAAAAGAAGTAGAAGATAGAGAGTAATGCTGCAGTGCTGATGGAGAAATCCTGACAGAGCCAGATGTGGAATCTAGAGTTGTGTAGGCATATGACTTACATACAATTACAGACATATACATCCGTGTTTCATGGAGACAGGATATACTTCTACCGTGAGAAACGGAGATATGGAGTGAAGTTCCAGGTCAGCTTCTAGGTATTCCTATTCATTACATATGGTTCTCTCAGTTCCTTTATAGCCTTGATTCAACCACCTTTCTTTCACAGAAGTATTTCCTAATGACCTGAAACTCAACCAACAACTTGCCCAGTCTCTTTTTTCAGAACATCATTTTTGTCTTATGGTACCAGAGAGAGAAGATACACTTGTCTCTAGCTGTTCAGCATTCTAACAATCTCATGCTGTTTCAGCAGCAAGTCTTCCTTTACTCATTCTAAAATAATCCCACCTTCTTCAATATGAAACGTGAAGTTTCTCTCACCTATATAAAAGCTAAGAAATATGCTAGAGCTACAATTAGAATTATAGAGGACTTATCAGCAGTCACAGTAAAAGACCACAAGACCTGGAATAATATATACCAGCAATCAAAAGAATTTTGACCTGTGGTTAAAAATATCATCCCCCAAAATTATCCATAATATTGAATTAAAAAAAAATGAACATTCAAAGAACTTACAGATTTTCAGGTCATTATATCAAACAAACCTTACCTTTACAGAACATTTACATATAAGAGCCAATATCAAAGATAAATTTCAAGGAACTCAACATGGGCAAATAATTATGCATGGAAATGTATACTATGTATTTAAGATTGATATCAGTAATTGGGTAGCTCAAAAGAAAGTGAGTCAGAATTGAGTTTGATCTTATTCTAAAAATACAGTACTGTCTAGAAAAAAGTAAAAATAGTAATAATGATATACAAATTGGATGCAGAAGAAGAACTGATATAGAGGCTTTGGAGGAGGGAGGAGAACAGGTTTTCAAAACCTACTCACATCAACAATGGGTTAAATAGAGAACTATACATACATACATATGCATATATATATATGTATATATATGCACACATCTATATAAACACACACATCATATATGCCATGAAGAATATACCACTCTCTAAAATCTATAAAGAAATAATGGGAGGAAGAAATAGAATAAGGGATATAGAAGAATATATAGATTTATGTCAGTGGAACAAGTTATGTAGATTAATGGGAAATGGATAAAAAGGAGATGGAAGGGTAACAGGATAAAATGGATTGAAGAAGGGCATTTAAGTAAATGGGAGTGGGATAAGGTATATAGATTAATGGGAATGGAATTAAGAGGGAAGGAAAGGGTGGGGGCAGAAGATAAGGGTAGGGAAGAAGATAAGGAAGGCTAGTGGGGAAGATTAATAGCAAAACAAATTAAGGAACAAAATTAAAGAAGAGTTAGCAGGGACAATAAGGATCAGGAGTAGAATGTATTAGAAAAAAATTAGGCCTGGTAATCACTGATCTCAGACAAAGTCAAACTTTAAAAATTCAATCAAAAGAGAAGTCTACATAATTTGTCAGCCATATTGATGCTTTAGATGCATGTTTATATATGGGTAAATGTATTTGTACACACACATATGTATATATGTCCTATCATATATATCATCTATGTATCTATATACCTGGATATATGTGGCTATGTATGTATGTAGGTCTATGTATTTTGTGTGTGTGTGTGTGTGTGTATGTATACACACACATATATATGCGCATATATATATATATGTGTGTGTGTATATATCTATCTACCTATCTATGTATAGTTGTATCTATATATCTATGTGTAGCCTTGCTTGGAGAACTGGCAGGTGGGGAGGAGGGGGCTGTGTGGAAAGGGAAAAAAAAGGTTAAAGTAAAAAATGCACATTAGAGAACAAAATAATAAACTACAAGAAAGCAAAGGTAGACATTCATAAATATTTCCTCTATTATATAGGCTTTCTTTAAATGGAAATTTATTGGTATATATTTTGAATCCTCCCTAATATTGTGCTGGGAATATGTGAATGTTTTGTTTTGTTTTGTTTACTGTTTTTTCTTATTTTGTATTTAGGTTACAGTGGATAACCAAGTGGTCAGTGCTGTAATCAAGATGATTTGAGTTCAAATGTGACCTCAGACACTTACTAGATATGTGAATTTGTGTAAATAAGTAAGTTTTTTTTTTCAAATTCCTCGTCTATTAAATGGGGATAATAATCGTACCTACTTAACCAGGGTTGTTTTGAAGATGAAATGAGATAATAATTATAAAACTCTTTGTGTGTTACCTGAAATATGATTGCTATGTTAGTTATTATCAGTTATTAATGTTATATAATTATAATTTTGGAATAACAATTATTATTACAGATACATTTTAAAAATACAATACATAAATATTTTTTTTAAATCAGCTTCTTCATTTCTCTAATCATAACTTTACTTAATTGGTAAGATGTCCTGTAAAGGCTGAAACCTAGTTTTTGGATTCAGAGTTTTCAAACATAAAACTTCAATGCTTGTTCTATAGCAGAACTAAATAGAAATGTAATTAGGAAAATTTTAACAAAATAAATAGAAATAAAAACAAAGTTCTTGTTAATATTTAGTTTCCTGAGTCAATACTGATCAGCAAGAACTCTTATGTATTGTACAGTGGTCCCCTTCTGTTTGTGTTTTATGGCATAGAACTATGCCATGCTCCTTCTTGAGTGTTTTACCTAATCTATAAAATGAAGAAATTAAGCTGGATGATCTTTAATAATCCCTATTTTTCTCTATATTCTGTCTCATAATAGAGCCTTCCTTGATCTAAAGAAAATAGAGCAGTTTTATATTAGGCTTTGACCATAGCCCTTTCTAGGAAACAGGAAAACCTGGCATGTATGGTAAGCTAGCTAAAGAGAAGAAAATAGTTCCTATTTATTCAGATGCAGTTCATATTCAACACTCTGTGTTGAGAGACATAACTATCTATCCACACACAGGGTGAAACCACTTGATGGAGAATTTATTTAACAAGAAATCTCATAAACAGAAAGGGGTTTGTTTTCTTGGTTAAGTTCCCTTCAGAGTACATGGGGATTCATATGAAATCATAAACCTGTCCAGTAAATTTTTACAATTTGGAAACACATTTTTTATTCCATGGCAGCATTTTTAAGCACAGACTTTTGCTACAGTTGGGTTTTGGATTCCCTATTGGATATACAATCATTAAACTTGATAACAAGAAGGAATAGAGCTTGATCTGCTACATAGTCATGTACATGAGGGATGTATTTGTGGACTGATGTTTTACATATGATGGAATGCTGACTCACAGTTATCCAAGGAGTAATGGACTTTGTTACATGTTACTTACAGTTTTTAATTTTAGTTCACTTTCACTCTTCATCCCAACAGTTATAAAGTATCTTTCTCTTCTGCTATGGTTACGGAATGCAAACTGATTTGAGTATTGATGAAATTAAAGTGGAATCAAATTAAAGTGGAATCAAAAAGGACTCTCATGTACAGAAAAGGCAATCTATTCATCAAACCCTGATCACCTTTAACACAAAAGAAATTGTTCTAAATTATCCATTATTTATTTATTTATTGGGTATACCTTTTTTTTTTTTTTTTCCTATAGAACAAATAATAAAATAACTGACATTTTAATATCACTTTAGATTTTGTGAAGTTCTTTATATCTGTTAAAATTCCCTTTGGATTCTTGTCATAGCAGTCCTATAATATTACACAAATATTATGTCCATTTTCAGATGAAAAACCTGAAAGTTAATGAAGTGACTTGTCCATAGTCACACCATGCTAGAAACATGATATAGTGTCAGGTCATCCTGACTTTAAAACTGAATCTATCTAATATGACAGAGGAGATATTGTGTGATTATTGTAGTACTATAGGGACTCATTAGAATTGACTTAGGGAAGACTTCTTCTAATACCTTAGTTTTATTAAGGTGACTTATTCTTTTGGCAGGTGAGTTAGTATTTATAACTCTGATGTGGAAGTAATGATAAACAGATTTCTATACACACACAGAGGCTTTTATCTTTGAGAAAATGTTTGAAACTCATAAAACATGCAATATTTAATGATGCATTATGTGATATTTGGAAAGATAAAATACATAAACAATTGTTTAATACCAATAGTGATAAATGTGTGTTTCTGTGCTACATCCTAATATTAATATATATATATATATATATACATATATATATATATATGTATATATACACACACATATATATTTATATATTTTTGTTTGTTTTTGCTTGAAATAAAAAAGAGTTTAATGTATAATAGTCTTATCCTCAATATAGAATTGTATTTTTTTGTCTCCAAAATAATGTGTAATGATTCCTGGATAAAATTATTATGTGAGGTTGAGCAAGTCGCTTAATTAACTCCAAGTATCAGGATACTGATCTATAAAATAGAAAAAAATACTAGTATTGCAACATAACTGAATTATTGTGAGGGTCAAATGATAAAATCTATTAAATTCATTGTAAAAGTGTAAGATGCTAATATATATATATATATATATATATATATATATATATATATATATATATATAGAGAGAGAGAGAGAGAGAGAGAGAGAGAGAGAGAGAGAGAGAGAGAGAGAGAGTGTTAAGTATAATTATATAGTAATACTATATTACATATAGTATGTGTCATATGTTTAACATACAATATCATGATTGTAATTATTGGACTTTATAAACATAACCTTTTAGAATCCAAAGAAGAGGTTCTTTCTAAAAATTTTTGAAAAAGCTTTTTTTTTTAAATAAAATTTTCTGTCCAAAGGTTTAATAAGAAGATTTTATGTAAACTTCTAAATCTAATGTGTAATATGCACAAATTGCCATCAGTTGTCAGAATCCCAGCCTAGAAAATATTGTTTGTAAAAGAACCCCTTTAGAAAAAAAAATAATGAAAAAAGTAAGTGAAAATGATATATCACTCTTGAGGAAATTGGATTGAAAAACATTCTTTAAAATATTATACATCTTGTGGGGGGGTAGTCAATATGGCAGAGAGGACACCAGCATCTTCCTAAACTCTCCTTTTCCCTCAATCTATTTTAACAATATTCAGCCTCGGAATTAGTGCTTGACTGTCAGAACTCACAAATATTGGGAGTACAACACATTACCAACAGAAGATAATCTCAAAAAGATCTGTTTTGGTTGTGCATGGGCACAGAACTGGGTTAGGCCAGGCATAGACTCAGAAAGGCAGTAAGAACTCGGTCACACTTAACAGACCAGAGGGTAACAGTGTGTGATCTTAGCCAGCAGAAAATCTGTTACCACAGTGTGAACTACTTGCCCTGACAGCAAGTCAGTAGATCAGCAGAGAAGCTATAAACACAAGAGGTAAAGGCTATAACCCTGAAATGCTACATTCTCTCAGGATCTGGCCACACCCACCTAGCTTCCCACAGTTGTTGGTCTCAGGGTAGCCCAAGTAGCTGTCTTTCCACTGCTGCTGATTTCAGGACCTGATTTCAGGTTCCAGTGAAGCCATTGAGTGCTGTCCCACTGCCCCTTAACGCCAATTCTTGTTGTCTGTAGAGGCAGCTTGGAAATACCCCACTGCTGCCGATGAGCAGACCATAAGTTTTTGTTTGTTTGTTTTTCAAAATGAGCAAAAAGGCAAAGTATGCTCTAACTATTGGTAGTTTCTGTAGGGAAAGAGAGCAAACATCAAAACCCGAGGAGACTAAATACAGTCTGTCTCTAGATCCAAAGATGGATATGATCTGGTCCCCATTACACAAGGCTCTCACAGAAGAAATTAAAAATGATCTTAAAGAGAGCTAGAAGAAAAATGGGGAAAGAAAAGGAAAGTATTGCAAGAGGTCTAGGATAATTAATTAAAAGATAGAATGGAAAAGAAATCAACTTCCTGAAAAACAGAATTTGAAAATTGGAAAAGATAAACAACTCCCAGGAAAGCCATTTGTGAATTTGAAAAGGTAAACAATTCCAAGGAAAATGGTATTTGTGAATTGGAAAAAAGAAAATAATTCTTTAAAAAAAAAAAAAAAATTGGCTAAATGGAAAAAAAAAAATCCAAAGAATGAAACAAAGCATTTAAAAACTCAATTGGACAAATACAAAAAAGAAATAAAAAATGTAAATGAAGAAAATAATTCATTAAAAATCAGACTTGAGCTATTGGAAATGAACGACTTGAAGAGACACCAAGAATCAATCAAGCAAAACAAAACCAAACCAATATATATATATATATATATAATATTAAATACCTACTTGAGAAAATAATAGACCTGGAAAATAGATCTAGGAGAGAAAAATCTAAGGATTATTGTACTCCCAGAAAATCATGATTGAAAAAAAGAGCATAGACACTATTTTTCAGGAAATCATCAAAGAACTGCCCAGATGTTATAGAACAGAAGGCAAAATAGACATTGAAAGAATTCATCGGTCTCCTACTGAAAGAGATCCTAAAATCAAAACTCCAGGAAATATTGTGGCTAAATTTCAGAGCTACCAGACCAAGGAAAAAATACTACAAGCAGCCAGAAAAAAAAAAAAAAAAAATTTAAATACCAAGGAGCCACCATAAGAATCACTCAGGATCTAGCAGCACCCACATTAAAGGGTCAAAGGGGCTAGAATCTGATATTCTGAAAATCAAAAGAACTTTATATGCATCCAAGAATCACTTACCCAGCCAAAATGAACATTTATTTCCAGGGAAGAAGATGGATATTCAATGAAATAGTTGAGTTCCATATATTCCTGATGAAAAAACCAGAGGTAAACAAAAAGTTTGACCTCCAAATATAGGACTCAAGAGAAAAGATAAAAAGAACTCTTGAGAACTGTATTTTTGTTATGGCTATACATAAAGAGTACATGTATAATTTGGTTTTACTGTTATAAAAAAGGAAATAGAGGTGGAAAGGAAATTGTACCAGAAAAAGGGAAAAGTGTAGGTAAAAAGAGAGAAACTACATCTCAAGAAGAAGCAAAGGAAACTTATTATATCTGAGGGAATGAAGGGAGGGGGATGATCATAGTGTGAATCTTAACTCTCATCAGCTTTAGCTCAAAGACAAAATATTAGAATTTTGGCTTACATAGAAACTTCTCCAATCTCACTGAAAAGTAGGAAGGGAAGAGAGAAGAGTTAGGGTTAATAGAAGAGAATACAGAAATAGGAAGGAAAAGGTTTAAGGAAAGGGGAGGGACTTCAAAGGGGAGGGAGGAATTCTAAAGAGGAAGTGTTGCCTAAGGCAAGTGGCAGTCATAAGTCTAATATTGGGGAGCAGGGTAAGGGGGAAAGTCAAGAGAAAAACATAATTTGGGGATAATAAGATAGCAGGAAATACAGACTTAGTAGTTTTAACCATAAATGTGAATGGGGTAAATTCCCCCATCAAGCAGAGGCAGATAGCAGACTGGATTAAAAGCCAGAATCCTACAATATATTGTTTATAGGAAACACACTTGAAGCAGAGTGATATATACAGAATAAAGGTAAAAGACTGGAGCAGAATCTACTATGCTTCAGGTGAAAGCAAAAAAGCAGGTGTAGCCATCCTCATTTCATATCAAGCAAAAGCAAAAATTGATTTAATTAAAAGAGATAAGGAAGGGCACTATATCTTGTTAAAGGGTAGCATAGATAATGAAGCAATATCAATACTAAACATAAAAGCACTAAGTGGCATAGCATCTAAATTCCTAAAGGACTAAAGAGAGTTGCAAGAAGAAACAGACAGCAAAACTATAATAGTGGGAGATCACAACCTTGCACTCTCAGAACTAGATAAATCAAACCATAAAATAAATAAGAAAGAAGTTAAAGAAGTAAATAGAACACTAGAAAAGTTAGGTATGATAGATCTTTGGAAAAATCTGAATGGAGACAGAAAGGAATACACTTTCTTCTTGGCAGTTCATGGAACCTATATAAAAATTGATCATGTATTAGGACGTAAAGACCTCAAATTCAAATGCAGAAAGGCAGAAATAGTAAATGAATCCTTCTCAGATTACAATGCAATAAAAATTACATTCAATAAAAAGCCAGGGGAAAATAGACCAAAAAGTAATTAGAAACTAATTAATCTCATCCTAAAGAAGGATTGGGTGAAACAGACAATGAAACACACAATTAATAATTTCACCCAAGAGAATGACAATAATAAGACAACATACCAAAATGCAGCAAAGGTGGTAATAAGAAGAAATTTTATATCTATATAGGCTTACTTGCATAAAATAGAGAAAATCAATGAATTAGGCTTATAACTAAACAAGCTAGAAAAAGAGCAAATTAAAAGCCCCAATCAAATATCAAACTTGAAATCCTAAAATTAAAAGGAGAGATAAATAAAATTGAAACTAAAAGAAAAAAAAAACTAATTAATAAATAAAACTAAGAGTTGGTTTTATGAAAAAAACAATACAATAGACAAACCCTTGGTAAATTTAATTAGAAAAAGGAAAGAGGAAAATCAAATTGTTAATCTTAAGAATGAAAAGGGAGAAATTTCTACTAATTAAGAGGAAATTAGAGCAATAATTAGGAGTTACTTTGCCCAACTTTATGCCAACAAATTTGATAACTTAAATGAAATGGATGAATACTTTCAAAAATATGGGTTGAAAGTATTCATCCATTTCATTTAAGTTATATAGGTTGCCCAAATTAACAGAGGAAGATATAAATTGGTTAAATAGTCCCATTTTAGAAAAAAGAAATAGAACAAGCTATTACTCAACTGCCTAAAAAAAAAAAAAAAAAAAAAAAAAAAATCCCCAGGAACAGATGTATTTACATGCGAATTCTACCAAACATTTAAAGAAAAATTAACTCCAATGCTATATAAACTATTTGAAAAAATAGGGAATGATGGAGTCCTACCAAATTCCTTTTGTGACACAGACAGGGTACTGATACCTAATCCAGGTAGGACAAAAATAGAGAAAGAAAATTATAGACCAATGTACCTAATGAATATTGATGCAAAAATCTTAAATAAAATCTTAGCAAAAAGGCTACAGAAAATCATCTGTAGGATAATACACCATGTAGGATTTATACCAGGAATGCAGGCTGGTTCACTATTAAAAAAACTATTAGTATAATTGACTATATCAATAACAAAATTAACAAAAAACACATGATATCTCAATAGATGCAGAAAAAGCATTTGATAAAATCCAACACCCATTCCTATACATGCAGTGGTCCTCAAACTTTTTAAATAGGGGGCCAGTTCACTGTCCTTCAGACTGTTGGAGGGCAGGACTATAGTAAAAACAAAAACTCACACTCTGTCTCCGCCCCTCAGCCCATTTGGCATACCCCTGTGGGCTGCATAAATGTCCTCAGAAGCCACATGTGGCCCACTGGCCTTAATTTGAGAACCCCTGCTGACTAGAGAGTATAGGAATAAATTGACTTTTCCTTAAAATAATCAATAGCATCTATTTAAGACCATCAGTAAGAATCATATATAATGATGATAAATGGGAACCATTCCCATTAATATCAGGAATGAACCAAGGTTGCCCACTTTCATTATTACTATTCAATATCATATTAGAAATGTTAGCTTTGACAATAAGAGATGAAAAAGAAATTAAAGGAATTAGAGTGGGTAATGAAAAAATCAAATTATCACTCTTTGCAGATGATATGATGATATACTTAGAGAACCCCAAAGATTCTACTAAAAAGCTATTAGAAATAATCCACAACTTTATCAAAGTTGCAGGATACAAAATAAATCCACATAGATTATCAGCATTTTTATACATCACTAGCAAAATCGAACAGCAAAAGATACAAAGATAAATTCCATTTAAAATAATTGTTGATAGTATAAAATATTTGGGAATCTATCTGCCAAGGGAATGAAAGTCAGGAACTATATGAGTGAAACTACAAATACTTTCCACCCAAATAAAGTCAGATTGGGACAATATCAAGTGCTTGTGGATTGGTTGAGCAAATATAATAAAGATGACAATACTAAACTCATCAATTTATTTAGTGCTATACCAGAGTTCCAAGAAAGTATTTTAATGACCTAGAAAAAAATAACAAAATTCATCTGGAAGAAAAATAGGGCAAGAATTTCAAGTTAACTAATGAAAACAAAATCAAATGAAGGTGGCCTGATCTAAAACTATGTTATAAAGCAGCAGTCACCAAAATCATTTGGTATTGGCTAAGAAATAGATCAATGGAATAGGTTAGATTCACAGGACAAAATAGTCAACAAATAAAGTCTTTGAGCAACCCAAAGAACCCAACCTTTGGGATAAGAATTCATTATTTTACAAAAATTGCTAGGAAAATTGGAAATGAATATGACAGAAACTAGGCATTGACCCACACTTAACACTGTACACTAAGATCAAAATGGGTTCATGATCTAGGCATAAAGAATGAGATTATAAATAAATTAGAAGAACATAGGATTGTTTACCTCCTAGACTTGTGGAGGAGGAAGGAATTTGTGACCAAAGAAGAACTAGAGGTCATTATTGATCACAAAATGGAAAAATTCAATTATATTAAGTTAAAAAGCTTTTGTCCAAATAAAACTAATATGGACAGGATTAGAAGGAAAGTAATAAACTGGGGAAATATTTTTTTACAAAGGTTCTGATAAAGGCCTCATCTCCAAAATATATAGAGAATTGACTCTAATTTATTAGAAATCAAGCCATTCTCCAATTGATAAATGGTCAAAGGATATGAACAGACACTTTTCAGATGAAAAATTAAAAACTATTTCTAGTCATATGAAAAAGTATTCCAAATCATTGTTGATCAGAGAAATGCAAATTAAGACAACTGTGAGATACCACTACATACCTGTCAGATTGGCTAAGAGGACAGGAAAAGATAATGATGAATGTTGGAGGGGATGTGGGAAAACTGGGACAATGATTCATTTAAGTTGTGAAAGAATCCAACCATTCTGGAAAGCAATCTGGAATTATGCCCAAAAAGTTATCAAACTGTGCATACCCTTTGATCCAGCAGTGCTACTACTGGGCTTATTTCCCAAAGAAATACTAAAGAAGGAAAGGGACCTGTATGTGCCAAAATGTTTGTGGCAGCCCTTTTTGTAGTGGCTAGAAACTGGAAATTGAAGGGATGCTCACTAATTTGAGAATGGCTGAATAAATTGTGGTATTTGAATGTAATGGAATATTATTGTTCTATAAGAAATGACCAGCAGGATGAATACAGAGAGGCTTGGAAAAACATACATGTAGTGATGCTAAGTGAAATGAGCAGAACCAGATCATTATACATTTCAACAACAATACTACATTATGATCAATTTTGATAGATGTGGCTTTCTTCAACAATGAGAGGATCCAAATCAATTCCAATTGATGAATAGAACTAGCTACATCATTACTGGGAAATGAGTATAGACCACAACATAACAATTCCACTCTTTCTATTAATGTTTGCTTGCATTTTTATTTTTTTCTTCTCAGGTTATTTTTACCTTCTTCCTAATTCTGATCTTTTCTGTGCAACAAGATAACTGTATAAATATGTATGCCTATATTGTATTTAACATGTATGGGACTACCTGCCATCTAGAGGAGAGGATTCGGTTAAGGAGGGGAAAAGTTAGAACAAAAGGTTTTTCAAGGATCAATGTTGAAAAATTACCCATGCATATGTTTTGTATATTAAAATCTATAATAAAAATAAAATTTAAAAAATATTATACATCTTCATGTATTAAGTCTTATATTTCTGGATATTACTTTGCTAAAAAAGGAACACTGCCAAGACTCAGTGTTTGCTAATACCAGAATTGAAGAAAGTAACCTGGTTAATAAAAGAACAACAATAACAACTTGTAATTTGTTAAATGTAATATGGGTTTCAAGAGATATAACAATCATTACTAACATATACCAAAAAAATAAATAAATAAATAACTTTATTAGTGAAAAAAAAACCATACAGGATATTTAATATTTATTAACTTACCACAGTGTCTCTGTTTCCCCCATTTTCTTTTATTGAAACATACCTCAATATTCTATATCAATAATTTTTTGATCTTTGATATTTACTTTTAATTTATATTTTATATCTTCTCTTCATCCCTAAAAATGAATTTACACCAAATATCAAACTATATTACAAATCCATAAAATTGGAATCAATTTAGTACTCACTATTCAATAAAAATTGTGGAGAAAAGTGAAAGGTACTCTGACAGAAAATAGGTGTAAAACAATATCTCTCACCATATGCCAAGGTAATACCCAAATGGGTAAAATAATTTAGATAGAAAAGGTGATATTGTTGCTATTCCATTGTTTTTGTGATGTCTGACTCTGACTCCATTTTGTGGTTTTCTTGGCAAAAATACTGGAGTAATTTGCCATTGCTTTCTCCAACTTATTTTTTCAGATAAAGAAACTGAGGCTAAAAAAATTAAGTGCCTTGCCCAAGATCACATAGCTAGTAACTGGCAAAACCAGACTTGTACTCATGAAGATGAGCTGATTTCTCTATCCCATAAAAAAATAATATTTTAAAATAATTAGGGATGGATAAAATTACCTGTCAGCTTTATAGATAGTGAATTGGACAGAACAAATAAGAGACAAAAAATTCAGAGGTGGTAAAAGAGGCAATTTTAATTACAAAAATATTTTTTAAAAGCTTTTTGCAGAAATAAAAGCAATGCAACTAAAATTTGAAAAGATGTAAGAAATAGAGAAAATAATTTCCAGCAAGTTTCTCTGATAAGTCTCATTTCTAATACATTAGGAATAATGAATCAATTTTATAGGAATAGATTCATTTACCAATTGAAAGATGGTGAAAAGATATGAATATATTATCTTCAAAGAAAACAACTGAGTCAATAAATGGTGAGATGAAGAAATTCTCTATGTTATGAATAATTACTAAATCCACATTAAAACAACTGAGATACACCCATCTATTTGTCAGAGTTGGCAATTTCTGAAGTTTACAAATGCTGTAGGGACAGTGGGGGTATCCTGCTAAAAAGTAGCATAGACAATGAAGCCATATCAATACTAAACATATATGCACCAAGTAGTATAGCATCTAACTTCTTAAAGGAATAGTTAAGAGAGTTGCAAGAAGAAATAGACAGCAAAACTATAATAGTGGGAGATTTCAACTTTGCACTCTCAGATTTAGACAAATCAAACCACAAAACAAATAAGAAAGAAATTAAAAAGATAAATAGAACATTAGAAAAACTAGGTATGATAGACCTTTGGAGAAAATTGAATGGTGATAGAAAGGAGTATACTTTCTTCTCAGTAGTTCATGGAACCTATACAAAAATTGACCATATATTAGGACATAAAAATCTCAAAATTAAATGCAGGAAGGCAGAAATAGTAAATGCCCTCTTCTCAGATCACAATGCAACAAAAACTACATTCAATAAGAAGTTAGGGGTAAATAGACCAAAAAGTAATTGGAAACTGAATAATCTCATCTTAAAGAATGACTGGGTGAAACAGCAAATTATAGAAACAATTAATAATTTCACCCAAGATAATGACATCATACCAAAATTTGTGGGATGCAGCTAAAGTGGTAATAAGGGGACAGTGGGGGTAAAAAAAAAATCCCAACAAAAATATTAGTGTATTTTGGGTTGAACAGAGAACTTGCTAGCTTTTCTGGATGGCAATTTGGAAATTATGCTTAAGAGGCTTTTAAATTTTACATCCTTTTCTACTCAATCTATGCTTTGAGAGAGAAAAGTAATACATGTATACAAAAATATTTTTGGCAACTGTCTGACAAGGAAGTATAGGGTTATGATAGTACCAATCATTTTGGTAATGGCTGACTTGGTTATGGTATGTGAATGTGATAAAATAATGTTGTGTGTTAAGAAATTATAAAACAGAAAGTTGCCTAGAAACCTGAGAATGCTTATATGAATGGAAACAAAGTGAAGTGAGAACTAGCACAATAATTGTACAGTAACAACAATTTTGTTTGTCTTTCTTTCTCAAAGAAATCAATAATATTGTAGTGATTAATAATTTTCAGAGATTTAGAACTCTGATCAAGACAAAAAATAACTACTGTGCTAGAGGACTCATGATAAAATATGTTACCCATTTGCATGTAAAGAGGTATTAGTTTTAGTGTGCCAATTGAGATCTTTTCCTTTTTTGAGGAGAATATAGGTAACATGACTAATGAAATAACTTTTTTACATGTTTGGAATAGGGTTTTTTTTGTTTGTTTGTTTTTATGTTTTTTAATTTCCTCAATAGTAGGGGAAACTGAGGAGTGACATCAGAGATAAATAAAATGTTTGCAAATAATTTTGGAAATGTATCAATCATAAACAACAAAGTATGCTTTTCTTGGCCATCTTCAATTTGAGAAAAAATCTGCTAAATTGAAAAGAGCAGGGAATTTCTATTTAGAATACCTGTCTTCATATTTTAGCTTTTCACAATCCTTTTCCACAGTTTTTGGGCAAATCACTTTACCTCTTTGACTCACTGCTTTTTCATCTATAAAATAATGTTTTTGATAGAAAATCCCAAAGGTACTTTTAAAGTTAAAATTCATAGATGTTATAATAGTATTGTGAAGATAACAAGAACTTGTTATAATAATAGAGATGGTGTTGCTGCTGCTTCTGCTGATGATGATGGTGAAAAAAAGAGAAAGAGTAAGAAAAGAGATGAAGAAGGGAAAGAGAAGAAGAAATGAGGAAAGGAAAAGTGAGAAGAAGAAGAGGAGGAGGAAGAAGAAGAGGAGGAGAAAGAACAAGAGCAACAGGAGGAGGTTTAAAGTAGACATATAGCAGATAGAAAAATTTTATTACTAATAGAACTTCAGTTACCTTTTGGACATTTGCAATGTCACAAATCTGCTTAAACTCCTTGGATAGTGGCACTTTTGCAAAATCCAAAAGAGAAGATAAGCAGTATTAAAATAGTATTAAATAGAATGATGCTGACTCAGCATGCTTTTGAACAAAGGCATTGTTTCAAAGGAATATGATTCTCATAGCAAATGTATCTGAATCTACATAATCTTGACCTATGTAATGTCAGGTTCTAACTGAATCAGAAGCTTGAATGTTACCAATAGTTTGGAAGAAAACTAATTATATCATTTTAAATGTTAACTATATTCTTTTTAAAAAGCTTTTTTATTTTCAAAACATATACATAGATTGTTTTAAACATTCACTCTTGCAAAACCTTGTGTATCAAATTTTTTCACTCTCCTTTTTCCCCAGCCCCTCCCCTAGACAATAAGTAATCTAATATATAGTAAATATATGCAATTTTTCTATACATTTTCCATAATTATTATGTTGCACAAGAAAAATCAGATCAAAAAAGGAAAAATAATACAAGTAAACAACAACAAAAAAAGTGAAAATACTATGATGATGATCCATACTCAGTCCCCACAGACCTCTTTGGGTGCAGATGGTCTCTCCATCATAAGATGTTGGAATTACCTTGCTGTTGAAAAGAGCCATGACCATCAGAATTGATCATTGTATAATCTTATTATTGCTGTGTATAGTTGGTTCTATTCACTTCATGTAGCATCAGTTTACATAAGTCTCTCCAGGCCTTTATGATATCCTGGTGATCATTTCTTTTAGAACAATAATATTCCATAATATTCATGTCATAACTTATTCAGCAATTCTCCAATTAATTGGCATCTACTCAGTTTCCAATTTCTTACCACTACAAAAAGGGCTGTCCAAATATTTTTGCACATATGAGTTCTTTTCCTTTTTTATGGTCTCTTTGGGATACAGCCCCAGTAGAGAAACTGCTGGACTTAAGGGTATGCACAGTTTGATAGCCCTTTAGGCATAGTTTCATATTGCCTGCCAATTCACAATTCCACCCACAATGCATTAGTGTCCCAGTTTTCCCACATCTCCTCCAACATTCATCATTAGCTTTTCCTGTCATCTTAGCCTATCTGAGAGATATGCAGTGATACCTCAGAGCTGGCTCAATTTGCATTTCTTTGAACAATAATGGTTTAGAGAATTTTTTTTTCATATGATTAGAAATGGTTTGTTAACCATATTCTTAAATTATTTTTGGGAGGAAAAATATCTGAAACCATCATTTGACAGTATAATTTTAAAAATTAAAATGACTAGGGAAATGATTTGTACAAATTCAATCATGATGAGAATTATTTTAGATAGATCACTAATTTGTAGTATAAATGAACTGATATGCAAAGAAACTTGTTGCATTCAGTAGACTCAGCAGACTATTATAATAGTCCAAATGTGAAATGATCAGGTCTTGCACCAGAGTGATGGCAGTGACAAAGGAGAGAAGTGACCTCATGGGAAATGTTATGAAAGTAAAATGAATAGGCAATAGATATGGGTAGAATGAGAGAGAGTGAAGATGATATCTAGACTGCAAGTTTGGGAGCCTGCATGGTGGTTCTGACATAATAAGTAAGTTTTGAAGGGAGGAAGATTTAGAGAGAAAAATAATGAATTCAAATTTGGATAATTGAGTTTAAGACACATGAAATTCAAGATGTTGATTCAACAGCTGGAGATCAAGGCCTAAGGTCATTAGAGCAGTTAAAGATAGATAAGTAGATTGGAGAATCAGCAGCATAGAGATGATAAAGGAACCAGGGGAAAATAATATAATATAAAGAAAAGATAAGAATCTATTATAGAGCCCTGTGAAACACCCACAGTAGTAGGCATGACCTGAGTGAAAATCCAAGAAAGAAGATTAAGGAGAATGCATGTCGGTAGTAAGTGTGTCAGGTAAAAGTAGTATTTTTGCTAATATCTTACTTAAGATTTTAGCATCAATATTCATTAGGGAGATTGGTCTATAGTTTTCTTTCTCCATTTTCAACTTACCTGGTTTGGGTAGTACCATGTCTGTGTCATAAAAGGAATTTGGTAGGATTCCTTCATTCCTTATTTTTTCAAATAGTTTATATAGCATTGGGGATAATTGTTCTTTGAATGTTTGGTAGAATTCACATGTAAATCCATCTGGTCCTGGTGATTTTTTTCTTAGGGAGTTGATTAATAGCTTGTTCTATTTCTTTTTCTGAAATGGGACTATTTAAGCAATTTATTTCCTCTGTTAATCTGGGAAGCCTATATTTTTGGAGGTAGTCATCCATTTCACTTAGGTTATCAAATTTATTGGCATAAAGTTGGGCATAGTAACTCATTATTTCTCTAATTTCCTGATTTTCTGATACTCTTACAAATCCCCACTAACATACTCCACATTAATTATGTTTTATAAAACAAAAATTTGTAAAATTGTTTTTTTTTTTTTAAAGCTTTACAAATAGGATTAAGTTGCTATAGTAAGGGCAGCTGCTACAGATATACCTCCATAAACCTGTGGGTGAATTTGGCCTTTATGCACAGAACATTCCTGGGGACAGTGGTTTCAAACTATAGAGAGCACTTAAGGCCATAGGTAAACCCCTAGTTCCTGGTTTCCTGGTTACTGGGTATTTTTTCTTTCTTTACAGAATCCTTATAAATTACATGTTTTGTGTAACTCCCTACTGGATTATAAGGTTCAGGGCCCTTTTACAATCCAGAAGTTGTATTTAATTTGTACAGTATATTATTTTAGTATAATTATTAATGGGAAACCCTGTAAAAATTCTAAAATTTTCACCTGATCATAGAAGAAGGTAAGAAAAAAATCATCTGCCTCCATACTTAAAAAAAATTCTTTTTCTGATTTTTCTCATACTGATTTTTCTCATCACTTGCCTGACTGACTATAAATCAGCCTGTTGGTTTTTCTACACAGCTCAAAGATGTGTACTTTTTTTTTTTTTTTTTTTTAAGTCATTCACAAAATATTTTGTGGACTTAGAGTCAGGAGAACCTGAGTAATATTTTTGACTTATACACTTATTAGTAGCTGGTTACTTTTTGACATGGAAAGGTCACATTTTGTCTGCTTGTTCCTCTTCTATAAAATGGGCATAGTAGTATCACCTACCATTTAAAGTTATAGTGATGATGATATGTTATATTTACCAAGTACTTTGCGAAGTGATATATAAACTCTAGATATTTGTGTTAGTTTATATTTTGATTGATAATTTAAGTATGGGCCTTTTATGATGACATTAATTGAAGTAGAGGTGGAATTATTTGGGATTATACTTTTGTGTTTAATTCTGAAAAAATGCATAGAAGTACAATCCCAAATGATTCATATTTTAAAATAAATTGTATTTTGAATCATGGAAAATTAGAAGTTTGGATTTGGACAATTTTCATGTTAAAAAAAAAAGGGGGGGCAGCTAGGTGGCGCAGTGGATAGAGCACCAGCGCTGAACTCAGGAGGACCTGAGTTCAAATCTGATCTCAGACACTTAACACTTCCTAGCTGTGTGACCCTGGGCAAGTCACTTAACCCCAGCCTCAGGAAAAAAAAAAAAAAAAAAAAAAAGATTTGGAATTGTACTTTTACAGCTCCCATGGATACTGTTTACTATTGATTGAAAGATGACACAGGCTAATGAAATTTAAAGCAAGAGAAACAGTTGTTGTTTTTTAATTGTATTTTTTTATTAAAGCTTTTTATTTACAAACCATATTCATGGGTAATTTTTCCAATATTGACCCTTGCAAAACCTTTTGTTTCAAATTTTCCCCTACTTCCCCTCACCTCTCCCTTAGCTGACTGGTAGTCCAATACATGTTAAATATGTTAAAATACATGTTAAATCTAATATACATATACATATTTATACAGTTATCTTGCTGCACAAGAAAAATCAGATCAAGAAGGAAGAAAAAGAAAACTGAGGAAGAAAACAAAATGCAAGCAAGTAACAACAGAGAGAGAAAGAATGCTATGTTGTGGTCCACACGTTGTTCCCACAGTTCTCACTCTGGGTATAGATGGCTTTCTTCATCACTGAACAATTTTAATGGTTTGAGTTATGTCATTGTTGAAAAGAGTCATGTCCATCAGAATTGATCATCATATAGTCTTATTGTTATCATGTATAATGATCTCCTAGTTCTGATCATTTAATTTAGCATCAGTTTCATGTAGGTCTATCCAAGCATCCCTGAAATCATTCTGCTGGTCATTTCTTAGATAACAATAATATTCCATAACATTCATATACCATAATTTATTAAGTTATTCTCCACTCAGTGGGCATCCACTCAGTTTAAGTTTTTAAAATTGTATTGTTTATTTTAATTGTATTAATTGTATTTTAATTGTATTAATTTTAATTTTTAATTGTGTTAAGTTTATTTATTTCTAATATACATTGCTTTATGAATCATGTTGAAAGAAAAAAATCAGAGCAAAAGGAAAAAAAAATTTGAGAGATTAAAGAAAAAAACAGAAAAAAGAAATGAACTCGGAATATGTTGATTTATATTTAGTCTCCTTAGTTCTTTTTCTGGATGCAGATAGCATTTTCTGTCCAAAGGCTATTGGGATTGCTTTGGATCACTGAACCACTCAGAAGAACCAAGTTTTTCATATTTGATCATCACACATTTTTGCTGTTATTGTGTACAGTGTATTACTGGTTCTGTTTCACTTGTTTCACTCAGCATCAATTCATATACATCTTTTCAGGCCTTTTTGTAATCAGCTTATTCATCACTTTTTTATATAACAATAATATTCCATTAACTTAATGTACCACAATTTGCTCAACCATTTCCTAATAGATGGGTATCCAGTTCTTTGCTACCACCAAAAGAGCAGCTAGAAACATTTTTGAACATATGAGTCCTTTGAGAACAGCTATTAGTAAAGAAATTAATTTCTCTCTTTTTATTACTTCAGTAGTTTTAATTGCATAATTTTTATTATATATCTTTTAAGGATTAATATCTTGACTATTTTATACTTCATTTTTAAAATATTGACTTAAAATTTCAACTATGGGTATAATTTTCTTTGTAAAAATACATAAAATTGTTAAAACATAATTAAGAGAAACTCTCTGTTTCCCTTTTCCCCTCCATTTCTTCCTTCCTTCCTTCTACCTTTCCTTTCTCCATTTCCCCCTTCTTTCCTTTCTTTCTTCATTCTTCCCTCTCTTTTTTAACCCGCAGCTCCTCTCCTTTCAACATATTGCATGCCAAAACCTCTTGTCATTATTTCTCATTCTCTCTTTATTCAACTTACATATCAAATCAGTATATAATTTGAGTGTTGCAAGTGACCTCAGTGACCATCTAGTTCAAAAATGTTAGGCAATTTGATGTGGGTTATATTTGTGCTATCATATTCATAATATTTCCATAGTAATCATAGTTAGAGAAGAAAAAACAGATAAAAAGAAAAAAAACATAAAAATAACAAAATAAGTGAAAAAAATATGTTTGAATCTGTGTTCAAGTCCATGAGTTCTTTAAATAAATGTGAAGAAAATGTTCCTTTATGAATCCTTTGTACTTGTGTGGAATCATTGTGTTGTAGAGAAGAGTTGTCATTAATACTTGGTCATCATACAATGTTGCTGATACTGTTTACAAAGTTTTCTTGATTCTGTACATTTCACTTTACATCAATTCATACACATCTTTCTAGGTTTTCCTGAAATCTGTCTGTTCATTTCTTTTTGCACAATAGTATTCCATTACATTCACATACTACAATTTGTTCAACTATTTCTCACTCAATGAGCATTCCCTCAATTTCCAATATTTTCCAATACAAAAAGGACTGATATAAATATATATATATATATATATATATATATATATATATATATATATATATTAAGAATTTCAGCCCTTTTCTCTTTCTCTTTTTAAAATTTCTTTGGGATACAGACCTAGTCATGCTATTGTTGGAATAAAGTGTGTGTCTTTTGGGCACTTAAAATTGTTTTCCAGAATGGATGGATCAGTTCACCACTTTAGCCACAGCACATTAGTGTCCCAGTTTTCCTACATTTCATCCACACAATACTCATTTTCCATTTTTTTTGGTCATATTAGCCAATCTGATAAGTTTTATATGGAATCTCAGAGTTGTTTTCATGTGCATTTATCTAATTTGATTATCTAATCAAAAGCAATATAAAGTACTCCTTCATATGCCTCTACATAGTTTTGATTTCTTCATCTGAAAATTCCCTATTCCCTATTCCCTATTCCTAGCCTTTGGCCATTTGTCAATTAGGGAATGAGTTGTCTTATACATTTGACTCAGTTAAGACATGAGAGATTTATCAGAGAAATTTGCTTTAAAGATTTTTCCCATGTTTCTGCATTTCTAATTTTGGTTACATTGATTTGTTCACATAAAAGCTTTTAACATAAACAAAGTTTACTATTTTACATTTTGAATTGCTCTTTATTGCTATGTTATCAATTCTTTCCTTCCCTATAGATGTTAGGGAGAGTATTCCTTGCTCTTCTAATTTGATTATCACCCTTTATGTACGAATTTTGGCTTTATCTTGATATATGGTGTGAAGTGTTGAACTTTACCTAGTTTATGTCCTAGTGGTTTCTGGTTTTCCAGGTGACTGAGTCTTTTTTTTTTTTTTTTTTTTTTTTTTTTTTTTTTTTTTTTTTTTTAAGAAAAAGATAGTTACAAAGAAATTTTGAGCTTGAATAATCTTTTTGTTTTTTAAGTGTATTGTTTTTCTCTAGTTTGAAAGCAAATGAGTGAACTATCCTTAACAAAGTCTCACATTATTTAGATTTAATTTATACCTTGGGTCTTAGAAAACATGAAAAGGTTCATAAGAAAGGACAAGCAGACAAAGATTTTTAACCTTGACATTTGGTTAAGCAAGATATTTAAAGAAGAAAGGGAAAAACCATTTTATTACTTGCAAAAGAAAAACAAAGTCATTGGAATAATCTTTGATATATTAATGAATTGATTTATATAAGATATAATTAGAATTTATATAGTTGGTATAGTGATATAAGATATAATTAATGTATTGATTAATATATATGAATAGATCTTATATAGACAAACTTTCTTTGACAGTCACAAAATTAATTTTGCTTCAATCAGGGATTCTGAATATTCTCAAATGCATAAACAGCATTATATTGTCATAGATTATTTGTTGTTCCTCTCAAGCTAAAAAACAAAAACAAAACGTGCAGTCATTTGCAAACATAGAACAACATTTTTCTCAGTTGTAAGCTTTGCTTACAGTCAAGATGCAAAAATGCTTTTTTTTAATTAAAGAAAAATCATTCATTCTTTCACATAGTACACAATTTCTGAGTAGCTAAATAGTTCTCTATTGCTGTCTATATAATGTAATTAAGAGAACATGAATACATCATCTGCTACAAGTAATTTTGTCTCTTTATATCATTCATAAAAGTATATTGGTTTACATATATGCAATGGTTTATATACATGTATATTTTTGCATATATATATTTTTTTTTGTTTGTTTGTTTATATGCCATAATGCTATATTGGATTCACTTCTCAAGAAAGGTATTAGGTCAGTCTGTATATGTCACTTGATCTATAGTCAATATTCAGAAACAATGATTCAGGAAAGATGGCAATGAGAATATTGTATTATAAAGCATTATCATTGATTGCAGAGGATTTAATTTTCTTTTATTAAGGAGTTTTAACATTTTTCAAGATTAAAATTTCTCTAATATTTGTACAAAAAGCAAAAACAAATATGAAGCCAGAAATATATAATTTTAAAATCTTACATCATATGTCTGCTACAATTAAATATGATTTAATTTTTTCTTTGCTACATAAAATATCAGTTGAGGTAGTTAAATGTATAGCAACAGAGGACTACTATCTCCCTTCATTTAGTATCATTTTTTGGCTTCCTTTGCTTATATGAATCTATTTAAAGCATTTGAGATTCATTCACAATTGATGCACATGTGTAACATTGCTATTAATGACAATCAAGACAAGAATATTCCCTCTTGTTAAATCCTTAGAGCACTACTAAATTGCTCTGACAGCATAAGAGAGACCAGCTGTAAACTTTCTATTTGCAGGATGGCACAAAAAAGGCAAATATAGTGAAAGGGGACCAATTTCCGTTTGCTTGAAGAAAACTGCTGAATGTTTAATATGTACATATGTAGCTGAGATTGATAAAATTCCACAGTTCCAAGTTAATATTCTTTAACCAAAATCTTTTAACAACATTTAAAATATGTTCTCTTTTGTGCATTTTTTTTTTTTTGCTATGTACCTATTTCATAATAAGAGATCTTGCATTTATAACTTACAAGTGACAAAATAATAGTCTCCTTCAGTACCTCTGCACATTTAAGATACCCTTGTGTTAGCATAGCTTCAGGCGAGGCTATATACAGATGGTGCTGTCCAAAGTACAGTATTTGTATAAGATATGAACATGCCATTTTGTTATACCCTTAGGCTTTGGAGAGTTTTGTTTTCAAAATAAATAAACTTCATCTCAAGTGCTAAGAATTTTCTAGTCACCACTCTTCACAGTCACTGAAGTCTTTTCGCACTGTTGTACAGCAACTCTTGTCCAATATAAGCTGAGAATAAAACTGAAGATGATTTTATATGGTAACCTGAAGAAAAGCACTTATCTAAAATGTCTAAAGCATAAGCATTTCAAGGACTTGATTGAGCACAATATGATGTAAAAGTGAATGATGAGTGAATAATAGCTATTGGGCAAAGTAATTATAGAGTAAAAAAAAAAAAAAACATACTCAAGAGTACAGGGCAGAGGGTCTTTGGTGTAAAAAGTCAATGATATTTTTATTTGTAGATTCAAAAACACACAGAGATAAGATAGATTGAACTGAAAAATTTCTCTTCAAAGCTAATTTTCCTTTATAACCCCAAATTAAGAATCTTTTCATACACACACATACACACAACATGTTTGTTTTCATTGTCATTCATTTAATTCTGTGACTCTGAGATTGGATGCTACCATTTTGGGAGAATATCTAGGCAATCTGTTGATCAGTGAGTCACTTCCCATTTGCGTTTCATCATGAAATGCCTGAACTAGAAAATCCCATGGTATTGTTTTGTAAAGCAAAATGTTTCACTAATCAAAATTTTATTCAATTATGCAATATGTAATTTTGGATCAAAAATGGTATTATGGCAAAAATGCAATATAAAGACTGGGTATGGCATTAGAAAGTCCTGTGTTCACTTCTTGCTTTCTTAACATGAATAAATCATTTTCACTTAACCTCTTATTTTCTCATGTGACAATCTTTAAGTCACATGGAAAATATGCTTATTTGCAAAAATAGAAGAAGTTTGCACATTGGAAGTTCCTTTATGCCTATGACAAAATCCCAAATATGAGCTAATAGATTAGACGTTCAGTGAAACTCTATTCCATGTTATATTATATGAACATTCATAAAACATGTGTGTGTGTGTGTGTGTGTGTGTGTGTGTGTGTGTGTGTGTGTAGAAAAAGACAATTCTTAGACCAAAATTAAGAAAAAGAATTATCAGGTGCTTACTATTTACTCAAAACTATTTTAGATGGTGGGAACATAAATGAAAATGGTGAATTTCTACTCTCAAATAGGAGATAATATAAAATAAAGGTTAATTTAATAGTATGCAGAAATGCATTGAAATTCTAAGTATATAATGTAATGGTAAGACTCAGGTATGAATATTAATAATGTTTATTAGTAGTCTGAAAAACCTTAAAATACAGTAGAAGAGATAAACAAATTATACAAATATGAGGCAATACATAATTAACAATCTCAATAGAGGTACAAAAACTATAGTGGTTTAGAAAAGTCTGGGATCAGTTATTAAATGCTTTGCTTAGTAAAGTTACATATGTTGTTAATAGAATTTGTGCTGATGATAAACTACAAGAGGTAATTGATGGTATTGCTTCATCCCAAGGACCAGGAAACCATTCCATCTGATCTGCAACTAAAATTTTCTGGGTGTGTAGCTTCATCATTCTCTATTTATCAAGTAGTTAATAGAATATGAATAAGTTATCTGCAGTGAATACTTAGTATTCCTCTGTACTCATGCAGATTCAAATAGAAGTCAAATTCAAAGGATTACAAAAGAGAGAGGTCACAGAAGTCTAGGATTTCAGCATGAAAATGCATTTCTGTGGTCAATTATCCTGACTGATATATGAATAGGAATCCTTTCAGCAAGGCCTCTAACAAATCTTCATTTAGCCTACATAAAACTAAGATTCTTTGACTGAAGCAATCTATTAGACTTCAGCTTTATCATATGCTAAAAATCCATTTAAGCATAACTTAAATGTTTGAGATCTAAACTATCATGATTATTCTTCTCCAGTTCAAATTTCCATAGTTCTATGCATTGGACTGCATAAAGGACTTTGAATTTTTTTTTAATTTCTTCACTATCTTGAATACTCTTGTACCAACACAATCCAGCTTTAAAATACCCTTGCAAAATTGTAGAGCATTAATGCAATATAATACTCTGTTTATTCTAGATTAAGGACAGTGTAACTTTTGTCTTATTTGGTGTGATTATTATGCTTCTTTTACTTCTGCCTGACATATTATCATTTTCTGCAGCAGCAGTAGCATAAAAAATATTAATCACAAATCAAATATTTTGCTGAAAGACCACTAAAATCTTGGATTCATCTCACATGTTTCACTATCTAATTACAAATCTCCAATCAGATATGTCTTTAGTTGATTTCTTAAATCTATTTATAAGACTTTATATTTATCTGTAGTAAATTTAACCTTACTAGATTATACTCATTATTTCACTGTCAAATTATTTTGGGATATTCATCAACACATTTAACTATTCCACCCACTTCAATAAAATCTATAAAACTCTATCATTATAATTGATGAAAAAACATTATTAAAAAGTTGAATAAAAATTTAAAAATGCCTAATGAAATCCAAAATTGACCACCTCCAAGTCAGTGTTGGCCCAATCATCACTAATCTGGATCAAGCCCTATTTTGATACCATTTAATTGTACAAGATTTTTTCTATCTTCTCTGCAAAGCCCAGTTTCTCAGAATAGAATTTGTCAAATCCATTGTTTAAAGCTATGTGCATTAGGTTGATAGTTGTGCCACAGTTCTCTTTTAATGTCCTGACCCAGTTTCCCTAATTGTCCTATTCTATTACTCTGCCTCAGGTTATAACCATATCCTCTTAATGTTAGGATAAAGGTCTTGTATCTTAGACTTTAGGCTATAATCATTCCCTCTTAATGTTTAATGGGATAAAGGTCTTTATCCATTTTAGACATCATTAGAATATCAGGAGCCTCTCCAATACCAGCCTCCATTATCTCATCTTCATCCTAGATTCCTCTCCACATTAGGTCATCCCCATTCAGGTACTCCCCCCCCCCCATTATGTCATCTGTCTTGAACCCTATAAAAGAATCTTGTAGCTGACATTCAGGGCTGGATTCTTTGAGACAATAGTCTCCTTCAGTCCTGGGACCAACTATGGATCCATTTGGTCCCAGTAAATCTCTCCATTAAATAAATTGTTAAATTGTTCTCTAATCTCTATCTTGCTCAATTTCTCCAGCATTATTATAGTAACTCTTCTACACAATCCTGTTTCTATAATAAATGAGTTTAACCCATTCTGATTTGTATGACTCATATTCATAATCTCATGCTGTCTTGCTTATAATGTTCACTTTCCTTTCAATCCATGTTTTCAATGTTTCAAATTTTGCCAGAAATTGAATTTAAACTCACTAATCTATATTTTGAATGATTCACTTCTTTCCCCTTATGAAAATACAGACACTATCTGAGTTCTGAGCACCTCTCCTATTCTGAAAGAGAGTAAATGCAATATTTCATCATCCTCACATCTGATTATCACATACATACCCAATAATTTAATTAAACTTAATTAAAACTTTAAACCTGTTAGGTTACAATAGTTCCCAGATCTGGTTTAACATCTCAGACTCTAAAATTCTGTCTTGATCATCTAGGCCCTTAAGTAGCAACTTGAATTTTCTAGTTTTAGACATGGAATTATTATATTTCAAGTGTCTACATATGCCCATGGTTTCTGTGAAGTTAAAATATAGAGGGGGGAAAAAAAAAAACTTGTAAGAAGAGTGAAATGCACTGATATTGCTCTACCTTTTAAGTTAAAAAATATTTTTTTTGTGTGTGTTAAATACTATAATCTCCTAGTTTACCAGAAAAGTTGAATAAAATCTAGAAATCTCCATATTTGGTATTCCAGATTTATTTTTCCTGTTGCAAGTAAAATCTAAAGTAATCTAAATGTGCCATATTATTCATTGTTCCCCAATATGATACTTTTTGATTTCTTTAAGCAAATCATTCTGTATAGCAATTATATGCCTGACTATGGTATGATAGACAAAGAGATAGACAGACAGATACATACATAGATGTATAGAAAATATTGTCTGAACTCTCAATTCATACAAAATACATGAATAATTGGTTTCAACACTAAGTATCCACTAATCCTTTCCTTTCCTGTTTCTTTCCCTTAATCATCAGCTATATAATTTAAATTATTTCTTCTACAAATTAAGATACTGAAGAAAATTGAAACTAATTGACCAAAATCACCTAGTTTCCATCAATAAGCATAATTCTAAAATCCAGATCTGTAGCTACAGATCCTGTGATTGTCCCATGTCACTGCTTTCCCTCTCATAAGTATATGCATTATGGGGTCTTTTAAAATTGATTTTCAGCCAGCGTTCTTGTGAAATCTATATCACCAGATTTCATGCTCTCACATTTAAAAAACAAAAAAACAAAAAAACTGTGGCAAAAGTGGTAGTGAAATTGGGTAAGGAGGGAATAGGGTGTTACACTTTATGGAAAATATAGCAGTATTTTCTAATATTTTCTGGAATAAGAGTTAATATGTGTGAACAAACAAACAAACAAAAACAAAGACTGTAGTTTCTGGTGATACTGAGATTTAAGGAAAGTAGGAATTCTTTAGGTTATTCTTTCCTTCCTCCAATCTCCTAATGATATAGGGCAACTTGTGTGAATGTTAGAGGGGCTATGTGGTGAAATGGAAAAAAAAAGAATATTGATCTTAGAAGCCATGAAATGCAGCCATATCATTGATTTTACTTAGTTGTGTGACTGTTGGATGCCATTTTTCTGTTCTGAGACTGTTTCCTGATTCCTTAAATGTGAATAATAATACTACTGCTTTAACTACTTACTGGGGTTTTGATGGTAGGGAAAGTGTTTTTTTAAAGTTTAGATTAAAATATAAATCATGAATTGTTAAGTTTATGTAGTTTGCCAAAATAAAATTATTATATCATCTGGTACCTAAATTCAACATCTCAATATTTCAAATACTTGTTAAGTACATAAGTCCCAGGAAATATGAAGTTATGAATCACAAAATTTGCTCTCAAGAAATTTTCCAATTCTGCTTTTTTTTGTTTTGGGGGTTTTCTTTTTAGGCAATATTCTTTGATTCCTTATTTGTATATGTGCCTGTATTATTTTTAGGAGTGTTTATTATGGACTGGGATATCCATCTCCCTGTTGAATGATCATTAATCTTTAGAAAATATCCATGAAAATCGTTCTTATTCTGGAGCAAAATTTCTACATTGTATTACAATGAGAACTCAGTAATCATATCTCAAAACTACTTTAATTTTTTTTTAATTAAATCAAATGGTTGATAATATTTGAATACATAACAGATAGAAATATATTCATATCCACAAAGATTTTATAGATAAAATCATGCAAATACTCTATCTAGCCCATCTCTCTGTTGCAATTATTTAGGATACAGTTTATTGATGATCAATAATAAATGATCAATAGTAATATGACAAAATTTAATAACCAGTATCATCAATAAGTTATTTCATGTTACTATCCTAATTTCTCCATGGTGTGATTTTAGTCTATAATGTTACAGTCCCCTGTATATATCAGGAACAATTTCTTCAAAGTGATTAACCTCTTATTACATGTAGACATGGCAACAAACTGCCTACCCTTCTGCAAAAGAATAAATCCTCTAATCATTCATAAGTTTGCAGAATTAATAGTACTTTAGACTTCTAGGATACCAAGATTGGAAATTGTCAGATTTTAATATGCCTGTTCCTTAAATTAAACCTCCAAATCTTCTTCAGGGTTTTCTTTAACATGTCTATTTTCCTGCCACCACATTTCTTTTGGTGCCTATTTAGGATGCTAGGTCAATTGACTTTTTTTCATTAAGGTTATAAAAGCAATAAAAGCCTATTTTGTTTTGTTTGGGCTAAATCAATATTTCTCTTGCTTCTAATATATTTAACAAATGTGCTTCTATTTTTTTTTTTTCCTTCAGCAAGTCACATCCCATTTCCTGCTTAACTTTTTTTTTCATTTTAATCTCTCTCTGTATATATGTGTGGATGCATATATTATGTATATGTTTGTGTGTGTGCACATGTATGTATGTGTGTATATATGTATATATTAGATTATGCCTCTATGACATTATACATACCACTTCCAGAGTTTTCTCATTGAATTCATTTTTTTAATGTACTAGTAACAGATAAACCCTTTCCTGCATAAGCATGTCTTTCATTTATTTTTAGAATTTATTTAAAAAATCAGTGAATCATTACAATAATCCCTAGAGTAAGTTTAAACAGTTATTTCAGAAATAGAGAAAAGAAACTCCATTGTAGCCAAAATTTGTTTTTAACACTCTGATTTTAAGGTTAGAAGCAATTTTTCATTGTAAAAAATGGAGATATGGAAGAAGAAACCTGGAATCAAAATCTTCAAACTTTTTAAAAAGTATTTTATGATTTTTTTTTTTAAAAAGAGGATACAATGTAGAAAATGAGATCTGATTTCAATGATAAAGAAAAATTATAGGAATGTATAGAACAGATTTCTTGCATATAATATTTGATAGTTTGTATAAACCTAATCAGTATTCATCCTAGGGTTTATATGATAATATTAATACATATTACATATATATATATATATGTATAAATTATTATAAACTTAGTGATTTAAGGTAATTAAATAAGCTTTCCTTATAATGATCTTGTGAGTTAAATATTACAAATATACTTGTCCCCACTTTACAAATGAGAACATTGAGACTTAGATATGTTAAATAACTTGTAGCTTATATAAGTAGTAATCTTAGTATTAAAACTCAATTTTTTCTCAACTCCATGTCTCAACTCCATCTGAAAAACAGATAACCTCTGTAAGACCTATTATTTCACTGAAGACCAAGCAACACTGCTTTCTTTTCTTTTCTTCCTCCTTCCTTCCTTCCTTCCTTCCTTCCTTCCTTCCTTCCTTCCTTCCTTCCTTCCTTCCTTCCTTCCTTCCTTCCTCCAGACAATAATTTCTCTACTTAGGAACAACCGAACTGAGGACTAGATAACACAACTTCCTTTGTTTCTTCCTTGCTTTCTAGCCTTCCCTTTCCTTTCTGTATGTATTCTGTCCAAGGCAATATACATTTTAATTACTGAAACCTCCCTCAATATATTTTGTGATTCACAGGCTAGATTTCTTTCTTGAAAACCAATGCCCTTAACCCAAATCATTCAGTTTCTCATTGAATTGCCAACAGAAGTTCTCAAGACCAAATCCTACTTGGTTTAGCTTGGCCCCTGATGGTGTCGGAGTGAATGCAAATAGCAATTATTTCTTTATTGGTCAGTAACCCTGAGCATCCTCCATTTCAAAATAGATTTTTTTCCCCACTAAGTAAAAAAAGGACATGCTTTGCTTCATTTTCTTCTTACCTAGCTTTAATCACTGAACGGGCAATTATCTCAGCCAAATTGAGACCTGCTGATAACCTTAGCTTAAAAAATTCAAGGTCTCCCACTGCATGCAGCCCCCTCTCCAGTCTTTCTGATCTTTATCTGGCCAGTAGACCAAGATGGCTCCAGATGAGAAGGTGAGGCTGGTCAATTTGCACAGCCCTCCTTCATTTAAATTCAATTCACTTGCATGTCATGGTATCACCTTCTTGATGTCATGGTCCTCTTCAAGAAGGAAGGACTAACAACAATATACATACATAGAGATGTCAATGTCTGTATCACCATGTATAATTTTGTGACCCTATTTTCATTAATGCAAAGTATTATCATGTGTAGGTGTGTTTTTGTATTATATTGTAAACACACACACACACACACACACACACACACACACGGAACACAAAGAACCTTTTCCACTGGAAAATGCCATCCACATACAGAGAGAGAACTATGGAGACTGAATGAAAGAGAGCATAGTATTTTCATCTTTTGTTGTTGTTCTTTGTTTGCTTGCTTGTTGATTTTTACCTTTCTTGTATTTTTCCCCTTTTAATCTGATTTTTTTTTTTTACCCAGCATGACAAAAATATAAATGTTTAGGAGAATTGCACATGTTTAACCTATATAGCTTGCTTGCTTTCTTGGGGAGGGAGGAAGAGGCCAGAGAGGAAGAAAAATTTGGAACATAAGGTTTTGCAAAGCAAATGTTGAAAATTATCTTTGTTTGTATTTGGAAAAATAAAATAACATTAAAATAATTTTTAAAAAAAATTCTAAAAACTGTCATCCACTAATAGGACTAGATGATAGAGCCATTAATTCCATTCACATATAGGTATGCATTTTTGGTCTGGTGATGTAGTGAATAGAGCACTTTGTCTTGACTCAGAAAAATGAGTTTAAATTTGACCTCAAACTCCTACTAATTAAGAAATCTCTTAACTTTTCTAAGCTTCAGTTTTGTCAACTGAAAAATAAGGATAATACTAGCACTTAGTTCTTCAGGTTGTTGAGATAATAATTGAGATATTTAAAAAAATACTTGATAAAAATTTGAAGATTAAAAAAGCAAAAATAATTCCTGTATAAAAAGCTAGGTTAAATGTGCAGTATTCATACATGTATGACTAGTGAATGAAGTGTGATGGGGGAAAAAAAAAAAAAACATTAGTTAAATATTTAAAAGAGACTAGATCTAGTGGTAAAAAAATCAATTAATTACTATTGGTAGTGTCCTGTTTTTAAACTCAGCTGTAAAGAAAAAATGGAATAATCAGGCATTCACAAGGGCTCATTATTCTCTTAGATCCTATCCTCAGATGGGGAATTAAAAGCTGCAGGAGACATATAAGGTTTATAAAATGACCTGTAAATTTGATTAAATTTATAATCTTACAGAGATACACAGAAGTGTTTCTGTCATTTTAAAATAAGTAAAAGTGGTAAAACATGCCTGATATGAGTCACTTGTGCCTTTATCAAAATTAAGTTGGAAATAATCAGTTGTTTTGGGAAAACCTATAGTTGTCGACTATTTCACAAAACAATCCATATTATTTTGTCATGAAATGATATTTAGGACAATTCCATCACTATAATATTTTATTGTAACATAGATCAAACCATCATCTTTGACCTGACAACATGGTAAGGTGAAAAGAGTGCTATGACTAAAAATCAGGACTTTGGTTCTAATCTTGCCTCTCTATTAGTCATTACCTGTCTAACCTTAAGCACATTACTTCTATGTGCCTCAGTTTCCTTATCTGTAAAAAGGAACATTGATTAAATGACTTCTAAGAATATGTTCTAGTCATAAACATAACAATACAAGTCTATAACTAAAATATAAAAAAACAATTTATCTTAAAAGCATTTTATCTTTTCAAATGCATGCAAAGATAGTTTTCAACATTCACCTTTGCAAAACTTTCTGTTCCAAATTTTTCTCCCTCTCTTCTCCCCTCTCCTTTCCCAATACAGTAAGCAGTCCAATATAGGTTAAACATGTTTTCATATTCATCATGCTATGAAAGAAAAATCAGATCATTTGGGGAAAAAATAGAGAAAGAAAAAAAAAACAAGCAATCAAACAACTAATGTGAAAACATATACCTTGATCCACATTCAGTCTCCATAGTTCTCTTTCTGGATGTGGCATTTTCCATCCTAAGTCTATTAGAATTGCCTTGAATTGGTCAATTGAAAAGGTCAAGTCCACCACATTTGATCATCACATAATCTTCTTGGTACTGTGTACAATGTTCTTTTGGCTCTGCTCACTTCACTTAGCATCAGCTCATACAAGTCTTTCCAGGCTTTTCTGAAATCATCCTTCTCATCATTTCTTATAGAAACATAATATTCCATTATGTTCATATACTATAATGGATTCAGCTATTTGGCAATTAATGGGCATCCACTCATTTTCCAGTTCTTTACTACTACAAAAAGGGCTGCTACAAACATTTTTGCACATGTGGATCCTTTTCCATTTTTTTATGATCTCTTTGGCATACAAACTCAGTAGAGACACTTCTGGATCAAAGGGTATATAGTTTTATAGCCCTTGGGGCATAGTTCCAAATTACTCTCTAGAATAGTTGGATCATTTCACAACTTCACCAACAATGCATTAGTTTCCCAATTTTCTTACATCTGATCTAACATCTGTCATTATCTGAAATATAAAAATTAATTGATACCAATCGAGATGTCCAAACGCATCTAAAAAATGAAAAAAAGATATAAGTTGGAATAGGAAAAGAGATATTTAGAGGATTTGATCTGACCATATTAAAACCAGAGTCTACAATAATCATTAAAAAAGATCCACTAAAGAAAATACCATTTTTTCCAGCTAGTCCAGTCTATTCCCCTAGATTGTTTCAGAATCCATAAGGATCTGATATACTCCAGTTAAGAAGAAGTGCAAGAAACTTTTAGTAACTAACATTTGGAGATAGCACATATATCTATAATCTTAAAAGAAGTTTTCATTGATTCAGAAGTTCAGTAGTTTTCTTAATCCAGCATTCCAGCTTTCAGTCAGTGACCATGGACTTTTCACTGGTGAACACTCAGTATACTTAACTTCAATTGAGACATATCATTTTCAAGTTATGGACTATTTGACCCACGGTATTACCAGGCAAAGGCTGTAACAAACCTTCTATCTTCCCATTTCTAGGTGTGGGAACAGTAATCAAAAATCAACACTTGTTGGGATTACTAAGTGAGAACTGAGGTTGTCTGGATAGTTACAAGGTGAGAACTCAGGTTGACTTGGTAGAAGGAGCAAGCCCATTGGCTGGGGTGGTTCTTCCCAGAAGCCCTTGCATTATCCCACGCCCATTCTCTGGGAGAATAAAAGAGAGAGCACTGTGCCTGAAGAGCAGATCGGCCTGGAGAAGGATAAGAGCTGGAGGAGATTCAGAGCCAGGATTCAAGAAGACTCTCTGCATTACATCAGGCCTGACGGGGCTCTCTGCAGGAAGGGAAGTCACTTCTAAGGACAAGAGTTAACAGCAACTGCCTGGAGACAACGGTTCGTTACAGGAAGAAGAATCTGTCTGAGAGATTTGAGTAGACACAGCAGATCTCTTCCCAGAGAGTGATCCGGCAGCTTCTAGAGACGACAGCTCGTTACAATTGGCGTCCACACGTGGGGCAAGGACTTTTGCTTATCCTGACAAGAGGAGCTAGACCAGACCTTCGCAATTTGGCGCCCGAACAGGGACAGACACGGTCCTGATTCCAGTGGAAAAGCTTCCGATCTAGATCTCAGTCTCTCTGACCCAGAACCGTGAGTAACGAGGAAACTTTGTTAAAGATTAAGTGAGCGTGCTAATAGATAAATAAGGAACTTAACTTGTTAAGGGCTAACCCAGGAATCTCTTATAGTGAAATGGGGCAAACACCTTCTGTTCAAGGAAAATGTTTAGAGAGCATTATCAAGGTTATGAAAAGCCAAGGCTTGATTATAATTTTAGAGGAGATTACTGAACTTTTAAGAACTGTGAAGGTCATATGTCCTTCTTTTTCTCTGGAAGAAGAATTGGATCCAGATGAGTGGAAATTAGTAGGAGAGCAATTAGGTGAACAGTACAATTACCTTTGTGACATTTTACCCTTTGGTTCCAGACCAAACTCAGTTTCCAAAGATACAATTCATACCTACAATTTAATCCAAATGGCTTTTAAAAATGTTATTCTAAAAGAAGAGATGAAGGAGCAAAATAGGGAGGTGTCAACTAAACTAGGTGAAAAGGATGAATCAGATAACAATGAAGTTAAGTACAATTCTGAGCAACAGGAGCACCTCCCATCTCCTCCCTCAATTAACCCTTCATGGGTGGAGCAAGAAGGAGGAGAGGAAGAGGCAGAAACACAAACAGAATTGCCTGTGAAGCAGCCTAAGCCTATGACAAGATTAGAAAAAGCATTGGTTAAAGCCAAGAGAGAAGGACAGGATATAAGTGATTTTATACATGCATATCCTGTGATTGAAAATATTGATTCTGTAGGTCATAAAATGAGAAGATATGCACCTTTAGATTTGAATAAAATTAAGGATTTGAAAAAAGGTTGTACCCTTTATGGGGCTACATCAGCTTATGTCAAAATGTTACTAGATGGTTTGTCTTATGAAGTCCTAACCCCAAATGATTGGAAATCCATAGCAAGGATATGCCTGGAACCTGGAGAAAATTTATTATGGCTTTCGGAATTTCATGAATTATGTAAAATTCAAGTCAGATGCAATTTGGAAATAGGAGTTAACACACAATTCACTTTTGAGCACTTGGCTGGTGAAGGTCGGTATGGAGAGAATTCAGAACAGACTGATTATACCATGACAATATATGAACAAATTGCTAAGGCTGCAATAAAAGCTTGGGGTGTCCTTCCTGGACAGAAAGATCGCGGAGAGGCTTTCACTAAAATACAGCAAGGTCCCAATGAACCTTTTGCAGATTTTGTGGGACGTTTGCAAACTGCTGTCAAAAGAACTATTGGAGAAAATTCAGCTACAGAAATAATGACCAGACATCTGGCTAAGGAAAATGCCAATGAGATTTGCAAAAGAATTATATGGGGATTAGACAAAGATGCTCCTTTAGAGGAGATCATAAGACGCTGTGCTACAGTGGGAACAAATGCTTTTTACACCCGGACAATGATGAATGTGGAAAGACAGGGTCCCTTCTGGCAAGGGACATCTAGAGAAACTCGGCGATGTTTTCAATGTGGAAAAATTGGACATCTAAGAGCTCAGTGTAGGTATGGAGATACAGAGAGAAGACAGGGTGAGAGAAGACCTAAAACCCCATGTCCAAAATGCAACAGAGGATTCCATTGGGCATCAGAGTGTAGAATAATTCAGGGAAATGGGATGAGGGGCCCAGGTCCAGGGCCCCAGGCAAAAAAGACTTGGGGCATGATGGCAGCTGATGTTACACCTAAAGAGCCTTTAGAAGGCCAGGACTCTGATTTAATCAATCAGCAGAGAAGCAATCACATGGCAGAAAGGGATTACCTGATAAGTCAGTCAAAAGGCAATCAGATTGCAAAAATGGATTACACTTGGGGAGAATACAGGCCTTTTAAACCAACAGGGCTGTGCCCAGTGCAAACAACTCCAATGTAATTGTCAGATGATGAGAAGAGATTTAGAAAGCGGTTAACTGCCTGGGAGAGAGGGTTTGCTTGTATTTCTTCAGCAGGAGAAGGAATCAGATGGGTGCCAACGAGTCATATTCGCCTTGTCCATCAGAGAGAGACAGAAAAAGAGAAAGGCCTCAAAATAAAGGAGAAGATCTAAGAAACATCTGACACTGAAAGAGCATGGATAATAAGAAGACTGTTAAAGAACTTTAAAAACCAGCAGGAATCATTGGACTTCCTCACACAAGATGAGACTAATGGACAATGGACTTATGGACATTTATAAATTTTCAATTTATGATTATGTTATATACTTCTAGCATGTGTTACGTTACTATGTTACTATGTGCTTATGTAATTTATGTAATTATCTGTAATACTTCCCATATTGATGGATTTATGTTTCAAGGTCATGACTGTCCTATGTTCTAAATCAAAAGAAAGGGGGAGATGTTGGGATTACTAAGTGAGAACTGAGGTTGTCTGGATAGTTACAAGGTGAGAACTCAGGTTGACTTGGTAGAAGGAGCAAGCCCATTGGCTGGGGTGGTTCTTCCCAGAAGCCCTTGCATTATCCCACGCCCATTCTCTGGGAGAATAAAAGAGAGAGCACTGTGCCTGAAGAGCAGATCGGCCTGGAGAAGGATAAGAGCTGGAGGAGATTCAGAGCCAGGATTCAAGAAGACTCTCTGCATTACATCAGGCCTGACGGGGCTCTCTGCAGGAAGGGAAGTCACTTCTAAGGACAAGAGTTAACAGCAACTGCCTGGAGACAACGGTTCGTTACAGGAAGAAGAATCTGTCTGAGAGATTTGAGTAGACACAGCAGATCTCTTCCCAGAGAGTGATCCGGCAGCTTCTAGAGACGACAGCTCGTTACAAACACTACTATTTCTCACAAGATGAATCAATTAATTGGCCACTCACAAACCTTCTCTGAAACTTTCCAGATCAAAGCACACTTTAGGAGTCACAAGTTGCCTTATATGTGTTGCCTTCCTACCTTCCTCTATTAAAATATTAATTCTTTGAGGGCAGATGCTCTCTTTGTCTCTAACTCTGTGTGTGTGTGTGTGTGTATGTGTGTGTGTACATATATATACACAATACTATATATAAGTATATATATATATATCCATAAGGTTCACAGGAAAAGACTATTGCTAGTTATAGATTTCTTTCTCTTTCTTCACTCCTCATTGTTAGGAAAATTCTCTTCAGGTAGCTTGTGGACCTTATAAGTTGAGTACTTGGCATTAGTAACTAGAATAGAGAACAGTGGTACAATTGAATTAATTCTCCTTTTTTAGAACTGAAGACAGTAACACATAGTGCTATCATGCATATTGGTAACCTGTCCTATGCTTCCCTCTATCCTCTTCATTTCTTTCAGTTGCCTGGGGAAAATAAATACCTTCTAGTTCTTGGGAGTAGGGAGAAGAGGGAGAGAGTAGGGCATTTGGGTACAGATATCCTTATGGAATCCTTAGGAGAACTTAACCTTAGAACAAACCCTCAGTTAAAAGACAACATGTTTTAGCCTAAACAATTCCACCTCTATGATTCTCTTTTTTATTTTTCCACTTGACTGAGAAGAATCAGTGTCTATGTCTTTCCCACTCATCCAGGGTTGCAGGGTTAGGGCAGAATCATTAGATTAGCAGCAGAGTTTTAAATTAGGGCCCAGACTCCATTCATAAGTTCCTAAAGACACTCCAGACAGAGGCATTTATGTTGTAATTAGTAAGAACATTTAGTCAGCAAAAATTCCTTAAGCTCAGAACTCAAAGTCAAGAGATCTGTAAACCTAAGCTTTCTCAGCAATGGACCACCACTCCAACTCATTATAACTTTCCTGATAAATCTTAAGATTTCATTAATTTTCTTGGTTGTATTTAAGGTAGAGTGCCTGGGGAATTTTCTACAAAACAAGGTATAAATTCTGAAGTAACCTGTCAAAAAAGTCTCCATTACATTACACACACACACACACACACACACACATATGTATATACATACACACACATATAAACACACACATACAAACACACACATACATACACACATATATAAATAAAATCTTAGAACAATATTTCAGTTTTTTTTTTCTCTCTTCTGTTGGGGGAAAGAAGGAGGGAGGAAAAAGATTTTTTTTAAGTTTAGATTCTCCCCAATATCAGTCTGTTGAGTTGGGAACAAATGTTTATTTAGTAATTATATCTTGATACAAGATGAAATCTAATAGAAACAGAACACATCCTGCTAACAAAGTGCATCGATTGAAAACTAAAATCCTTTTTGGCAAGATGGAATACTTTTCCATTTGAAATAGATTCTGCTGAAGTTTGTGAAAAGATCATTTAAGATGTTACTGACAGAAACTTGTGTGAAAAAAATATAGAGGAAATTCTAGATGTTAGGACCACTCAGAATAGTTGTATGTTTGTCTGGTCCATTAAAAAGACTAAGAAAGTGCAGAAAAGCAGCAAGAATAAAAATCACTAAATCCTCTAAAAATAGGGTTCTTGAGCTTCTTTGTTAGAAATAAATTTTGGCAAAATAGATAATGAACACTCATTTTTTAAGGTTACAATCTGAGTCTGATCTGAGTAGTAAATCCCAAATTCATTTCTTCAAAGAGATAGTCTAAAAATATTCTTTCTAGAAATATGGGTAATAATAGTCTAGTGATATCATAATAACCTCTTCATTAATACATTTGCAAACATACTTATTATTAACATTAAAATGAAATAGAAAAAGCTCATAAGAGGATTTAAACCCAAAGTCAATTTAAGTGAAATGAAGCAACTAGTTCAATTAAATTGATGTGAAACATTTTAGAAAATATTTAGGAATTTCATTATTATTAGTCATAAAATCTAATTAGTAGTTTAACATATATCATTTTTAGTAAATGGCATATTAAAGGAAAGTTACTGCATTTGATTATTTCAAGCCCTTATCTTTTTAATCACAGGTTAATACTTATTGTTAAAAGAGGCCTTAGACCAAATGTTCCACCAAACAACTAAAGAAGAATTAATTCCAACACTATGAAAACTATATGGAAAAATAGGAAAAGAAGGAGTCTTACCAAATTCCTTTTATGACTTAGATATAATGCTGATACCTCAACGAGGTAGAGTCAAAACAGAGAAAGAAAATTGTAGACTAATTTCCCTAATGAATATTGATGCAAAAAATTTAAATAAAATATTAGCAAAGAGATTACAGCAAATTTATCATCAGGATACTACATCACAACCAAGTAGGATTTATATCATGAATGCAAGGTTATAATTATATATGGATATCTATACATTTATGTATATGTGGGCATGAGAGAGAGACAGAGGAAGAGAGGAATTGAGAGAAAACAGAGAGAAAGAGAGAGACAGAGAGTAATACACAAACACACACAGAGACAGAGAGACACACACACACACATACACAAAGGGGGAGAGAGAGAGACAGAGACAGAGAGAAGAAGGGGAAGTCAAAACCTTTGACATTTTAGCAAATTGACAAAGGTGACAAAAAATATCAGCAGTCAGTAGGGAAGAGGCTGCAAAAAAGATATGCAAAAAAGATAAATATGTTAAAGCCCCATCAGTGGAGCTATGAATTGGTGCAACGATTCCAGAAATAAATTTGTTGATAATGTAAAATAATGAAGATAAATGTCTAAAGTGTCTGTACTCCTTGACTCAGAAATCCCACTGCTAGATATATGTTCTAAAAAATAAAAAAAAAGATAAAAAGAAAACCCTCATATATACCAGAATATGAATAGCAACACTTTTTTTTTGTGATAGAAACAAAAAACATGGAATTGCCTAAAACAAAGTATAGTATATTTAGTGGTATATACTACATATGTGGTGCATTGAAAGTAATAATATATGTGATGAATATAGAAAACCATGAAAAAGTAAAATAAATGATGCTATATGAAGTATACAAAAATAGAACCCTACATACAATAACAACAATAAAATACATTAAAAATTGAAAGAATCAAAACTGAAAATATAATAAACAAAGGTCGGCAAATATGGGAAAGCACAATGGATATATCTAATAGGACTTTATTTTTCGGCTGTGCTGGCTGGTGAATTTTTCTGAACTATCTTTTTTTTATCTTGTTTTATTCATTATTTTAATCAATGACTCCCTCAGGGAAAGAGAAAAAAAAAGAAATGTAAGAAAATATAAGACTTATAATTATACTAGCTACCCATTTTAAAAATTGACAATCTAGGATCAGTCAACCTGAAAATGACAAGGGCAGAGAGACTTGTTGGAAGGGCTTAAACAACCCAACACTTAATGTATATTATTAGTAGCTTTGGACTTTTAAGTGTGTAGATACAACCAAGTGGACCTACTTCCTTCTCATCTATAATGAGACTATGAATGTTTCTTAATTAGAAATAGGTATGCTGGAGAGGTATCATTTGATATTAAAGAATAGATCCATGTTTAGGATATTTTATTAATTTTTAATTTTTTGTTAAGTATGTTTTCCCTACATGGAAAGATATTACTGATGCATAGTAATATTCTCATCTTAAATGGTGGCAGAAACTATGTAAAAAAACTTGTTCCTTTCCTCACATTTAAAAGTTTGAAAGGATTACTTGGAAATAACAATGTGAATACTGGTAATGCTTTCTCAAGTAGATTTCAAAAGCTATTGGCCCTTTAATGAAAGGGGAAAACTAATCCCAACAGATTGGTGTTCCTTTATGTTTAGCAAAAGTACTATTATCACTGGCATGCCTGAGAAATGAGTTGTATATTCATTCATTTCTCTTATCATTTATTTTATTTATTCTTCCCAACTTTTTTTCCATTATTACATATTCATTTTATCTCTCTCCTCTATCTTAATCATTTATTCCTTGCCATTGAGATATCAGATAAGTGAAGTGAGGTGGAGAGTGAAAGTAATTTAGAAACTATTCAACTTTCTACTTGTCTGGTTGTGGTCTCACATACTCTAGCATCCTTCTTGGCAATGAACAAATTCACTATATTAAAGTTTGAGCTCCTTATATTTAGTCATCTTTAGCCATCTAGTAATGCCAGCTTTGTCTCATTCTCAGGTTTCTACTCTTGATCCCACATTTTGAATTTCAGGTCTTACCCTAGGTCTAGTTGAATTAGAGAAGCTCAGTATATATAACCAGTTCTAGTCACCCTATCATACTATCTTTCTGGCATGCTGCTATTTAAATATAATATCCACATCTATACCATATATATGTAAATATACATATATATACATATATGTAAATGTACATATATGTATATATACACACTATATATATAATCTGCATGCATATGTATCTATGTACATACATACATACATACAAATTGCACTGGGAATGTTTGTTTATATGTATTATATATCTATATGTGTACATAATGATGTATGTACATATATAATTCCATATATATATATATGCATATATATATATATATATATATATACACACAGATAATTTCATATTTGATCCTTGAAATAACATGGAAGCATAGTAATTTTCTGAAATACAGAAAAATGTTGGGGGAAATTTAAGTAAAGGAAACCAATTAGGAAATTACCTAAAAATAGCTAGGTGGAAAGATGGATAGAGCACTACATCTGAAGTGAGGAAAACCTGAGTTCAAATATATCCTCAAACACTAAATCACCATATGACCCCAAGCCACTCACTTAAAATCTGTCTGCCTTAGATATCTAATATTTAAAATACTTATAATTATAGCACCTATTTCCCAGAGATGTTGTGAGGACCAAAAGAAAAAAAATATATATATATACATGTATATATATACATACATATATATATATATATATATACATATACATATATATATATATATATATATATATATATACACACACACACACACACACATATATATATATATATATATATATATATACATATATGTATATATTATATATATAATGTTGCAAAACCTAAAGCATTATATAGATGTGTGTTTATAAGTTGCTGATGCTGTTGATATTCTTTCTATTGTAGCTATTTACAGACAAGAGGTAAGGTGACTCAAAGCAAGAGTAAAGACTAAGTGAATAGAGAAAGAAAAAAGGATTAAAGTGATACTGAAATAAATATGACAATGGATTGAATATATGAGAAGAAATATTAATGAAGAGATAGATTTTAAATGTTTAATATAATTGTGAATATAAGTAATCTGATGTGAGATGATAAATGAAATAACAAATTTCAAAAAGGAATAGATGTGGGGAGCAAGATATTGAATTCTCTTTTAGATGTATTCAATTTGAGGTATCTATAGGACATCATATTCAAAATAGTGCTGAGAGACTAAATCTTAGGTTAGAGACTTAGCTAGATATATTGATCTGGGAATCATCTAGATGTAGACAATTGAATTCAGGCCAGATGATGAGGTAATCAGAAAGGAAGACAAGAGGGATTCAAATACAGCTTTCAGATACTTTGAAGTGGTATCATTTTAATTATATTGATGTTGCTCAACTATGAATGTTCCTTCCAATTTTAAAATATTTCTTCATTTCCATGAAGAATATTTATATTTAGGAATATATTTAGAAGAATTGCACATGTTTAACATATATTGGATTATTTGCTGTCTAGAAGAGGGAAGGGGGAAAGAGAAAAATTTGTAGCACAAGATCCTTCAAGGTTGACTGTTGAAAACTATCTTTGCATGTATTTTGAAAAATACAAAGCTATTATTATTATTATTATTATTAAAACAATAATATTTTACATGTAAATGTATGCTTTGATTTTTATCTTGAAACAGTGCTTTTTGGGCATAATTTGTAGATTTTTTTACTGAATTTATTCTGGCTTTTTGTTATTCTTATTTAAAAATAATTATTTTCATATATTTTCATGTATTTATTTTTTATCCTGTTGCTTTGCTGGAAGTATTGCCTCACTTTCTCTGGATTCTTTTTCACTTTATCATTAAATCATCATCATGTCAAATCTTTATAATTTCATACTCTTTGTCAGTATGTAAACATAGAATATTTTTCCCTTTGTTTTATTGGTATTGCTAAAAATTTTTAACTGTTACATAATAGCAGGGAAATGCTTATTAAGACATTTTCTAGTGTTGTTATTTTACAAATGCAAAAAATTGTTTTTTACTGCATTCAGACATTTTGAAAACTTGTCATGAGTAAAAGTTATATTTTATCAAAGTCTTGATAATTATTTTTTCTGATGTCAAGTCCTATTTGTATCCCTATGATAAGTCTAATTTTGTCATGATGATTTTTATTTTAGTTGAATTACTAAATTTCTATTTTTGCTTAAAATTTTTTATTCAATATTCATAGTGATATCTGTCTAATAAAAATAACTTATTAAAATAATTATTTTCTCTTACTAATAGATTATGAATGTCTTACACTGAAGTATCCATTTTATTCTTGGTACTTAGGAGCCAGTAGAGCTTCTCGATATAAGAAATGACAAAATTAGACCTGTATTTTAAGAATATTAATTTCTCAACTTTCTTTATAGTGTCTAAGAAAGGAGAGAGACATGAATCAAAAAGACCAGAGTCAAGGGTGACTCCAAGGTTGTGAGACTGGGTGGTCTGAAGGATGATAGTATGTTCAAATGAAATAGGAAGCCAGAAAGAGGAGATGAATATTGGAAAAATAATAATAAGTTATGTTTTGATCATGTTGAATATATATTGTTGATCATTGAGATACATATAGGACATCAATTTAGAAATATCGAACAGATCTGGTGCTACAATTCTTGATCTCAGAAGAGTAAACAGGGTTGAATATATAGATTTGAAATTTAGCTGCAGAGATGATAGCTGACAACACATGTGCACTTAAGAACAAGAAGTTGAGAATATAAAAGGTGGTATCAAATATTAAAGAGACATCTTTATCTTGAGATTTAGTCTCTAAGTACAATTTATTTTTTTTGCTGAGGCAATTGGGTTTAAGTGACTTGCTCAGGGTCACACAGCTAGAAAGTACTAAGTATCTGAGGCCAAATTTGAACTCAGGTTCTCCTGACTTCAGGGTTAGTGCTCTATCCACTGCATCATCTGGTTGCCCCTCTCAGCACAATTTTGAATAGGATTTTCTATAGACATCTCAAATTGAATGTCAAAAAGATAATTCAATATCAGGGGAAAAATGGTAATTTAAAAACCACTGGTAAACTTGGAAAGGGAAGTTTCATTTAATGATGAAGAAAGATTACAAAGCCCTAAGAGGGATATTAGAGGATAGTTAGTGAAAGCTCAGAGATAGTTTTTTTTTTTTTTTTTTTTTGAGAAGTTCAGCTATGAAAGGGAGGGAAGATGTAGGTTGAAGTGCCAATTGATGCTTTTCTAAGGCTGGTGAAAACTTGGGAAACTTTGTGAGTAACAAGAAAGAGTTCATAAAAAAGGGAGATTTAAAATTAGAAATAGGAAAGCTTGGGGGGCTGGTGCTGCTGTAAGAGCACACAGAAGGGAATAAGAATGAGAACTAAAATATAAAGATTGGTATTGGGGTGAGAAAGGACATTTTTATGATTATGGATACCTGAAAAAATGATCAATGACTTTTCAGTAGTTACAAAATAAATACTAGATACTTTCATCTGGCATTGGAGGCTTTCCTGGAATTGATCCAAGTTAGTCAATGTGGACTTCACAAGAATTCTTTACTTTAGCTCCTTACTTTAGCTTGTGATGTTCCATCTACTAGAATACTCCATTCCTTTTCAATTGTGAAAATCTTAGCCATTATTCAAGGCCCAATTCAAATTTTCCCTTTGTCTGTGAAGCCTTTTCTGATATTTCCCATGTCTCTGATTACATAGTTCAGAATTAAAAATGAATGCAGATGTCATCTTGTAATGTCCCTGTTAGTACCCTGTAAACCTTAGAGTTTTTTCTATGTCTCTTGATATAATCAAATCAATTTTTGCTCTGCTTCTTATTGATATGGTCAGTTATAATTTTCCTAATGTTGAAAAGCCTTGAATTTCTGGAATAGATCACATTGGGTCATAGCATATGAAATTTATGATTTTTTGCTGTAATCCCCTTGCTAATATTTTATTTGATGCTTGAATGCAAATATTTATGAAGGAAATTGGTCTACAGATAATTTTCTCTATTTTTACTCTCCTTGGGTTTGGTATTTTAATTATTTTTGTGTCATAGATGGGATTTGTAGCATTAGTCTTAAAAAGTATGTATTATTTGGAATTAATTGTTCTTCAAATGTTTCACTTATACTCCATTTGATCCTGTGTTCTGTTCATAAAGAGCCCATTCATGATATGTTCAGTTTCTTTTTCTAAGATGATTTTTTTGTTCTGTCTATCATCATCATCATCATCATCATCATCATCATCATCATTACTACTGCTCTTTTCCCCTGCCTGTTAATCTGGGAAATTTATATTTTTGTAAATATTCATCCATTTCATTTAAGGCTATCAACTATGTTGATATATAGTTAAAGAAAATAATTCCTAATAATTGCTTCTATTTTATCTTCATTGGTTGTGCATTCACTTTTTTTTCCATTTTATACTAGGAATTCCATTCTTTAAAAAAATCAAATTAACCATAAGTTCATCTTTTTTGTTGTTTTCCTTTTTAATTTTCATAAAACAAACTCCCACTTTAATTTATTTTGTTTTTCTTTCTTTTCTTTTTTCTTTTGAAATTTATAATCCTCCTTTGATTTTCAAAATTTACATTTTGTTATTCAATTGAGGATGTTAATTTTTTATCTAGTTATTTTTTATAATTCCAAATTCAATTAATTTATTTGTTTTTTTTCTTTTTCATTACTAAAAAGATATAAAGTTTCCGCTAAATACCACTTTTGTTGCACCCCATAGATTTTACAACATTGTCTTATTGTCATTACCTTGAATGAAATTATTGTTTTTTATGATTGTCCTTAAGGAATATATGGTTTTGTTTCCACTTTTTTAAAACAGCATCTTTGTGATAGAGTGAATAAAATTCTGGGCACAGAGTCAGAAAGACCTGAGTTCAAATCAATTATTAAAGCTGTGTGAACTCTGGCAAGTCATTTAACCCAATTACTTCATCTGTAAAAACTGAAGAAGGAAATGGCAAACAACTCCAACAAAGAAAATTCCTCACAAAAGGAATTATAGTCAGACATTACTGAAAATGACTAAACAACAATTTATTTTCAATTTATACTTCAAACACCTTTTAAAAAATATTTTGTTGAATTAATCTGAATGACATTGAATAGTTCTTATTTTCTGTATTTTGTTCATTAAGTTTTATGACTAAATATATGACTTTTGTGAAGATGCCAACCACAGCTGAAAAGTAGAAAAAATCATTCAGTTTTTATTCAATGTCAGTTCTTTCTCTGGAAGTGGGTGTTAAGCTTCATCTTTAGTCCTTTGGGCTATTACATTGATATACATAACTAAGTCATTCAGAGTTCTTCATCAAAAAATATTGCTATTATTATGAACAGTATTCTTTTGGTTCTGTTCACTTCATTATTCATCATCAGTTCATGTAAAACTTTCCAGGTTTTTGTGACATCATCCTGTTTGTCATTCTTATAGCACAAGAATATTCCATTAAACCTGTTTTAGCCATTCACCAATTGATTAGCACCCTATTGGATTTCCAATTCCTAGCCACCACACAAAAAAGGCTACTATAAATATTTTTTATACAAACAAGAGCTTTTCCCTTTTAGAGATATCTTTGGCATACAAACTCAGTAGATACACCATTGGACTAAAATATATACAGTTTTATGGCTCTTTGGGAATAGTTCCAAATTGCTCTCCAAAATTCATAATTTCAATTCATAATTTCATCAGCATTGTATTTCTGTCCTAATTTTCCCACATCCCCTTCAACTTTCCATATTTTCCTTTTTTTTTTTTTTTTTTTTTTTTTTTGTTATATCAACTACATTTATAAGTGTGAAGTGGAACCTCAGACTTGTTTTATTTTTTTTTCTAGTCAATAATGATTTAGATAATTAAAAAAATATAACTATATATAGCTTTTTGGGGGGGTGTGCATGTGAAAACTGTCCATATCTTTTTAACATTTATTCCATGACCCATATTTTTACAAATTTGACTCAGTTTTCTCTGTTTTTGAAATATCAGGAATACTGCTTGCAAAATATTTTCCAATTTTCTTTCTTTCTTATATAATCAAAATTATCTATTTTATATTTTGTACAATTTACATATCTCATTTGGTCCTAAATTCTTACAGTATCCATAAATCTAATAGGTAACTGTTTCATGATCTCTTAATTTAATTATGGCATTACCCTTTAAATCATGTACCTTATCTTCATACACAGTGTGATATGTTAGCCTTTATCTACAGTTTCCTATACTGTTTTCAAATTTTCTCAGAAGTTTTTATCAAATAAAAAGTTTTTGTTCCAAAAGTTCAAATCTTTAGGTTTTTCATATATAGATTATTATGGTCATTTACTGGGGTATAATTTACTGGGATATAATCTATTCCACTGATCTACTATTCTGTTTCTTGGCTAATTCCAGATTTCTTTCTTTGTTTCTTTGTTTCTTTGTTTCTTTCTTACTTTCTTGCTTACTTTCTTGCTTTCTTGCTTTTTTTATGACTACTACTTTATAATACAGTTTGAGATCTGGTATGACTAAATTATTATATTTTTTTTGCATTTTTCCTTGATATCCTTGAGATTCATCTTCCAGATGAATTATTATTTTTATACATACATAAATATCTTTTGATAATTTGATTGGAATGACAATGAAAAATAAATTAATTTAAGTATAATTTTCATTTTCATTACATTGGCTTGGCCTACCATTAGCAATTAATATTTTTTCCAGTTGTTTAAATTTGATTTTATTTGTGGGGAAAGTGTTTTATAGTTGTGTTCATTTGTTTCTGGGTTTGTCTTGACAAATAGACTCTCAAGAATTTTATATTGGATACAATTATTTTAAGTGGAATTTTTTATCTCTTCCTCCTGAACATTCTTAGTAATACATAGAAGCTGTGATGGTTTATGTGGATTAATGTTCTATTCTACAATTTTGCTGAAGTTACTAATAATTTAAAGTAATTTTTGAATTGATTCTCTAGGATTTCCTAAGAATACCACTTTATAACCTGTGAAGAGTGATAGTTTTTTACTTCTTGACTGTAATTTTTTTAAGAGAAAAAAAAAGTAAAGGCAAAAAGTAAACAAAACTATGCTAACAAACATTTCTAGTACAATATTGAATAATAAGGGTGATAATGAGCATTTTTAGTTCACTTCTGATGCTACCGAGCCATCATCTAGTTAATTCTCCTCATAGATTTTCTTGCTGATGGAATGGGGATTGATTTTGGTTATCATTTCAATGAATGTTCCCTTTATTCTTATGTTCTCTAATGCTTTTTAATAGGAATAAGTGCTTGAATTTTTAAAGCTTTTTCTGTATTTGTTGATATAATCATATGACTTACTTGGTTCTATTATTGATATAGTCAAATTAGGTTAGTAGCTTTTCCTAATATTAAATAGCCCACATTCCTGATATAATTCCTACCTGATTATTGTATATAAACCCAGTGCTACATTGCTATAATCTCTTGCTACTATGTTTTTAAAATTTTGCATCAATATTCATTAGGGAAATTCATTTCTAATTTTCTTCCTGGTTTGGGGATCAGCACCATATTTTTGTCATAATAGGAATTTGATAGGATTCCCTTTTTACTTATTCCCCCCCAAATATTTTATATCACATTGAAAAAATTGTTTTTTAAATGTTTAATAAAA